>NC_092145.1:142795501-143098531 GCF_043159975.1 Macaca nemestrina
TCTTTTAGAGACATGTCCTGAAACAATTATTGATAGAATGATAGGATGTCTGCTTTTTGCTTGAAGATAATATAGGGATGGGGGAGGGAATGGGTGAGATTGTACATAGGTCAATGGTTGTTGCTGAATGATGGGTCATGTGGGTTCATATACTGCTCTATTTACCCTTACATGAGTTTTGAAATAAAGTAAAAAGTAATTTATACATATACATTCAAAGAAAACAGATTCATACTTTGAAATTGCAGATTTTTCTCTTCATTCCTAGGTTATGAAAAGGTTAAGCTGAAATGTTTTTATGAAAGCAACTATTGTAAAAAACATCTCTGAAATTATTCTCTCATTTGGGGAACACATTGCAAATAATACAAATTAAAAATACAAGTCCAAACGACAAAGGTAATTGTAGGGTTCTGATAAACCTACAATCACCCAGTGGACTAATGAATTCCATGGTTCCAAGGTGCAAAATTGCTTCTGCATGTCTGTGTTATGCCCATTGTGTCACCTTGGGGTGAGTTGGATAGGGCAGAGGTGGGATCCAGCTACCAGATCTTGCCTCCCCAACTTACTCCCTGCCTCTTTTAGAAATTCACAGACTATTGAATGAGGACTGATCTTCTTTTCTGAACCAGTATCAGAACCTATTAACAAGTGCACTGGGCCAAATGGAAACCATGGAACTGAACAAGGCGGGCAGTAGCACAGTGGTTAAGAACATTGGCTTGAAAGCCAGGCTCGCTGGTTGCAGGTGAAGCTGTGTGACCTTGGGTAAGCTATTTAACCGCTTTGTGAATCAACTTCCTCATCTTTAAAATAGGAGTAATGATAGTGGTACCCATCTCAGGGGATTATTGTGAGGAGAAGTGAGGTCAAGCACTTAGAACAGTGCCTGTTACAAGTAAGTGCTTTACAAATGCTAGCCATTGTTATCGTTATGTACAAGTGGGTCTTTCTTAAAACGTGCTTGAAATAAGATCTCTTCACTCACAGAGCAACAGGCAAAAGCTCAAATAACAAACAGCCATGTTTCCCATTCTTTTCCACCCAAGGACCTACTAACCAGAGGTTAACCCTGCATGCTCACTGCAAGGAACTCTGGGAGTAGAGTCTGAAGGGAGCCACTTACAAGTGCAAATCTCTTTTAAGTTCAATGTTTTAGTTAAAAACCCCACACGTTTTGAATCCTGCATCATAATATAGTATGTTTTTCCCTCCCCCTCCCCCCCTCCTCCCCCCCCTCCCTCCCCCTCCCCCCCTCCTCCCCCCTCCTCCCCTCCTCCCCTCCTCCCCCTCCTCCCCCTCCCTCCCCCTCCTCCTCTCTCTTCTTCTTCTTTTTCTTCTTCTTCTTCTTCTTCTTCTTCTTCTTCTTCTTCTTCTTCTTCTTCTTCTTCTTCTTCTTCTTCTTCTTTCTTCTTCTTCTTCCTCTTCTCTTCCTCTTCCTCTTCCTCTTCTTCTTCTTCTTCTTCTTCTTCTTCTTCTTCTTCTTCTTCTTCTTCTTCTTCTTCTTCTTCTTCTTCCTCCTTGAGACTGGGTCTGTCTCTGTCATCCAGGCTGGAGTGTAAAGTGCAGTGGCACGATCTGGGCTCACTGCAACCTCCATCTTCTGGGCTCAAGGGATTCTTCCACCTCAGCCTCCCAAGTACCTGGGAATACAGGCGTGCACCACCATGCCCGGCTAATTTTTTTGTTTGTTTTGGTATTTTTTGCAGAGGTGAGGTTTTGCCATGTTGGCCAAGTTTGTCTTGAACTCCTGAGCTCAAGTGATCTCCCTGCCTTGGCCTCCCAAAGTGCTGGGATTACAGGCTTGGGCCACTGCACCTGGCCTATAGTATGTTTTCTTATAGAAGTAATGTGAACTCTAATAATTTTTTTGCATAAAATTGAAAGTCAAGAGAGACGCTCTGCATTCATCCCATGGCTTTCCTGATCCTCTGGATGTGCCTGCCTCTCAGTTTGAGAAACTGAGATATTTAGAACCATTTGATTTTGTAAACTCCCTGAATCCTTCTCCCAAATGATCTTGTGTGCTTTCTACCAGCTCTTCCTTAATACTGTCTTCCATCCTGTGAGGGGCATTGTGTAGCTTTCCCTCACAGTCTTTTATGCCTAGGGTATTGTAATACATCCTTTCCTCTCTTCGTTTTCATTGACTTCTCTGCGACTATTGACATCATTGACCACTCAGCCCTTTTCAAAACTGACTAAGTTGGTTTCTGGGACAACAGTAGCTTCAGGATCCCCTCCTGCCCCTCTGGCCGCTCCTCTGTCTCTTTTGCAGGATCGTCTTTTTCTATTCAACTCCTAAGTGTTATGCTTCCCAGGACTTTCACATCATCTCAGGGTTCTTCTCATTATATGTCCTCCAAGGGTGATCTCACAAATATCCAAAACCTCAGTTTCCACCTGTAAAAAACATTCTAGTCTTTGTTTCTTTCTCCCAGCTAATACCAGAATTTATCTTTTCTGGAAGAACACACTTGTGGAAGCTGACTCTGCCCCACCCATGGCCACAAGTTTTGGTCTGTGACCCAGGCATGACCAATCAGAATATTCCAACTCTAGATTACAGTGCTTGGTTCAGAAATAGGCATATAACCCACAATGGGCCAGTAAGTATTCACTGAGACTTTTATGCTGGAACTACAGGAAACAAACAAACAAACAAAAATGCAACTTTGATTTTTTTTTCCTGAGACAGGGTCTCACTCTGTTGCCCAGGCTGGAGTAGAGTGGCATGATCATACCTCACTGCAGCATTGAATTACCTGTCTCAAGTGATCCTCTCACCTCAGCCTCCCAAGTAGCTGGGACTACAGATGTGCACCACCATGCCAGGCTAGTTTTTAATTTTTTGTGGAGATGGGGTCTTGCTGTGTTGCCCAGGCTGGTCTTGAACTCCTGGCCTTAAGTGACCCTCTTGTCTCAGCCTCCCAAAGGGCTGGGATTACAGGCATGAGCCACTGCACCTAGCCTCCGATGAGGTTGTTGAACCAATAGATGTGAATTGGGGACTTTGAGGTTGCCAGAGACCATTACACTCAAGATAGTCCGAGACATTAAAAGAGAGACAAAATCCCCTAAATTATCATATAAACTTTTGAATCCGGCTGTGCCTGAAGCCAAAGAAACAACTCATGGGCTTTTTGGTGTCCTAGGCCAATGAGTTCCCTTTTCTGCATGCACTAGTCTGTATTGTTTTTCTTTTTGTCACTTGCTACTATCCATATGCTGATGACTCCCAAATCCACATCTGTAGCCAAGGCTTCTCTCCTGAGCAACAGGATCATAGAAATAACATCCAATTAAACAATCTCCACACAGGTGTCCTACAAGGATCTCAAACACAACATACTATTTGCTAAAGAATGCAACCTTAATCACACTATAAGTTTATATTTACTTGTAATGTTTTAAAATTTTCCACCAGAATGCAAACTCTTTAAGGACAGGAACATTCCTTGTTTATTCATTGCTGTATCTCTAGCACGTGGAGGAACACACATAGATATTCAAAAAATATTTGTTGAAGGAATAATCCAAGAAATGAATGAAACAAAGGAATTTTCCTTGACTCTATAATTTCATTTACCATAAGCAATTAGTACTATTGATTTTGACTCATGAATATCTCAAATCTCCTACCTGATCCCATCACTGCACTCCACTGCTTACCTCAAGCCCAACTTGCATCTTGCTTGGACCCTTGCAAAAGTCTCCTAACTCTTATTTCTGCCTGCAGCTACCCTCCACACAAGTACCAGGGTCTTTCTAAAAGGGAAACCAGATTCTGTTGTGCCCTGCTCCACATCTATCAATGACACTACTGAATTTTCTGGATTAAATCTTGGCCCCTGCCTCCCTCTCCAGGCTCATCTCCTGGCTGTCTCTCCACGCAACCTGTCTTAGTACGTTAGTGTTGCTATAAAGGAATATCTGAGGCTGGGCAATTTCTACAGAGAAGAGGTTTATTTGGCTCATAGTTCTGCAGACTGTATAAGAAGCATGGGGCCAGCATCTGCTTCTGGTGAGCACCTCAGGAAGCTTCCACTCACAGCAGAAGATAAAGGAGAGCTGATGTGTACAGAGATCTTGCAGTGAGAGCAGAAGCAGGTGGGAGAGGAGGAGGTGTCAGGCTCTTTCCAACAACCAGTTCTTGCAGGAATTAACAGTGAGAACTTACTCACTCCCTTGAGAATGGCACCAAGCCATTCATGAGGGATCCGCCCCCATGATCCAAACACCTCACACCAGGCTCACCTCCAACATCAGGGATCACATTTCAGCATGAGACTTGTTGGGGACAAACAAACCATAGCCAAACCATAGCACAACCATTGTCCAAAGAAGAGAGAACCATATGGGGTCTCCCAAATTCATCAGTGTATTTCCTGCCTCTGCGTCTTTCACATGCTATGGTCTCTTCCTATGCTCCCCCTTTCTTTCAGTCTTCTAATTCTCCTGAAAAACTCATGTCATATCCAGAAAGCCTTCTCTGGCCTCTGTCTCCCCATTCTGATTTAGAATTTCCTCCTCTATGTTCACAAAACTGTCTGTACGCCCTTTCCTACCAAAGCATTTAGGTGTCACAGATTTTTTTAGTCCTGATTAGTAGCTATATTTTACTTCCCTCTTGGGCATACAGGTAGACACATTTCCCATGCTCCCTTGCAGCTAAGGATGGCTATATGCCTGAGTCTCGACCTATGGAATGTGGGCAGAAGTGATGTGTGCCACTTTTAGGCCTGGCCCATAACAATCTCTCATATACGGTTCCTGTTCTCTTTCCCCTCAGCTTAGTAGAGAGGACAGAGGACCTAGGGAAGATGGGAGTCCCAAGGTAGATAAAGCCACTTGTACAATTCTGCAACTAGGGCCACCCTGTGGTCAAAACTGGGAGATAAAAGAGGGAAAAACAAAAACAGGAACTTCACCATCATACTGACTTCATCAAGTTTTGCTTTTCCTACCCAATCTGCCTGCTATTATTTTCCGGTCATCAGACAATTGTTTGTTGTTATGGTTTTGTTTCCTGCCCAGAATTCGTAGTTGCAGTGAGTGAGACAGGTAGAATGCAAATGGCTTACTCCGTCTTGGCCAGCACCTCCTCTACCATCTCGTTTTTGTATTCAATTTCCTGCCTGAATAACTGGCTCACAGTGGAACATTAATAATAGTTTTCCAGGTGAACTAATTAATTTTCCAGATTTGTAAGATCAACTATGGTATAGTCTTACTAGAATAGCATTTCTCATTTTTGGCTTTACAATTTATATAAGCGTAAAAATATTCAGAATGGTTCTCAAGAGAACTGAAGGTATGATTAAGGATAGAAAGTAGATGCTCCAAAGAGAGGCTGTATTGTTTGGCAGTACTTAATTTTACTGGTTGGAAAGGAATGAGTGGTGACAATTTTCCGTACAGATCTTCAAATCAATAAAGTATAGAAATTAGTGTTTCGCTCCCTTGTAAACGGAATGTGGCTTATTTCTTGTGCCTTATATATGTGTATTAAACATATGTAAGAAATCTATACTCATTTATGTGTTGAGAATTTAATTGGTAAATTCTTGAATCCCTAACCAATAATATTTAACTCCTTATTGTTATTTATCATAAATAAATATATCCTTCAGTTGACACATATTTGTTGAGATCTTCTACATGGAATGTTCAGTGAGAATTAAAAGAAGTAGAAAAAATAGCACCTTTTTAAAAGAATAGTAAAATCCCACTGATAAGAACTTGACATTCTACAAAGCACTTTCACTATTCTTATCGAATAATTTCCTTGGAGCATTCCAGGGATGTAGGTTTTAGTCCCATTTGACAGAGGCTCAGAAAGTCTGGGAAATCTGTCCCTGATCACACAGTAATGACAGAATTGAGTCCTCTATCCAGGTCTTCTGGTTCCAATTTCTGTTCCCTTATCATTATACTTCATTCTACCTTGGGAATAAACTAGCTCATCCGCAGACACTTCTCCAATAGTTCAAGGCAGGTTCAAGTTCAAATGCCAACTGAAGGGTCAAATGTAGCAAGGAACCCACTTCCCTAACCCTACACACCCCCTTCTCCCCTCAACAGCATTCTAGAAAGGGCACTGCTGACATGGTTGGCTCACTCTGAACACCAAACTTGTGGTTGCAAATGTTCCTACCACTCTGATGAAGTTATTTTATTCAGGACATAATAAATAAAGAGCACAAAAACGATTGAGCTAATACTCGAGACCAAACTGTGAGAACTAGACACCTTTAAGCAAAATTCAGTACATAGAAAATTGCAAATAATACATAAGGTGGCTCCAATATTCACTTTCATTCCTAACTGAGGAACTGTGGGAAACTTTTAGCTAATCATTTATTTCATTTGCAAGTAATTAAATGTATTTTTAAAACTTAGATGTCAAAGATATGCAAAAGAAAAACTAATCCAGAGTGACAATCAGGAAATGTTTGGGGGACGTCCTGGAAAGGGGTATGAGGGAATATATTGGGGTGATGGAAATGTTCCACACCTTTTTTTGGGTGGTGGTTACTCAGATGTCTACAACACATAGGAGAGGAACTCTTGAGATTTGTGTATTTAATTGCCATAGAAAGAATAAAATACCTAGAAATACATCTAATGTGGGGTGAAAGATTTCTACAACAAGAGTTAAAAACGCTACTCAGAGATATCAGAGATGACAGAAACAAATGGAAAAATATTCCATACTCATGGATAGGAAGAATTAATATCACTAACATGGTCATAATGCCCAAAGCAATTTACAGATTCAATGCTATTCCTATCAAACTACCAATGATATGCTTCACAGAACCAGAAAAAAACTATTTTAAAATTCATATGGAACTAAAAAAGAGCCCAAGGAGCCAAGACAATCCCTAAGCAAAAAGAACAAAGCTGGAGGAATTGCGTTACAACTTCAAACTATACTATAGGATCACAGTAACCAAAACAGCATGGCACTGGTACAAAAACAGACACATAGATCAACGGAACAGAATACAGAGCACAGAAATAAGACCACACACCTATAACCATCTGATATTTGACAAACCTGACAAAAGCAAGCACTGGCAATGGGAAAAGGACTCCCTATTCAATAAATGGTGCTGGGAGAACTGGCTAGCCATATGCAGAAGAATGAAACTGGGCCCCTTGCTTACGCCATATACAAAAATCAACTCAAGATGGATTAAAGACTTAAATGTAAAACCTAAAACTATAAAAACTCTGGAAGACAACCTAGGAAATATCATTCTGGACATAAAACCTGGCAAATATTTCATAATCAAGACATCAAAAGCAATTGCAACAAAAGCAAAAATCAACAAATGGAATCAGTTAAACTAAAGAGCTTCTGCACAGCAAAAGAAACTATCAACAGAACAAACAGACAACCTACAGAATGGAAGAAAACATTTTCAAGCTATGCAGCCAACAAAGGTCTAATATCCAGACTCTATAATGAACTTAAACAAATTTATAAGCAAAAAACAACTGTATTAAAAAGTGGGCAAAGGACATGAACAGATAGTTTTCAAAAGAAGACATACATGCAGCCAACAAGTATACGAAAAAAAAAAAGTTCAATATCACTAATCACTAGAGAAATGCAAATCAAAATTACAAAGAGATACCATCTCACCCCAGTCACAATGGCTGTTATTAAAAAATAAAAAAATAACAGATGCTGGCGAGGTTGCAGAGAAAGGGGATCACTTATACACTGCTGATGAGAGTAAACTAATTCAGCCATTGTGGAAAGCAGTGTGGCAATTCCTCAAAGAACTAAAACCAGAATTACCATTCAACCTAGCAATCCCATTGTTGGGTATATACCTGAAGGAAAAGAAGTTGTTCTACCATAAGGACACATACATGCATAAGTTCATTGCAGCACTATTTACAATAGCAAAGACATGGAATCAGCTTAAATGCCCATCAACAGTAGACTGGGTAAAGAAAATGTGGTGCATATATACCACGGAATACTATGCAGTCATAAAAAATAATGAGATTATGTCATTTGCTGCAACAAGGATGGAGCTGGAGGCCATTATCCTAAGCAAAGTAATGCAGAAACAGAAAACCAAATACCACATGTTCTCACTTGTAAGTGGGAGCTAAACAATAAGAACATATGGACATGAAGAGGGAAACAACAGATACTGGGGCCTCCTTGACGGTGGAGGGTGGAGGGTGGGAGAAAGGAGAAGATCAGAAAAGAATATCTATCAGGTACTGTGCTTAGTACCTGGGTGATGAAATAATCTGTACATCAAATCCCCATGACATGAGTTTACCTATGTAACAAACCTGCACACATACCATTGAATCTGAAATAAAAGTTTAAAAATTTGTTTATTTTATGTTAATTACACCTTCATTCTAAAGTGTGCAAAAATTACACCTTCATTCAGTTTTTCAAAATTCTTTTAAGGGAACGTTAGCAAAAATGTTTGGTAACTATTGTTCTAAGCATACATGGAACAAATTTCTTGTTTATTTTATTTTACTTTTTGGGAGACAGGGTCTTGCTCTGTCACCCAGACTGGAGTGCAGTGGCATGATTGTGGCTCACTGTAGCCTCAACCTCTCAGACTCAAGCAGCCCTTCCACCTCAGCCTCCTGAGTAGCTGGGACTACAGGCGTGTGCCATCATGCCAGGCTAATCATTTTTTTTTTGTAGAGACAGGGTCTCACTGTGTTGTCCAGGCTGGTCTCAAATTCCTGGACTCAAGCAATCCTCCACCTTAGCCTCCCGAAGTGTTAGAATTACAGGCATGAACCACTGTGCCTGGCTGGAACAAATTTCTTGTTTTTGAAGATTCTTACTTTTTCTTTTGATTTCTTTGTATCATGCAACTTGACTGCAAGGTAAAGTGATCCACAACACATCAAATTATTTATGTTTTATTGTTGTTATGTTGAGTGTTTTCTCATAGCCCAAACAAAAATCTCCGCATTGGATTTTTATGCTTCAGAACATTCTCTAAAAAAAATAAAAAGAAGGGTGAATAATAAAATTAACTAGAGAAAAGGTTATTCTTCAGATAATGTAGTGAATGAATGTATTTTTCTGTTTGTTAATTGCTTCCTCCTAGAAACTCTTTTTTGGAGGAAGAATATAGTGATTAAAGTAATTTTTATGTAAATGGAGTTTCAAAATTAATCTAATTCTGAAGAATTGCTCTCAAATTTATATGAGTTTAGATGGGGAAAATATCCTGGCACACAAATGTTTCCATGAACAAAGGAGCAGACACAGTGGACTACACTGAGTAGAGATGCTCAATACTGGCAGTTTGATCTGGGACCTGGTCCTGGTTATCATTTCTCTGCAACTGCTGATTCAGCTATGCCATAAAAACCTTAATAACCAGTTGAATCTTCTTGCAAAGGAGGCATGAAAACCAGACTTCTTTAATCTTCTGGCACAGTGAAAATAAATGACAAGATGGCCTGTCCTTCCATGAATAATATTTCTGTCTCCTGGTCTTTTCTCACATATACCGAATGACTTCCAGAGGTTTTGCCAGTCCTCCATGCATTCTGTATCTGCTCTCTGGTCTGAAAGGCTATCTGATTGTTGTCCTGAGCTTGAGGTGGCTTCTAGGCTTTCAGAACTGTGAGCCAAATCCGAGAAATGTGCTGAGCTGCAGGGAAGAAGTTGGACTTTTTCTTCCTTTACATATAGATCTTTGGCTGTAACAACTGGAACTGTAATGGTTCTTTGGTGATCTGAGACATTATTTTCTTTTTCCTTCATTTTCCTTGTTTTGTGGGGTACAGCAGTGATAACAGGCATGAAGAGAGAACGGGTTAACTTAGAAGAGTCTGAATACCAATCGTTCCTCAAGGCCTTGCAACAGAAACATCTCCTGTTTGGAAGGTTAAATTTCTTATACTCAGCAACACTACCACACATCCTCAGAAGTAACTTCAATATCAGTGTAATCTTTTAAGGGTGGAGAGTCCTCAAGGTCATTTTTTCCTACATCAATCACATTTTTGTCGCTCACATTCCCTACTTTTTTGCTTGTTTTATCAGTAGCAGTAGCTCCTACTTTTATTGCAACACCTATCTGCTCCAGTATTGACTCATTCCAAACCCACAAGTCACCTGGGAATGACTGAAACAATGGCAGGACCTATTTCCCTCTCTCTGATATCTGCATTTCTGTGGTGAGGTAGACAGCGTGGGAAAACTGCCTTCTTTCGTTATTTTCCTGGAGTTGGAACTTTCCTCTGTACATTGCTTCCATTGGTCTTGGCTGGGAATATCCAGGCCATGACCCTGGACTGCTGTTGATAAGATTCTTTCTTAGCTTATCAAAGACAGGACTTGGATCTTTCATTGAGAATTTCTGACATCCAGGTAGTCCTCCCAAAAGGCCTCCATCACACCGCAGTATTGCCACAGGCTGCTCCTGCAGATCATAAGTTGCTTTCCCACTAGACAGTGGCCTGGATACTGCCTGATCACTCCAACAACCAGCATTTCGTCTTGCACCTGCTGCCTGCAAAAACTTCAAAAGTGGCTATTTTGGCCAGGTGTGGTGGCATATGCCTGTAATCCCAGTGCTTTGGGAGGCTGAGGTGGGACAATCACTTTGAGCCCAGGAGTTCGAGGCTACAGTGAGCTATGATCGTACCATTGCACTCCAGCCTGAACAACAGAGAGAGACCCTGTGTCTTTAAAAAAAAAAAAAAAAAAAGTGGCTGTTTTGATCGTATGTGTTGTACATGTAAAATCAATGTGATTGATTTATTCTGGGGAGAATCCGCAAGCACTATCACAGGTTGAACACTGGGAAGAAGTAGAAAATGGTCATTTGGGCACTGAAGACATTTGAGTCTGTTGATCAAAGCTTATGGCTGCTCTGTGGGTTGCTCTTCAGCCAAAACTGGAGGGTGTCAGTCACAGGTCCTAAGGCCTAAGCATTATTTTGAGACAGGGAGGAGCTGAGCATTTAAAAGAGACATTTTCTGCCCTGAAACAATCTCTGGGCTCTTCTGTACTGAGTTAAACAGTGTCCCCTTCAAAAAAATTCATGTCCACCTGGAGCCTTGAAATGTGACCTTATTTGGAAATTGAGTCTTTGCAGATATAATTAGTTAAGATAAGGCCATACTGGATTAGAACGGGCCATAATCCAATGATTGGTGTCCCTATAAGGAGAGGAGAGGATGCAGAGACACACAGAGAAGAAGGTCATGTGATGATGGAGGCAGAGATTGGGGTGATGCATCTACAAGCCAAGGAACTCCAGTGATCGCTGGCAAGCATCAGACACCAGGAAGAGGCAAAGAAGGATTCTTCCCTAGAGCCTTCAGAGGGCTCATGGCCCTGTTGTCACTTTGATTTCAGACTTCTGGCCTCTAGAACTGTGAGACAATAAATTTCTGCTGTTTTAAGCCACCCAGTCCGTAGCCCTTTCTTATGGCAGCCATGGGAAACTGATATGTCTTCTTTCACTGTCCATACTCTGCATTATTTGCAAATTCTTCTCTAAGTGAGAAGGGGTCTGTGGAGGGATTCTGAAGCCAGATTACCCCAGTTTGTTTGAATCTTGACACTGCCACTTATTAGCTGTGTGACCTTGAGCGACTTACCCCACTGCTCAGTGCTTCAGTTTTCCTGAGCTATAAAGTGGGGATTAAATGAATTAATAATTTTATGGGCTTAAAACAGTGCCTAGCACATAGGAGGTGCCATTATGTGTTTATGTGAAGGAAAAGTCCATAGGGATGAAATGGCCATGTGAAAATGGGAATGGTTCCATGGAGGAGGAATTAGGACATGAGCTGGACCTTCAGGAATTGGGTGAGACCCATCAAAGGCTACCCGGGTGGGAGAAACAGGGTGAGCAAAGGCTTGCTGGGGCCATGAGGAAAGGGGGCAGTAAGACTATTAGAGCAGGACTCCCCAACCTTTTCTCCATGGCTACTGGCACTGAAGCTTATATTTGTACACACATGGAGTCAATGAGGCTGCCTGCAGCTGGGCCCTGGGGATCACTGTGCAAGTTCCTAAGAGGGAAGGCAATACCTTGGCATATTTGTAATTCAACCCCAGCACCTGCAGGAGAGCTCGGGATTTGAGCAGTGCTTCCCCAAGTCAAATGCGCATTAAAATGCAGATTCTGGGGGTGGCACCTGAGAGCCTGCATTTCTAACAAGCGGGAAATACTGAGGCTTCTGGTCTAAGGACCACACTTTGATTTAAAATCCTTGCCACTTGAAGCGTGGTCCATGGACCAGCAGTATCAGCATCCCCCAGGAGCTTGTTAGAAGCACTGCCTTCTAGGTCCTCCCTATTCCAAACCTACGGAATCAGAATCTGCATTTTAATTCGGTCCTCAGCTGATGGAGCTGCACATTAACATTTGGGAAGCAATGGATTAGAGGTTTCTGGGTAGCCCAGTTTGCTAACAGGTAGGGTCTAGCCATCTAGGTTCTTAGGCCCACCTGCACATTAGATCCTCACAAAGAGCTTTTAAAAATCCTGATGCCCAGCCAAAACAGCTGAATTAAATCAGAATGTCTGCAACTGGGGCCTTGAGAAATCAGTATTATTTTTTTAACCTCTCCAGGGGATTTTAATGTGTAGCCCGCGTTGAGAACCATTGGGCTAGGGAAGAACCCCTGAGCAGGGCTAGAGAGACTGAGGCCATGCAGATGGGGCTTAGGTCCTCGACGGGGTTTGGGTCTTTTTTTGTCCCAGTGTAGCATGGCATAGCAGTTAGAGGCATGAGTGGTGGAGCAATGAGGGCCTGCCTGGGTTCAAACACTGCTTTGTGTCACTTGCCAGCTGCATGATGTCACGCGAGGTATTTAACCTCTCTTTGCCTCCATTTTTTTCAAACGAGGATGCTAATTGTAACTAACTATTGCGTAGGGTGTTTCTGAGAAACAAACAAGGTAAAGTGTAAGGGTGCTCATGACAGTGCTTGGCACATAGTAAGGGCTCTGAGTGTGTTTGTTCCCTTGAATACATAGCTTGTTCTTTCTGATGTGAGAATCATAGAAGGTTTCTGACTTTCCTGTCACCCTGCACCATCCTCAGAGCTAGGTTCTTGGGCAGCAATCACACCTGTGATTAGGCGCTCAATAAATGTTTGAGGAATGCATGACTGAATGGTTACAATGCCCCCTTGTGTATTCAGTGGGAAGAAATAACAAAACATACAGTTGGTTCTTGATATTAGTATGGGTAGTGTGACCAACTGTTCCGATTGCCCAGGAACGAGAGGTTTCCCTGGACACGGGTGACTTTTGGTGCCAAAACTGCTGAAATACCAGGCAAACTGGGATGAGTTTGTCACCCTAAGTATGGGCATTGGCAATATGTCCATTTCATCAAAATATTGTTTTCAAATAAGCATAAAGAGAGGCACCTGAGGCCAATTCATTTATGTGCACATAGTAATGGCAATGGCAATGGTAATGGTAATTTGCTTCCTGCCTATGGTGTGTGTGTGTGTTTGTGTATTTATGTGTGTGTGTGCTGCAGTACACCAATAATAGCTGGAATGTCGTGACAGTGTGGGTGGCACATCATGTGTTCTGCAGTGATCACTTCACATGCTTAAGAGGGAGCATCAGATGGTCTGACTCACATCCTGGTTATGCCACTTAATAGCTTTGTGACATTGGGCATATTTCTCCACTTCTCTGTGCTTCAGTTTCTCCATCTGTAAAACGAGAGATAATAACAGTACTCATCTTTCTGAGTTTTTAAGAAGATTGATGGGTTCATACATGTGAAGCATCAGAATGTTGGATGCTTAATAAAGATCCGATTGATGTTCAAGATGATTATTATTGTTATCATCACTAACACTACCAGTGACCTACCTATCTCCTCTGCTTCTCTCCTTTTCTTCCCTCCCAGCCTCTTTCCTTTGCCATGAGCCTTCTGCGCCCTGCCCACTGTTTCTTCTCCCTGCTCTCTCCCTCTCCTGCCAGAGGGGCCACCAATGGTTTCACCCTTCTTTTCAGGGTTGTTCAGGCTGAGATCCTCATAAGGGCACCCAGGGAAGAGGTTAGGGGATGCTGAAATCCAAGTGCTTCTTCCTAAGTCAGAGCAGATACCCCCAAAAGGTGCCTTTTCCTCATTCACACAAAGACTGGGCAAGCTGTGATGGAAACTCGTAAATGGTCTACAGAAGAACAAGAGTTAGTAACTGTATTTCATATCTTGAGTCTTTTGGATCTCCTAGCTGCCCAGGTCATGCTAACCTCAAACATTATTCATTTCCCTGAAGACCTCTGTACAGATAAAAGATGGAGGCATCATTCCAAGAAGAACAGTGAATAAGATTTGTTCTTGTTTATTAATGCCATTTTCAATATGAAATTGAAACTACCTGACCTAGGAACAGCATGCATGGCTTTTAAGAATTAAACATTTTTTCAACACCCTTGATAATAATAATATGAACAGTGACTATAATGAATTTGTTTTAAAAGATGGTGGAAGACTATTTCAAAATATTGCATGATATGTACATAGCCAACAGCTATAGAATGCCTGTTATAGATCACCATCAAACACAAAATTGACTTTATCTTAACTTTGAATTCCAAATTTGAAAAATTCGCACTAATTTTACTTATATCATATATAAAATATTTGATACTGGAAAATAATGATGTTTCTTTGCTGATTGGGTAGATAACTAAGGTTCTGTTCCTACCAGAACATGCTCCTCTGCCTTTCTCTGAGATGCCTGTAAGTTCAATGTAGGCCAGGTGAGCAATTCCTACTATGAAGACTGTTATGAGAAGTAAATATCTGTTGCATATTCCACTGCCTTTGTGTTGAGTACGGTAGTCCTTGTAATGAATAGGGTAAAGGAAACTTTGATTAAATAAATAAAAATTTGAAAGATAGATCCTTTGGGGCTAACAAAATGGAATCTTAGAGAACCAAGAGAACTTGCAAACTAAATCACAGACCAATTGACTATCATCTGAAGTTTTAAAATGGAGAATCAATATTCTGATTTTTGAAAGGGTGAAGAAAGTAGATTTGGCAAACCCAGGATCGAGAGATTAATCAAACCTTGCCAGATTATGGGACAAGCCAGTAGTTTGTCAGAAGCTAGAAAAGAGAGTGCTGAATGCTATTCAGCCCTGGTTTTGCTAAACATAAAGAGGGCAAGACTTTGCTAGTATGGGAAACATGTAATTCACCCCTCCGTACCTTTTGGCATGTGTGTCTCTCCTACCAAAGGAGTGAAATGTATTCCTCTACTTTTGATTTTGGATTTGGCTATGTGATCTGTGTTGTCCAACAGAATGAGGGCAGAATTGCCAATGTGTCCAGTCTGAGCCTAGGCCTTAAGAGGCCTTCAGTACTTCTCCTTCATGTCCTGTGCCTCTGCCACTGTGATGAGAAGAACCTGTGCTGGCTAGTCTGCTGATCGTAAGAGGAAAACCAGGGGCACGTAGAGCAGAGCCACCACAGCCACTGTACCTGGAAGTGGAGCCACCTAGCTAAGCCCAGCCTAGTTGAGCCGACCCACAGATGCAAAGCAAGCCCAGAGGAGAAGGGCAGAGCCCTCGTCCACCCTCAGAGACATGAAATGAATCCATGCTTTATGTCATATGCCACCGCGGTGTTAAGAATCTGTGCTAAACAGCACTCATGTTAATATAGAAAATCCATACACCTATTTTTCTTTGATTGGTAGACCAGAGTCATGAGATAGATGGCACTGGATGTGAACTTCAGCACATATGTGGTAAGATACATTCCTACAACCTTAAAGATGAAACAAGATGAAAATCAAAAGCCGGTCACTATTAAAATTGAGGTATTAATGTTTGGAGAACAAGCAAGAGTGCTAAGTAATATAGGTTTCTGGGGGAGCAGCAAGGTGTTTTTTCAGTCTTATTCTATTCACTATTTCTCATCCATGATTTGTATGAAAGTATAGAAACCACACATCAGATATGCAGGAGACTGGAAAAATAGCAAATGCTTTTCATGTAAAGGAGGGATATAAAAATATTACTACTCTTGAAGCAATAGGTGAAATATAACCAGATGAAACTAACATAGATAAATGTAAATCTTGTGCAAGGGTCCAAATAAAAATCCGCTTAAACATATATAAATTAATATGTTATATATTATTTATTATATAATGATATAATTAAAATAGCAATACATTAATATATAATATAACATGTAATATAGTATTATAACATATAATATATAATAGTATTATAACATGTAATATATAATAATATATTCTATTTTATTTTATTTCATTTATTTAATTAAATTAATTAATTAATTAATTATTTGAGACACGGTCTTGCTCTGTTGCCCAGGCTGGAGCACAGTAGCATAATCATGGCTAACTACACTCTCAACCTCCTGAGCTCAGGCGATCCTCCTGCTTCAGCCTCCCCAGTAGCTGGGACTACAAGTGTGTACCACCACATTCGGCTAATTTGTGTATTTTTTTTTTGTGGAAACAGGGTTTGGCCATGTTGCCTAGGCTGGTCTCAAACTCCTAGCATCAAGCAACCTGTCTGCCTCGGCCTCCTAAGGTGCTGGGATTACAGGCATGAGCCACCATGCCCAGCCTATTCTATGTAATTTCATAATGAATAATATAAAAGTGTATGATATATTACTATCTATATCTTAGAATTTTGCATTTCCTTTAGACCCAGAAATTCCACTTCTAGGAATTTACCCTAAAGAAAAATTGTTTGTATAGGTGAGCGGAGAAGAGGGGTAAAGAGAGAGCATAGAAGTAAAGTCAGCCCAGAACTAATAATAATATTAAAAATTGAAAAGCAGCCTAAATATATGTCAACGGGGATTGGTAACTAAATTATGGTAAATATAAACAAAAGAAAACCAGACAATCCTTAAAAATTGTGCTCTTCCTACAGTGTTTTTCAAGCTGGGATGTGAAAACATCATGCATTAGAATCTTCTAGGGTGCTAGTTAAATATACAGGTTCTTAGGCCCTCTCCAAAATACTGAATCAGAGTCTCTGGGAGAGGGCCAAGGGAAATACATTTTTAACAAGCATTTGCAGATAATTGTGATACACATGGAACATTTGAGAATTACTGTAATAAAGAACATTTAATGGCATAGGAAAATGGTCATGACATAATAAGTGACGAACAAGTTCCAAGACAGGTTGATCCTTTTTATGTAAAAATACATATTTGTGTAGAAGAACTTACGGAAGGAAAAAGGCCAGAGTGAAAACCATGGTTAATATAATGCTATATGACATTAATGAAAAGATGGCATCCAGGAGAAAACGGATGTTTCCACTGTATTTTGTATTTCTCATATCATACTTTTATTATTCTACTGAGGAGGCAAAATCTATTTAGATTAAAACAGTATTGGATATAAGGACAATGGAGAGGAGGAGGAGTCAAAGAAGGATTCAAAATTTAGAAAAATGGTGATGCATTCATTGAGCAAGGAAGTGAGAAAGAGAATCTGGTTTAGGGAAGAAAGATGAGTTGGCTTTGAACATGGCAAGTTTGAGGTACTGCTAGCACATCCAGCATGAAACAACCAAAAGGCAGTTGAGATTCTGGGTCTAGAATTCAAGAAACTGAGTGGGGCTAGAGATGAGATTTAAAGACAATAGAAGTTGAGGAGTAAGTTAAATCCAGGAGAAAGACGGAAAGGAGACAAAAGAGAAGGTGGCCAAGATCAGCTCTCTTTGATTAGTGGAAATGAATCAAAGAAAAGCCAGAAAAGGAATAAAGGAGAGTATGGTCAGAAATATAGAGAAAGAACCAGTAAGATCCAGTACCACCAGCCATTCCCCATTTTTCTAAAATTCATTCATTGAGCAAGAAGAAGGTCAAAGAGGATGAAGACCAAGAGTTAGCTGCTAGATTGGACAAATAGGACCGTGGGGACCTTGGGCAGAGTTGATTTTGAAAAATGGTGGCATCTGTAGCCAGGTAGCAAGGAGTTAAGGAACAATCAAATGATGAGGAAGACCAAAGAGCCAGTGCAGCCATTGCCGCATTTTGAGGTTGTTTAGTGACCTCTCTCACTGCAAAGAAGTTACTCCATGGTTTTCATGCTCCTTCCAAGATGGAGCTGCGACGATTTTCTCCCAGCATTCTTTCCCCAGAGAAACTAAATTGGAATTTCAGTTGTTCCCCCTTTCATGGAACTTTGAATCACCCTATGCAGTATAATTTTTTGAGAGATAATTTCTGTTTCCCCTCCCTGCATTTTTGTTCTTTCCCCACTCTGCGTTCTTGCCATGACAAAGGTTTGAGGTTGGACAAAGAGCAGAAGTTCCCTACAAAACATTTCCCTTCCGGGCTTTGTTTCCCAAATCCTCAACCTCTCCAGAGAACTGTTATGGTGTCCTAGAGAGTATAAGGCAAGAGAGAGAATACTTTTGAGGAAATCAAGAAGGATTTCCCTAGGACTAAAGAGAAATTTATTTGGCTGGGGACAAGAGAGACAAATTTGAGAGCTTGGAGAACCACAGGTATCTACATTCTTCATCCTGACAGTTACAGGAGAGGAGAAGGATTTCCGACAACTGAGCTGAGGGAGGGAGGCTGGACCAAGGCTTAGGCTCCTGCCTGGCCAAGGCTTCTCCAGCTCCCAGCATGGCCCAGAACCTGCAGAATCTGAGGAGCTAAAGGGACCCTATGGCCTGGCTCTGTTCCATCTCAGTGACAGCTTTGGATTTGCCTGAGATCATGGGGGTTACTCTGATGACGATATGCAGTGTTTTTTGCTTACCTGAGTTTTGCTCACCTGAGTTTGTGGATTGAGATTTATGTCTGCTGCATTAGAGGAAGTCAAGTTTATATTCTCAAGCAAGATGAGTGCTTTCTTCATCTGGGAAGAAAACCAGTGGGGTAGGATGGGTGTCTCTAGATGATGTGACAACTGGCATGTAGCTAGTAGTCAGTTTGGTAGGATGGGTAGAGGAGGGTAAAAGACAAGTGACCTCATTTTCTGAGAAAATGGATTCTAGTTAATCTCTGCTGCTTAAGCTTCCCACATCTTTGGCCAAGGTATTTCATCTCCCTGGGCCTCAGTTTCTTCATATGTAAAAGGAAAGTGTTGGATTAAGTGAGTGCTAAGGCTCCTCCCACATCCTGAGACCTTTTGGCTTCGTTCTCGTCTTTCTCATGGTGAATTGAGTTCCTTATCTCTAATAAATGAGGTGTATTAAGCAGCCCCATTGCTGCTGAGCTACAGTCAACCTGGCCTAGCACACGCCAGAAAACAGCAAGCCGGGACAGTTAGCATCACTGGGAAGGCTACATGTATGCATTTTAATCTGCACAGATCCAGGATTTCAGATACAGTGCATCAATCCATGCAGATTTAATGAGGGCGGGGGCAGAGGGTGATGAAACCACCAAATTTGCTCTTTAAGGCTGGGCCATCTAGTGAAAATGGGTTTGCATACTAGTCTCGGAGGGCTAATTTATCACTCTGGAGAGCAATTTCTCATTAACACAATGTCAATACTGCTGGGGATTGGCTAGATCACCTTTGGAAGAGGTTAAATTACCTTTTAATCAGTGTATGGAAGAGTAAAGCTTCTGTTCCATCGTGGCATAACAGCCTTGCTAATTTGACATCTTATAAAAGCCAAGGCAATTCTAACCACACCTGTGTGATGCAACCAGAATTGTTTCCAGAGATGCAGAAGATAGAAAAGAAGGGTTTCTGCGGCTGTTATCCAAACTGGCATAATTGATGTGGGTGCAGTGGGTTATAGCTAATGGTCTGTGTTTAATTATGGAGGCAGTGACACAAGGCCTCAAGGATGATAAGGCACTAACCAGATGATGTACCACTTTCTCAGTTCTGAGCTTGCTGAGTGACTGGATAGAGAATCGGTACAAGAGCAAGGTGGTCTCAAGTTTATGTTTCTCCTGGGAACAGTGACACACAGGCCCCAGGTGAAAGTGCTTTAAAATCCACTGCTCTGGAAATCAATTCCCCATTTAAACAAGAATGACTTACATTGATATATGTCCAATATTCATTAGCTGCTTTGACAGTATAGGACTTTCCATTTTGTCGCATTCCCCAGAGGAATGAAATGACAAACAAACAAACGACCTTTTATTCACTAGCTTGAAAAATAATGACAATAACTGTTGCAGAGCTGCATATGATCGCACCATATCCATTCTCAACTTTTGGCAATAGAACCTTCAGGTTTTAGCCAGACACATAGCTGTCTAGCTAGAGACTACATTTCCCAGCCTCCATGGCAGCAATGTGGGGCAATGTGACCAGGTTTTAACCAATAAGAAAGGAGCAGAGTGACATGTATAATGTCTGGATCATGCTCTGAAAGGAAACTGCTCATCCTCCATTTATTCTTTTCTCATCTTGTGAGTAAGAATGAGGTTGTGGTAAGTGGTGATTCAGTTTCATTCTTGAAGAAAAGGAAGAAACCCTATGGGAGTATGGGGTAATAAAAGAAAAGAAACCTGGGTCCTTAGTTGACCTTGAGGAGTAAGGTCATTCTACGTTCATCAACTGCCTGCAAGCTTGGACTTTCACCTGACCAGATCTTCTATCCTGTTGAAGCCACTGTTATTTTGGTCTCTGTTAAAATGAACACAGTGATTTACATCAGTAAAGCACTTTCCAATGTGAAAAACGTGTTCTTTTATATGTTTTATCTCTTAGCTGCTCAAAACAGCCAGGTGAAGTAGACAGGGAGAGAAGCTGTTAGAGATTCTATTTGACAGGAGGAAATGGAGGCTCAGAGAGGACATGGGTTTTGTCCTCAGTCACACCTACACAGATATGGAGCCACATCTTGCAACTGGACCTTCTGACTCTGAATCTAGTGTTCCTTTTACTATCATATTGCCCGTCCTTGCTTGGAAACCTCCAGCGATAGTCGTGCATGAGAGGGCACTCTCCATTCATTGAAATGCTTAGCTCTTGCTGTTTTGATCACTTAAGTGTCCCAGCCTCATCTAGCTCCTCTCTCCTCTCTTCCACCTCCTCCAGACCATCCCCAAAACAGCAGTAAAGAAAAGCTCCATAAGGAAGGTTTTAAAAAAATGGTTGATGGCATTGCTTAAAATGAGAACAGTCTGGGGTCAGTGGTGGTTGGGGGAGTGGAAGGGGAGGAGTATTTTATCAATGACATTGTTTGGAATTGCCAGAACATTGGGGTAATAAAAAGCAGAGCAACTTTCAGTCAGTTTTATTATTGTTTTTAAATTCTCTACAGGCGATAAACCCCTTATTGCCAGCACCCCCCTTTTGCCTGCACACTGGATGGACCACTTCCATTACCGCCCCCTTTAGAATACCACAAAATAATAGTTATGAAGGAAAGAAAATAATAAAGTGAAAACCCAGTTAACTTATGCCTTGCTCTCTGATATGTATACATATCCAGGAAATGGCTGGCATGTTTGTACCAATCGCTGCCTGTTCCATTTAGAAGAGTTTCTGCAAAGAAGAGGAAAGCTTGTTTGTTTCCTTGGGTTTTTCCTCCCCTCTTATCTCCATAGTTACAAGAGTTGGTTCTGTGTAATTTTTTGAAGCTGGCACCTTGCCCAACTCAAATTGATTATAAAGGTTGGGAGGGACAGTTGAGATCTGCAGCTTGATTCCCGGGTAAGTTGGCTGTTTAGAAAGATAACATTGACAGCCGAGATAGCCTGCAGATGGGAAGGCAAATCTGGAGATTCCGTTTTTTATTATGGAGCCGATGAATGACTCACTAGTTTGGGCTCTTCCTTGGAGGAACACAGAAAGATAAGTGCCTGGGAGAAATCAGCCAAAAGATTCTTTCCTCAAAGGCTTTATAGTAGGGTTGCCAGGTTAAATACAGGAAATACAGGACACAAGTTAAATTAGCATTTCAGATAAACAACAAATACTTTTTTTTAGGATGAGCATGTCCCCAAATAGTGTATGGGATATACTCATACTGAAAACACAGATGCTCAGTTATATTTGCATTTCACATAAACAAGGAATAATTTTTTTGGCATAAGTATGTCCCATGAAATATTTGGGTCATACTTAAATATTATTTACGGTTTATCTGAAATGCAAATTTTAACAGGGAATCCTATATTTTTATTTGCTAAATCTGGCAGCCCTACTTACAGAAATCTAGCAAGATCTTTAAAAAATGGTTTCTTTCAATTCAGGAACAGCCAATCTTGTTTTTCTCTTAAAGGATTCTGTAGGCTGTTGGATTTTATTTATTGGTGTGTGGGAGTACATGAGGGAGAGGATTAAGGAAAGAGATTGGACCGGAAGACAGGAGACTGAAGTCTAGACCTGCTCTGCCAGTAACTGGCTGCATAAACCTGGACAAGACCCTTTACCTGTCTAAGCCTTATCTTTCTAAAAGGAAGGGATTAAATGGTCTCTCAAAGGATTCTATAGTCCTCTGTACTTCCCATGCTACTGATATCTTGATGGAATTCACTTTCCCTTGAGTTGATATAAGTTGGTGCTATCTGATAGAAATAAAATGCAAGCCATATATTGTAATTTTATATTTTCCAGTAGCCACATTATAAAAGTAAAAAGAAACAGGTGAAATTAATTTTAATAATACATTTTATTCAACCAATTATACTAAAATAGGATCATTTTAATATACAATCAATATAAAAATTATTGAGATAGTTTACTTTTTTTTGTACTAAGTCTTCAAAGTCTGGTATTTACCCTTATAGTACATCTCAATTGGACTAGACACATTTAAAGTATCAATTGCCACATTGCCACGTATGGCTCAGTGTCTACCATATTGGACAGCACACGTACAGGCTAAATAAATAGATAATCAGGCTAGGCAGGGTGGCTCATGCCTGTAATTCCAACACTTTTGGAGGCCGAGACGGGCGGATCATGAGATCAGGAGTTCGAGATCAGCCTGGCCAACATGGTGAAACTCTGTATCTACTAAAAAAATACAAAAATTAGCTGGGCATTGTGGTGCGTGCCTGTGGTCCCAGCTACTCGGGAGGCTGAGGCAAGAGAATCGCTTAAACCTGGGAGGCGGAGGTTGTAGTGAGTCGAGATCGGGCCACTGCACTCCAGCCTGGATGACAGAGCAAGACTCCGGCTCAAAAATAAAATAAAATAAATAAATAAACAAATAAACAGATAAATAGATAAAGAAACTTTAAAGAGTTAGGCAAATTTAAGAATGAGAGATCTATAAAGGGTTATGGAGAGAACTTAGGCTATCATGGAACATATTCATAGGCTTTTAACAAGTAATATACAGTTGATCCTTACCAGTCACAGATTCTTTAGTTGCGAATTGGCCTACTTGCTAAAATTTATCTGGAACCCCAAAATCAATATCGTCATTAGTGAGCACGCACATGCACAGAGCAGTGAAAAAGTTGAATTGTCCAATGTGCACATTCCCAACTGAGGTCAAATGAGATGACACTCTGTCTTCTTGTTTCAGCTCTCAAACTGTAAACAAGTGTCCTTCTCACAGTCTATTTAGTGCCATGTTTTTTGCATTTTTATGAGCTCTTTTGTTGATGATTCACTGTTTAAAACGGCCCCCCACACCTAGTGCTAAAGTGTTATCTAGTGTCTGAAGTGCTGTCTAGTATCCCTAGGCCAAGAAGGCTGTGATATGCCTTATGGTGGAAACACGTGCATTAAATAAGCTTTGTCCAGACAGGAGTGATAGCTGTTAGCTATGAGTTTAATGTTAATGAGTCAACAATATGTTAAAGAAGGCGTCTTTAAACAGAAACACACATAAAATAAGGTTATTTACTGATCCAAAAATGTTGTGACCAGAGGCTCACAACTAGGGATAATAATTCAATATTCACCAAGTCAGTGTTCTTGGTGACTTTATAGAACATAACTAAGGCAAATAATGAGAATAGAATGTACTTTTAAAATAATAGTTTTAGATTTACAGAAAAATTGAGCGGTTTCCCCTCTTATTAACACCTTGCATTAGTATGGAACAGTTGTTACAGTTAATGAACAAACATCCATCCATTGTTATTATTAACTAAAGTACATAGCTTATTCAGATTTCCTTAGTTTGTACTTAATGCTCCTTTTTTTCGGAATATGAGGATGGCACATCATATTTAGTTGTAATGTCTTCTTAGCCTCTTCTTTGCCATGACAGTTTCTCAGACTTTCCTTGTTTTCGATGATCTTGATGGCTTTAAGGAGTCCTGGTCAAGTATATTGTAGGATGTCCCCCCACTGGAATTTGTCTGTTTTTTTCATGGCTAGATGGGGGTTATGGGTTTCCAGGAGAAAGATCACAGAGGTAACATGCCATTTTTAATCATATTATATCAGGGATGCATATCATCAAGATGATTTATGACTGTTGATATTGGCCTTGGTCACTTGGCTAAGGTAGTGTTTGTCAGGTTTCTCCACTGTAAAGTGACTCTTCCCTCCCCTCCTTTCCATACTGTGCTCTTTGGAAAGAAGTCACTATGTGAAGCCCACACTTAAGGAGTGGGGAGTTATGCTTCACCTCTTTTAGGGCAGAAACTACATGATTTATTTGAAATTTTTCTGCATAGAAGACTGGCCTCTCATTCCCCATTTGTTGATATATTCAATCATTTATTTATATCAGTATGGATTAAGGATATTTATTTTATACTTTGGGTTGTAATCTAATACTACCTTATATATTTTGTTTTTCAAGGGCACCTTTGTGCCTTACAGACTTTTGTAAATTCAAAACAAATTAAACAGACTGTATTTAGAGTCATTCTCCAAAGTTGAATTATTAAGTCAAAGAGTGTTTAAAATTTTTTATGTACATTAATACATTTCTTAAATGCGTGTGCTGCTAATTAAATGTAGGCCTGGTGTCAAAAGAGAAGCCCCCAAGCTCTCCCCATTCCCCAATCCCATGAGGCTCCCTTTTAGTATTCTTTGGAGAAACAGAAAGGACCCAAATCTGACCCAGAGGAGCAATTGTTTGGTTTTCTTTTTATATTCTGACCTGAATCCAGATATACCACAGACAAATCTGGGCCCCAAGGACTTGTAATCATACTAGTTGACATTTATTGAGGGCCTCCTATGTGCCAGGCACTTTTCCAACAGCTTTATTTGTATTAAATAAGTTAATTCTCACAATGCTAAGAGGGATATCTGGTGGTCTCCATTTTAAGGATGGAGATCCTGAGGCACAGAAAAGTTCACTAACTTGCCTAAGGTCACTTGGCTTGTACATGGTAGGGACAGAATCTGAACTCAGGCAGTCTAATGCAGGAAGCCATTCTCTTGGCACCCCCACTGTGACTATATAGTATGAAAACTCTTAAGAACCAGTGCCCTAATTCTTGTTTACTATCACTCTTTCCCAGTACCAGCATTTTAAAGGGTGCTCCTTTGTCATATTCTCATCTTTTTTTTTTTCTTCAAGTTTCCATTATCGAAAAGCTTGTCTTGTTTAAATGGGTCAGAGAACACTATGAATAAAGGTCACTTTCTTTACTGACAAACTTTCCCAAAGAGAAATTTGCATTTCTGTTGATAAAAACCGTATCACAGACACAGGTGATGGTCCAATGTTTTAGTAAATAAGGAAGTGCAGGGTGCCAAGCTGAGCTCAGCGGAACTGAAACTGGGGCTTCCCTTGCTCTGTGAGTACCAATCTTCCCTCACTACCTCAGGGATTCCTGAAAACAATCTTGAAAAGGGCACATGACCTCAGGAAGTGTTTTCTTTTTTATAAAAAAAGGTCAATTCCTATCTTTCTGTACATAATGTCTAGGAATTGTCCCTCCTGTACAAGTAAGGGGGCTCTGGTTGTCTTCAATAGCTGGAAAAAGCAAAAGAGATGGTTAAAAAAAAATAGCTGGCCCTGCACAGCTGCTCATGCCTGTAATCCTGGCATTTTGGGAGGCCAAGGCAGGAGGATTGCTCGAGCAGAGGAGTTCCAGACCAGCCTGATCAACACAGCGAGACCACATCTCTACAAAATATTTTAAAAAATTAACCGGGTATGGTGGTGCACACTTGTAGTCCCAGCTACTGGGAAGGCTGAGGCAGGAGGATTGCCTGGGCCCAGGAGTGAGCTGGGATCATAACACTGTACTCTAGCCTGGGAGACAAAGTGAGATCTTGTCTCTAAAAAAATAGCCTTTAAAAATGTTACAGTCCCCTCCTCCATCCTTGTTATAACTGCATTATTTATGGCAACACTAGAATCTCAGTGGATTAATTCATTAGTTGTTGATTTCTCACTAATGTCAAGTCCAATACCAGGGCTCTTGCTCAGAAGGTCGACTTCCACTGCCTTCCTCAGAGGCCCAAACTTCTTCCAGCTTGCTTAATGGCCTTAGAGTCAGTGGGTGGGGAAAGAGACTCTACAGAAGGCACGCTTGCTGCTTAAACACCTTATCCTGGAAAGGCAAAGTGTATTTCTACTCACATTCCACTGGTAACAGGTAGTCTTCTAATGGGGACCCCTGAAGTGTGAGAAATGAACTCCCTGGCTGGGCAGCTGCTTTTCAGCCACAGCTCTACATAATGGAGGTAAAGGCCAATCCTGGTGGCTAGCTAGTCATCTCTGCCATGAGGACCTGAACTGGAACAAGTTTCAATTTCTCAAGAAGTTAATGAGACTGCAAAGAGGTGGAGGGCACTCCGTGGAAGGGTGGGCACCGACCCCATGCTCTCTGCTGATGTGCTTCACATGTCCACAGACTGTCACTGGCTAGTGACATGAGAGAAGAGCTATCTATCTTCCTGTGTATTGGGCACGGAGATCCTGGGGAAAATCAGGATCCTGGGTGACTTGACCATGAAGTGAGCACAAAAGAAAATAAAAATTAATATAGCATCTAGAGCAGATAAATGGGAGAAGTAGGGAGGTAGGATGGTTTATTCATAGGCACTGATTTGGTTAAGCAACAGAAAAACTGTCTGATATTTTGGAAAAAACAGAACAACCCCCAAACTAGATGCTGTCTAGCCACATTGATTTACGCAGGACACTTGACCACTCTGGGGCTTAGTTTATGCAAAAATGATACGTTGACCCAATTGTTTCAAAAGTGTATTTGGTGATCCTAGGACTTATGAACTATCTAATGGTAATGAGCACTTTCAGAGCCATGAAAAAAGCCTCCTGTTATATATCTTGACCTGGCTGCTAGTTACATAGATGTGTTTACTTTGTAAAAATTCAATGAACCATATGCTTATGATTTGTGCACTTGTCTTTATGTATGTTATTCTTCAATTTCAAAAATATACGAAGGAAAAAGGAAGCCTGTCACTATTTCTACTCCTTTTCAAACACGGAGCCTAATATAGTTTCCAAGATCAATTCAGGCCACAAAACATGCATGGGATTTAGTCATCCTTTGCTAGGCATGTCCCCAAGACTTCCATCCCCTCTACTTGTTGCCCCTGAAATAGGGGGAAGGCAATTGCCTGCTTCAAATATGCTCAGATTTTCCTAGAATCTCTGATTCCCATAGCAGTCAAGCCAACAGAAGAAGGAAGCAGGGCCAAATATGGCCATAATCTTTAAGGCCACTGATGTTTTCTGTAACTCTTGGCAGAATCTTCAGATTCAAAGAGAATCAGCAGATCTCTTTGGTGCTGGGCATCTCACACCTCTTACCACTAGCCACACCTGTAGGCCCCTCTGAATGGTCTCTGCCTTCAGGTAGTTCCTTACTGAGAGTTCATGCTGCTGCTAAAATGTGACCTCATCTGCAGGCCAACTAGATTGGGCAGAGATGGACACATGACCCAAGGGAAGCAGATCTACAGGTGACTAGAAGCCAAGAGGTGGACTGCAGTAAAAGTTTCACAGAAATAGAGATGACCAAGGTTGACTGGAACAACACAGTCATCCTGGAGATGTGGTAAAGAGAAGAGTCAGGTAGGTGGGTGAGGGCAGAAAAGGAAAGATCTCAGAGCAGGCAGGCAGCAAAGTCTTTCAGGAGGAAGAGGCATAAGTGACTGTGACCATGAATGAGCTTTGAATCCACAGAAACAGAAAGATTAGTAGGCTGGAAGGTGAAGCAGCTACTTGGCAGGAGCAGGCACAGAAGTGTCTAGGATGAGGGCACTGAGTCACAGCAATGGCGAGCCCACAGGCAGCAGCCATGAAGCCACATGCTGCCAATGAAGACGCTCCGCAACTCCAGTCCAGTTCCCATGAGGCCACCTGTACTGCCATTCCTCCTTTTCCTTTTAGGAATAAGCACAAGATCAAGATTCCCAACACTTTTATTTAACTTCTCCCTTCCCCTATCCATCAAAAAGGGTTAATAATAATGCCCACTTAATGTGTTGTGGAGATTAAATAAGTCAATACATGTAAGACGCTTTTGCCTTCCACATATTAAGTGCTCGAAAACAATTGCTGTATTGAGGGTGAAGAAGAAGATGATGGTTTTTACACGTGTTCTTAAACCCACAAGAACCAAGGCAATCAGAGTCTCTGTTACTTTGAAACAAAAGAAAATAAAATTTTAACTGCTATTTTAAACTCTAAGATGAGTGGCTCAAAGCTATTCTGGCTTTACGTCCACTCATAGCTTCCAAACATAGCCCGGCTTCCTCACTTGGGGCCATCCCCTAAAATAGTCGATTGTTTAGTTTCTTGGATCTTGGTGGCTTTACCATCATATGGATGTTTTAGGTGTTAGAGCACTTGTGGCAAGCTGGAATCATAGGGATGAGGAGACGGGAGACACACTAGGTATATGGATGTGCACTTAATATGAAAAAATGACTTTTAAAGTGAACAATAAACTGGCAAATGTGTGATCCATTGACACCGTATTCTAATGTGTGTCTTCCTCAACTGAAACTCTGACATCTTGAAGCCTGTCAAAATGCTAAGCTGCCAGGACCTCCAGAAAAAGATCATTGTCTTAGACAGGGTTCCTCCAGAAGCTGACCTGGACACAAGGGCTCAAGCGCATGTAGCTGATTTGAGAGCTGGTCCAAGGAAACACTGTAGAAGAGTAGGAACATGAAACAAGGAAGGGAAGGCAGCAAATAAATGGTGTGGTATCAAGCCAATGATTGCTGTGGCCAACTGGCGATAATTTCCCAGTACTTCTGGCCTGCCACATGGGAGGGTAACACAGACCTCTGGGACCAGAAAAGGCAAGGAAATGCAGGTTCTGACAAGGGGAAGTCAGGCTGGAATGCATCACAGTGGTAAGGATTGGGGGATACAGGCAGAACACTGACAGTGTCTGATAGGATAACCCAGGCCTCCTTCGAAGTTGTGGCTAGGTTTGGATTTCTAGGGATCAGGTATTGTCTTACAAGCCATACTGACAAGCAGCCATTCTTCATTTTCCAAATCACTTGTGTTGAGACAAATGTGATGGTACCCCTAAAGTGGTAATTGTATTTTCGTGGAAATCAACGCAGGTTTGTTTATATGCCACTTGTATGTTGCAGCACATAGCACATGCAGATCTTGAACATCTTGAAAAAGCAGTACAGGGACCCAGAACAAGTCTGTTCACAGACCTGCCCAGAGGATACCAAATGGTATGTTATTTTCTCATCTCAACTGCATGTCACCAACAAAGGAACCCTACATGCTGGAAGTGGGGCTTTTCGGAGATCTCGCAGCAGGCTACAGACGTGAGATTTGTGCCAGTAAAAAGGTCTGGCATCCTTTCTGCAATGTGTTAGTGGCACGGATGAATACTCAGGATGGAGGAGGTTGCTATTTTAATTTACATGCTATTGCTACCCGTTTTGGCTGGCTTACCCAGAATGCCCCAGATACCTATTTGAATGGGAAGTGTTCCATATTTGTAAGACAGACCATCTTGTGGAAATTGGTGTTTTGTCACTCTCCTGAACAGTGTGAAGTTAGGAAAATGGCTTGTGTGTCTTGTTTGTGTTACAGAATTCTAGCATTTTTTCCTCCCTGTTTTTTTTCTTATCAGCATTTTTTTTCAAAGGAGTTGAGAAAAACCAAAAAGATCCTTTTCACCACTTTTTCAGAATCATCCAACATGAAAAATGCAGGCTTCCATTACATCTTAATTATTGTTTGCAAAAACTGTAAGTAGTTTTACACCATAATTTCTATATACTACTGAAATTGCTTGGTAGAAATTTGAAAGCTACCAAAAATCATTTTTGCTTTTGCAAATTTCTTCTTTTTATTTTTCTCTTGGAATACTGATATAGTAAATAAAAGTGGTCCTTTATTCTAGGCCCAATATACTGGTCTGATTCACTTTAGATAATTATTCATAGAAGTCATATAATTTCTTTTATATTCTATTATTTTACAACATATTTCTATGCATTACTGAGTTATCACATTTTTACATTTCATTTTTATACAATGAATTTTGTCTATAGAACACTCAGCTTGTCATATATAATATGCATGCATATTTAAAATGATAAAAAGAAGCATTCAAGATTCCAAAGAGAGTCTCATATAATTGCAGTGATGTAATATAACATAATGCAATAAAAATGCAATTTATCCCAAGGACATATTTGGCAGAATACTAAGGTCACTGTTTTCTGACCCTAATTTTCAAGCTACTGTCTGACATTTGCATTGTATATCATTAAGAGCACATACAAGCATATCATGCCTTTTGGGGACCAATTTTACATAAATTATGTGTCTCTATGGTTGGTTTGGATGATGGGGCATTCAGTCTATATTAGGAATGTCACATAGACAACACTCCCCCTCACTCCCTGCCTATCGCAAGAATGCTGGAAGTAAATTAGAGAAAAGAGAGACTGGAGAGTCCTTCTTAGAGATTCTAAAAGAATCAACAGCAGACTTTCAATAATAAGACAGACTGAGCTCGTGAGTAAGGCCCCTCCTCTCACTAACACATAGAAATGCAGACAAAACATATCCTCCAGAATTTAAATACATATATGAGCTCAGAAAAGGATGCAGGGGAAATCCCCAAGTGCCAGACAGGAAGAAAGGAATCAAAGTCGAGCAGTAAGGCCAAACAGGTACCATCGCACACCACCATGAAGATTTCACAATGAGATATAGGCACCATAGACAGGTTCTAATACCATTGTGGTGTGGGAAATGAGGCTTCAGACTTTCATGGGGCAGGGGAGCTGGCATCTTAGACAGCTGTCCTATCTAGGCTTTGAACGGGGGTTTAGAAAGGTTGCCAGGGAAGCAACCCTGACCCAGGGAAGTTATGAGGAGGCTTGTATCTGGGCTCTTGGGCGGAAAAAAGTCATCTGCAGGAATTAAAACCTAAGATTGCACTCTACTGAATGTAGAATTTGAATTGACACTGCCTGGATGGCACAGGAAATACAAGCCAAATAACTAACATAAAGACAGATATAGAACCTTTGAAACCTTCAGAATTCCCAAATTGAAACAAATGCCAAATCACTCTGTAGGTCCATTTTCACAACTCTCAGTGAAACTTCAGTGACTCTCAGGACTCCTTTATGAAGAAGAAATCCCCTAAAGATAAATTCACAATAAAAATTATAAATGTATAGAAAAATGCACCCACTGTGAGGGAGGGTTAGAAAACTCACCAAATAAGAGAATTAGCACCCCAATTTGAATATAATATATTGATCTTAAACAGACTATAAAATAAGTATATTTTAAATGATTAAAGACATAAATGAGAGAAGAGAAGCCAAAATAAAAGCCCAAAACAATATGAAAAAGAATCAGAAAGGTTTGAAAGAGAATCAGAGTTACTAGTAGTGAAAAATAGAGTCATGGAAATTGGTGAACAGGTTAAAAAGTAGTCTAGACAAAGGTGAAAAGAAAATTGGTGAACTAGATGGTATATGTGAGGATATTACCCAAAATGTGGCACAGAGAAAGGATGAGGGCAGAGAGAGAGAGAGAGAGAGAGAGAGAGAAATGAACTATGAAAGTGATTTGGAGGAAGTTCCAACATATGTCTAATCAAAGTTGCAGAATAAAAAATTAAAGGGAAATGGTGAGAAGCAATATTCCAAAAGATAATGGCTGAAACTTTTCCAGGACTGAAAAGAGACATGAGATTCTAGATTAAATAAAACATATCATGTCCTAAGCAAGATAAATTAAAACAAATCCACACCTAGATAAATGTGATCCTACAGAATATCTAAGAAGAGGAGAAAATCTCAAAAGAACCCAGAAAGAAAAAAAAAATCAGATAACCTGCAAAGGAAGTATACAGGTTATAATTCAGTCACATGAACACACCTAACTGCAAAAGAAGCTGGAAAACATGGTCCAGTTGTGTGTCTGAGAAGACAAGAATGTGTCTTTTGAAGACCAGATACCATATTTGACCGTAGTGTAATTATCACCTTTTGAGTATTGAGCTCAGACCTATGGAAGAAGAGAGGAAGAAAGATGCTCTTGGGAGATAAAATCTTTCTAACAATCCTCAAACCATACCACTTAAAGCACCGAAACTTCCTTCTCTGAAATTATTTTGGCTTTGCTGTTATAAATGGTGATAAAGGAATTCTCCCACCCAGATTAAATATAACATGGTTTGGAAATGGATCTTGTCTAACTTAAATTAATGGAGATGTGGAAATTGAACAACCTGCTTCTGAATGACTCTTGGGTAAATAATGAAATTAAGGCAGAAATCAAGAAGTTCTTTGAAACTAATAAGAACAAAGAGACAGCATACCAGAATCCCTGGGACACAGCTAAAGCAATGTGAAGAGGGAAATTTATAGCACTAAATGCCCACATCAAAAAGCTAGAAAGATCTCAAGTTAACAACCAACCTAACATCACAACTAAAAGAACTAGAGAACCAAGAGCAAACAAACCTCAAAGCTAGTAGAAGACAAGAAATAACCAAGATCAGAGCTGAACTGAAGGAGGTAGAGACACGAAAAACCCTTCAAAGAACCAATAACTCGGGGAACTGGTGTTTTGGAAAACATTAATAAAATAGACTGCTAGCTAAGCTAATGTAAAAGAGAAAAGAATCAAACAAGCACAATCAGAAATGATAAGGGGGAGATCACCATTGACCTCACAGAAATACAAACAACCATCCGAGAATACTATAAACACCTCTATGCACATAAACTAGAAAATCTAGAAGAAATGAATACATTCCTGGACACATACAGCCTCCCAAGACTGAACCAGGAAGTAATTGAATCCCTGAAGAGATCAATAACTAGTTCTGAAATTGAGGCAGTAATAAATAGTCTACCAACCAAAAACAGCCTAGGACCAGAGAGATTCACAACTGAATTCTACCAGAGGTACAAAGAAGAGCTGGTACCATCTCTACTGAAACTATTACAAAAAATTGAAAAAGAGAGTTCTCCCTAACTCATTCTATGAGGCCAGCGTCAATCTGATACCAAAACCTGGCAGAGATACAACAAGAATAGAAAACTTCAGGCCAATATCCTTGATGAACATCAATGCAAACATCTTTAATAAAATACAAAGCTGGAGGCATCACACTACCTGGCACATAGACCAATGGAACAGAACAGAGAACTCAGAAATAAGACTGCACATCTACAACCATCTGATCTTTGACAAATCTGATAAAAGCAAGCAATGGAGAAAAGATTCCCTACTTAATAAATGGTGCTGGGAGAACTGACTAGCCATATGTAGAAAATTGAAACTGTACCCTTTCCTTACACCATGTGCAAAAACTAATTCAAGATGGATTACAGACTTAAATGTAAAACCCAAAACTATCAAAACCCTAGAAAAAAAGTCTAGGCAGTATACCATTGAGGACACAGACACGGGCAAAGATTTCATGACGAAAATGCCAAAAGCAATTGCAACAAAAGCAAAAATTGACAAATGGGATCTAATTAAACTAAAGAGCTTCTGCACAGCAAAATAAACTATCATCAGAGTGAACAGAAAACCTACAGAACAGAAGAAGATTTTTGCAAACTATGCATCTGACAAATGTCTAATATCCAGAGTGTATAAGGAACTTAAACAAATTTACAAGAAACAAATAAACAATCCCATTAAAAAGTGTGCAAAGCACATGAACCTGATAATTCTCAAAGGAAGACATACATGAGGCCAAGAAACATATGAATAAAAGCTCAACATCACTGATCATTAGAGAAATGCAAATCAAAACCAGAATGAGATACCATCTCACCTCAGTCAGAATGACTATTACTAAAAAGTCAAAAAACAACAGATGCTGGTGAAGTTGTGGAGAAAAAGGAATGCTTTTACACTGTTGGTGGGAGTGTAAATTAGTTCAACCATTGTGGAAGACAGTGTGGCAATTCCTCAAAGACCTAGAGGCAGAAATACCATTTGCTCCAGCAATCCCATTACTGGGTATATACTCAAAGGAATACAAATCTTTCTATTATAAGGATACATGCATGTGTATGCTCATTGCAGCACTATTCCCAATAACAAAGACATGGAATCAACCTAAATGTTTATCAGTTGTAGGCTGGATAAAGAAAATGTGGTACATATACACCATGGAATACTATGCAGCCATAAAAAGGAACTTGATCATGTCCTTTGCAGGGACATGGATGAAAATGGAACCCATTATCCTTAGCAAACTAACATAGGAACAGAAAACCAAACATCACATGTTCTCACTTACAAGTGGGAGCTGAATGATGAGAACGTGTGGACACATGGGTGAGAAAAACACACACTGGGGCCTGTTGTGGGAGGTTGCAGAGAGGGGAGGGAGAGCATCAGGAATAATAGCTAATGGATACAGGGCTTAATTTCTGGTGATGGGTTGATCTGTAAAGCAAACCACTGTGGCACACATTTACCTATGTAACAAACCTGCACATCCTGCACATGTACACCTGAACTCAAAAGTTGGAGAAAAAGTAAAATAAAATAAACATTTTAAAAACGGAGAAAGTTGAAAATTTGGGTTTCTCAAAAATGGGGCTGACCACTCACAGAATAATAAACTTATAACTCCATAAGGAGATCTCAGTTACCTAGGTTAGCCTTGGTCAGTGCAACAAGAATAAAGAGTGTGTCATCTGTGTACATCACATAGTAAACACTCAGCAAAAACCCATTGAATGCATTCATTGATTCATTCAACAGGCATTTATTGGATGGGCTCACTGAGCTCTTGTTAGAGGTCTACACTGCACTGTTCAATATGGTAGCCATTACTACCATACTACCATTACTACTACTACATGTGGCTATTTAAATTTAAATTAACTAAAATCAAATAAAAATAAAAATTCAGTTTCTCAGTCACCATAACCACACTTCAAGTGCTCGATAGACACATGTGGCTAGTGGCTACCATATTACACAGCACAGACATAGAATATTTTCATCATCACAGTAAGTTCTATTGGATAGTGCTGTTCTAGATGCTGAAGATACAGCTGTGAACACAACAGACACATTTCCTGTCTTCATAAAGCCTACATTTCACAGGAGGAGGCAGACAATGAACAAATGAGTTAGTAAAGTATATGACATGTCACATGGTGGTAAGTCTATGGAGAAAAAGCAGGAATGGAAAATAGGCAGTGGGAGTGGAGGGGTAGGGGAAATAGCTACAATTTAAAATAAGATAGTTTGGGAAGTACTGAGAAGACGACTGTATTAGTTAATGTAATGCTAACTGATGTAACAGATAAGGCCTCAAATCTCAGTGGCTGAACATAATAATAATAGTTTATTTCTTGCTCCACTCACTGAGTTGTGGGGAGGGACTGTGGAATTACAAGGTGGAATCTGTTCCATTTGGTCATCCAGGGCCACAGGTTAATGGATGCTCTCCCATCCTTAACACGGAGCTTCCAAAGTTGTACTGGATGTTAACATCAAGCCAGCAAATGAGAGAAAGTAAGGAATGGAGGATGGTTCAAGAGGCTTCTATGGTCTGTGGGTCAGGCCTGGAGGTGGTATAATCACTTTCACTATCATTCAGTTGGCCAGAGCTCAGTCACATGGAGAACAATCAACTCTACAAGACTGAGGGATTTCCTGAGATGTAGGACTTTTAGTGCCCAAATCAAGAACGGTCCAGGCACAGGAGGATGAGTCGGTCACCTCAGCACATGTCTTCAACTGGATGCCACTTTCTAGCAATAATTCTATTCTATGGAAAGGGAGAATGCATCTTTGCATTGTTACTCTCTGCATTGTTACTGATGCAGACAGCTAACTGTCTACCATGGTAACATTTTCCTCAGAGAAATGAGAAACCTAGCATGCAGATATGGGGAGAGGAAAGGAGAACTGCAGCCAGAGGGAACAGTAAGTGGAAAAGCCCTGAGAAAGGGGTGTGCCTGGCATTGAGGTAGAAAAACCATGGGACAAGGACAACTGGAATGGAGTAGGTGAGGTAGAACATTCCAGAGCATCTTTTCAGGTTCCCACTGATTTACTAACAGTCCCCCTGAGATGTGGTTGTTCACTTCCATCAAATTGGCCATAATTTGGTCATAAAGAAATGATGACAATCTCAGCTAACTCTTTTGCTGAAATGTAGATATATAGACTATGGCCTTTCCCTGGTTTAACAGTTTGCTAGCCCTATCAGAAAAGTTACCTGGCATGGATAGCGAAGCATGTACAGTGAGACCAACAAAGCTTAAACTTCTAGGCTCCTCACCTATACAGCTCCCTTCCAAGGCCCTGGAAAGAGCCCTAGCATTGTGTTCACATGTCATATGTTTTCATAAATTTTTCAAAAACAGGATGTTCTCATTTTAATCTGTTAAGTTCTCTGTTTCTTTTCAGTTCTACTCCTTCTTCATCACACTTCCCTTCAAGTCTGCTGGTATTGAAGTGGCCAGGGACATTTTTGAGCTCAGGCTGAGGGGAATTTGAGTTGGGGAATACATTTAGTTTACTCTTAGTGGGAGATGTTTATGTGGTTCACAGTGACTTATGTATATAGTTAACTTATTGCTAGCCATCTTGGTATAGAATTGGCTCTAGAATGCTATCTGCTGTGCCAACATATCCAGCATTGCAACACAAAGACTCAGTACACAATATGACTCCTAGCCTCTCTTAGTCCATTTTCTGTTGCTTATAACAGGATACCTGAAATTGGGTAACTTATGAAGAAAATGAATGTATTGCTTGCAGTTATGGAGGCTGAGAAATCCAAAGTCAAGGGGTCACATCTAGTGAAGGACTTCTTGCTTGTGGGGACTGTCCGCAGAGTTCCAAGTTGGCACACGGCATCACACGGCAAGGGCCTGGCTGTGCTATCTCAGGTTGCTTCCTCTTAGAAAGCTACCAGACCCACTCCCATGAGAATCCATTAATGCATCAACCCATTAATCTATGAACAGATTAATCCATTCATGAAGGCAGAGCCCTCATGATCTAACAACCTGTGAAAGGCCCCATATCTCAATACTGCCACATTGGGGGTTAAATTTCAACATGAGTTTTGGAGGGGACAAACATTCAAACCATAGCATATCCACTTTGAGGTACCATCTGGACCTCTGGCACCTAGTACAAGATGTACATGAGTAGTGGAGAAGGAATGAAGTACAAAAAGTACATAGGTTGATGCTATGAACAATTCTTCCAAACAAAAGTACAAGGGATGTACTTGGCTGAATATTGTCTCCCCAAAATTCATGTCCATCTGGAACCTCAGAATGTCAGCCTTACTTGGAAATAGGATGTTTGCAGATGCAATTAAGATGAGGTCATGCTGGTTTAAAGTGGGCCCTAAATCCAATGACTGGTATCCTTATAAGAAGAGGAAAGGACGTGACATGGTTTGGCTGTGTCTCCACCCAAACCTCACCTTGAATTGTAATAATCCCCACATGTCAACGGCAGGAGGAGGTAGAGATAATTGAATCATGGGGGTGGTTCTTTCTTGTGCTGTTCTGCTGGTAGTGAATAAATCTCACAATATCTGATGGTTTTATAAATGGGAGTTCCCCCGCACAAGCTCTCTTGCCTGCAACCATGTAAGATGTGACTTTGCTCCTCCTTCGCTTCTGCCATGGTTGTGAGGCCTCCCCAGCCATGTGGAACTGTGAGTCCATTAAGCCTCTTTCCTTTATAAATTACCCAGTCTCTGGTATGTCTTTATTAGCAGCATGAGAACAGACTAATACAGGGCATAATCACACAAAGAGAAGAAGGCCATGTTAAGTCAGAGGCAGTGATTGAGTGATGTTGCCACAAGCCAAGCAATGCCAGGAACCACCAGGAAAAGGCAAGGAAGGATTCTCCCACAGAGACTTTGGAGAAAGAATGGCCCTGCCAGCAGCATGATTTTTGACTTCTGGCCTCCAGAACTGTGAGAGAATACATTTCTTTTGTTTTAAGCCACCAGTTCATGCTAATTTTTACAGCAACACTGGGAAACTAATGTGCATAAATACATCATTTACAATTACAAGTGCATAATACGTCTCATTTCTTTTATTAATTGGAAGAATAGAATTGATTTGGATTCTTTTATTTATAAGCACAAACTTGTAGCAATACTATAAGCAGTAGGAATGTGTGTGTGAAGTTGCATATTATATGCATCCCAGCTTTAGATAATTAAACAAAGAATTTCAATCAACCAGGACGGAGGTAAGACTGAATTATTTCTATAGAAAATGACATTACAGAATTGTTGTCACATGAAGATGTGATCAAAGAGTATCTAGCCATCAAAAAAGGAGGGGAATAAAGATATTTCAGGAAAATAATTAATACAAAATATTATGTTATTTTTCCTGATTTTTGTTTGGGATATTTGCCATCTTTTTTGAAATTTACAATTTGTTGCAAGTTTTAGTCTCATCCTAAATAAATATTCACACGTGTACCTAATTTTGTATTTGTTATTTTGTATGCTTTTTGAAAGAGTTCCTTCCACCACCACCAAATTCTATAAGCTTCAGGTCTCACAGTATGCTTTTCAGAAATCTACAGGCAAGTTAAGCCCTCTAGAAGCTTATATCGTAAGTGAACCAAGTAATCTCTGGATTTACAGCTATCCTGCACAAAGAGGATTTTCACAAGGTAACATAAACAGCTCAAAAATTGCTTGTACTTCTTGTAGTGGTTTCTCAACAGCAGTTCTAATGATATCTTGGGTGGGACAAAACTTGCTCGTTCCAGAATGTTCCTTGAACTTAAGAACATCTGGCATCCTTGGCCTCTGTGCACTAGATGCCAGTAACAGGCTCCAGTCTGTGACAATCAGATTCACTCTCATTTTCCAATTTAACCTGGGCTTGTTGAGGGGTAGAAATACTGCCTCCATTGAGAACCACTGCTACAGTAGGTGGCCCTGAGATATTCTTTGTAAATCCCATTATATCAGATTGAGATCAAATTGGAATTGGACTCAAAGGCAAGGTTCCTCACTTTGTGTCTCACTTGTAGGTCAGACTCACCCTGGCTCTTCCAAGTCAGCCCCTCTCTCCTGCAAGTGAAGCTTCGGAAACACATCTTGAAAAGGCTCCCCATGTGACTCTGATGTCCACCGTAATTTGAGAGCACCTGTTCTCAAATTCAGGGTGATTGTGGCCCCCACAGAACATTTGGCAATGTCTGGAGGCAGTTTTGGTTGTCACAACTGGGGCAGGATGGGGTGTTACTGTCATTCAGCAGGTAGAGGCCAGGGATGCTGTAAAACATCCTGCAGTGCATAAGACAGTCCCCACAACAAACACTAATCCATCCCAAGATATCAATAGTGCCAAGGTTCAGAAAATCTGATCCAGACATTAGATGTCCCTGAAATACTCTATGTCAATCTCATTTTACTAAATCAAATTATATTTTAAGGGAATTAGGAGATTTTGTGTCTGTCAAGCCCTACGGCTTTCAACCAGGCTGACCTGTTGGGAGCCGTAAGCAGTGTCATACCCTGAGTTTTTGAAAGACCTAGGGCTTGCACCCCATCCCTTCCCCACATTTGTCAGGCTGCCTGCCCTTGGTCCTTTTCCGATGCAACAAGGCTTGGCTGAGCCCCCAGGGAGTCCTGGTCTCTCCTAGCTACTCTAGGTAATACGACACAGACAGATTATAAGTACTTACTGAATAATTTCTGGTTTATCCTTTCTCTGCTTCATTTTTTTCAAAAATACAAAACAAACACGTATGCATTATAATTGTCCCTTGTAACATACAATATATCCTGTTTTACGCCTTACCTTTTAAAATGCATAATTTTCCTCATGCGTTCTCACAGCCACATAGTACTCCATGATGCAGATGTACCATAGTTTATTCAACTGTGAACCAATGTACATTAGGGCTTTTCCAACCTTTTGTTAATACAAATAATACCACAGTGAATAAAATTAAAGATGCATTATTTTATATTCATGGAGGGGCTTCTTCAGAGTGCATTTGTGGAAGTAAGATTGACGGGTCAAAAGATAAGTGCAAATGTAATTCTGTTACCTATAGTCAAATTCTCATCAATGGTGGCTCCACTATTTTTCACTTCCACTGCAGTGCAGACCCATGCCTGTTTTCCCACAGCATTGCCAGCAAGGTATTTTGTTAAACTTTTGGATTTTGCCTTAAGTATGGATAAAAGTATGTAGTCTCAGTATAGTTTTAATTTATTACAATAAATTTGAGCATATTTTCTTACATATAACAGTCATCTGTATGTCTTTTTCTGTGGGCTGTCTGTTTATATCTTTTGTCCACTTTTTGATTGTGTTTTTGCTGCCGCCTCCTCCTCCTCCTCCTCCTCTTTCTTCTTCTTCTTCTTCTTCTTCTTCTTCTTCTTCTTCTTCTTCTTCTTCTTCTTCTTCTTCTTCTTCTTCTTCTCCTTCTCCTCCTCCTCCTCCTCCTCCTCCTCCTCCTCCTCCTCCTCCTCTTGTCCTTTTTGAGACAGCCTCCTACTCTGTCACCCAGGCTGGAGTGCAGTGGTGCAATCATGGCTCACTGCAGCCTCGACCTCCTGGGTCCAAGCGATCTTCCCACCTCAGCCTCTTGAGACTAACTGGGACTACAGGTGTGTGCCACCACACCTGGCTAATAGTTATACTTTCTGTAGAAATGGGATTTCACCATGTTGCTCAGGCTTGGTCTTTTTCTTATTGATCTTTAAAAGTTCTTTATATATGTGAGGGAAATTAGCGCAAAAAGGAACTTCTTTTGTAACCTGAAAGGGAAATTTTAAAACTGGGAGAGATAAACACATAATCAAATAAAAAACTGAACTTTTTCTGCTACTTAGCAGGAGGGAATATGAGGATTAGGTCAAATACAGGCACATAAATGGAATGGTTTTTTGTTTTCTTCTTTTTTTCACATGAAAGTATAGTGTGAGCAGAGCTGTAACTCACTACATATGACTGAGGCGCCAGAAAATTTCAAATCCAATGGGCTTTCACCCTGGGCTTCCTGAAAGTGAGATCTGCTGCTGAGATGTAGCAAATTTGCCAGCCAACTCCTTTCTTAAGAAAAAGATGAGGATGTGATCTCAAAATGAAAAATCCTAAAGAAGAAAACATATGTCTAGTTCTTAAATGCATTAACTAGAGGCATGATTAGAGGATAGCTATTAAGTATCCCAAAAGCCAGGTGTTTCATAACGAACAGTAACATTCTCTTGGCCCTCATTTGAATTTTGGGGGTATGTTTAAAGTAGAAAAAACAGTAGAAAGATATGGAGCTCGAACTACTGTGTCTAAATAAACATCTTGCAGCAATGATAACTTGGGAATGTTCTGAATTTAGAGTTAGAGCATCCTCGGTAATGTTATTATGTAGAATCTGCACTGGTATTCTCTTTGATGGGGAGTAAAAGTGCAACAGGAAAATAAATCAGCCACTCTAAGCAAAGGCAGCTTGATTCTTCCCTTGAATCTTTGCTGGGGCTGAGGTGACCTGCAATAACAATCTCCTGTAGAGATTGTGTCAAGTTCCCTTCTCAACCTTGGAAAGAGACAGCAACATCAGTGGAGGCAGCCACATGAAATGACCCCACGGTGATACCCAGCAGGCTGCTCAAGCCAGCCCTGTCTGCAAGGAAGAGAAGAAAAAGGCGAGCAGAGAATCCAGAGGTGATGCTGACTGCAGCTTCAATGGTGTGATGAACAAAACCCGATTGGAGTGGGTACAAGAAACAGGAGAGCAAGTGAAGATGGTAAGTAGAGACAACTCATTCCAGCACTTCGGGTGTGAAAGGAAGTGGAAAATTATAGCAATGGCTGGCATTGGATGCAGAGTTGAAGGAGGCATGTGTGTGTGTTTAAGTCATGAAGATAGTATAGCACGTTTGTAAGTTGGCCCAGCTTTCTCTGGCACAGAGGGGGAAATTGCTGACATGGGAGAGAATTGCTGGGGTAATTCCTTGAGCAGATGAGTGAGTAGGACCAGCTTCATGGGCCTGCATCCTGTGCAGCCTTCCAGGGCCCCAGGCCCCTTGTGCTTAATGTAATGCTCCGTCACTGTCTTCAAAGTCTACATAACCTTCCCTTTGTAAGTGGAGTCTGATGAAACACAGAGGCAAGTGCCAGGGGGCCTGGAGCCTCAGCTTACACACAGCCTTGCCTTCCCACATGTCTCCAGGACAAGTTCTTGGCCACCTGCTCCCCAGAGCTTTGGTGGCCCAGGCATCATCTGGCCTCCTTCTCCCTGGCCTTGCCCTACCAGTTCACTGTCCTATGCCCAGGGTTGACTTGGTGAGGAAAGGAGGAATGGCCCGATTTCTCATGTCTTTCTCCCCCCACTGCCCACCAGTGGAGTCTGGGCATGAGGGTGGTCTGGCTCAGGTGCACACCCTGGGGCGTCCCAAGGCAGGGTGTGATAGTGGCCATCCTGCCCCAGGTTGGCAGTGCCACAGCATGTTTGGGAAACTTAACAGAGGTTGCATCTTGGTGGGGGAAAGCCTCTCACCCACCCTCCATCCAAGTACCTAGTGTGCCCTGGCACAGAGGTTTAACACTTCCTAAGGGTCATCCATCTGCCATGGGAAACCTGGCTTGACTTCCTCAGAGCTCACCCATCTTGGTACAGCAGGCAGCTATCAGGCCCAAGTGTGTACAGTGAAATGTATGCTAATAATGATGTAAACATTTCATTTTTTCTTTATCTAGAACGACCTCAAATAGCAAATAAAAGCACAATGACAAGTAGAGAGAGAGAGAGAGAGAGAGAGAGAGAGAGAGAGAGAGAGAGAGAAACGAAAAAGCTTCATATTTTAGCACTTCTCCCAGCCTTTTAAGCAAAGCAACCCACATTTTCATTCTGCACTGGGTCCCACAAATTATGTAGCCAGCACTGCACATCATTAAAACTTCAAATAAACTGAATACTTACTATGTGCCAGGCACTGCACCAAATATTTTCACATAAATGATTTCATCTGATTCTCCTGGAATTCCTGACCTAACAACACTGTTCTTCAAGCTAAGGAAGTATATCCTTGTGCATGCAAGATGGTTAAGGAGGAATAGGAACTCAGGTCTGTCCAGTGTCCTGGGTAGCACCTTGAAATTCTCCAGCCAGCAGAAATGATGCATCATGAGATAAGCCTTTATCTTAATATTACCTTTCCATTTTTAAGTTACCTGTTAATCTCTAAAGACTTCCGTTTTTCCACCTTTCCTTTAAAAATTTATAAGGGCCCAGGGGGCTTTGCAGTGGCATGGTGCTGCCAGGTGGCAAATGTTAGACAGATGTTTTTGGCAGGAACAGAGAACGCGTGAGATGGCCTGATGTGCCCTTTTTCCTGTCCAGTGGCATGCTGGTAAATATTGACCAAACAGTTCTTGGTGTTAAAAGCCTCATTTGTAGCATTTGCCAATTTCTGTGGTGTAAATACTCCCAGCATGACTGATTTCAAGCTACCAAGGCCATGAGGAGTTAGAAAGGGGTGCACAACAGCACAGCATTAGATAATGTTTCTACCATATTGATACAATATACATTTAAAAACCTTGGAAGCGTAGAAAATATCAAATACAATAAAGTGAAAAATGATGAGCTTTGAGTATTTGATACCTTTGCTTTTAATATAATTTATGTAATTGTATGTTTATTTAATTTACCTTTTAATAATGGCTCTGCTTAACAATCAGCTCACATTCACTTTCCTTCCCTGTTGGTCTGAAGAGCATGGTTAGATCCCTCCCGCTCCTTTCTCCAGCTCAGAGAGAACTGATTCTGCCCTGCCCATGGCTTGAGGGGCTGCCAAAGTACCACCTCTGTGCAGCCACCTGAGCCTGACCCCAAGGCTAAGGAAGGGCTCCTTTTCCTTGGGTTCATTTTCTTTCTTGCCATCCACATCCAAGAGAAAAGAGTCAGAACCCCAGAGTGGGAAGGACCCTAGGAAGATGCTGGTTCCTTGACTATTTCCAGAGATCTGGAAATGGAGTCCCAGAGAATGCAAGGGGCTCACCCCCTGCACATTGGACACCTGTGGGCCTCGAGGACCTTGGGCAAGCTGCACTACTTTCCCTCATGCAATCAATACAGTGTTTGCATTTCTATTCTGTGTCAGGTACCATGCCAGGTGCTGGAGACTCACCAGTGACAAACCTGCCAGGGAGCCTGTGTAGAGGGCAAGAATTAAGAGTTCACTTTCAGATGTGTTAAATAGAATACTACATTGATTCTAATGTAGTTTTGGAATCTACATTCCAACAGATTTTGGTCTGAATCTTCGCTCTGCCACTTGGCTGCACGACAACTCACTTCGGTCCTCTGAGCCTCAGTTTCTTCTTTGCTTATATGGAGATAACAATACTTTCCTGGGGAGATTGGTGTAGAGCTTTAATGGGGGCCATGTGAATGCATCAACCTGGGTAAGTGAGAGCATACTGTATGATGAGAGAAGAGAGGTACCAATAGGAACATTTGGTTGTTGCTGCAGTCTGCCTTGTGTCCCAGGTCACCCTGAACGATGTCGGATGCAAGCCCTAGAACCCATTTGCCTGTTCTGTCTTCTAGGGAGCAGGCAGGGGCCCAAGGTAGGCAAGCCCCATTTGGCTTCCTCCTGGGCCCCATCATCTTGCCTTGCAGCCACCACATTCCTGAAGACCCTACCCATCCTGCTCTACCACATGTGTCTCCTGGGGGCCTCCACCCACACACTCCCTCAGTGACAGCAGCCTTGACAAAGGCAGCATGCCCTTTGTCCTTAACCCCCTGCTACAGCCTGCGTGGCTCAGCCCTGTCCAACTGTGGAAGCCACTGGCCCCAGTGCTGAGCATGAACATCATAGACACTCTGCCTGTCCTCTTGCCGGGTCTGAGAAACCCCAGGAAGAAGAGCATTTCCAGGAAGTAACTGCACCCTCACTGTGGTCAGGACTTTCTGAAGCTCAGTATTTTGGAGGAGCACATGCCGTCCCTCACAAGCAAGATGCCCTGCCTGTCTGCCACCCATGACATCATCTTCAGGCCCCAGAGTCACTTACAGAAGCATAGGCACACCCAGACACACTTTAACAACAGATGGCTATCCTCCAAGTCTGGTAGAAGAGAGGCAGCCTTTTGGGGAGGAGACAAGGTTGGAGAGACCCTCAGAACAGAGGGCAGGGGAAAGCCAGAGCCAGAGGGAAGCTGATGGGACATCAGAGAGACCTCCTTCTCCAGGCACCGAGGGTGCAGGGCAGTGTCCAAAGTCTTTCCACATTTGTCCCTTGCTACCAAGAACTTAGACATGAAGTCAGAAGTTGTTCCCTAAGTCCACATTTAGAAACTGCCAATGGGGAAGCCAGTTTGAACTCTAAACATGACTTCCCCTCAGTTCCTCCTAGTGTAAGGTGTCAGAGCAGAAGTCCAGCTGCCAGCAAGCCTTGGCTGCTGCAGTGGCAGTAGGTGGCTTCCTTGAAGGAGTCCTGGGACACCAAGGCTTCTGAGGGCAGTCTGAGGAAGTGTGAGATCATGGATTCAGGCTACTTGTCCCACTCTGGGACCAGCTTCTGGTCCCCTCAAGGCCCTGCACAGTGGCCTGAGCATGGTACTGAGTCCGAGAGTGAGTGAGCTCAGGGCTGAGACCTGAAGGTGCCAGAGTTGAGGAGGGTGAGCATGTGGCTAGCCTGGAGCTAGAAAAGAAACAGCTGGAGGATTGCACCTCCAGGCTCAGTTGCCAACCTGCATCTGGACAGCATTTGGCCCTGCCAAACCATCTTGTCCAAACTGAGCAGTATTGACCTTCCTGTTCCCTACGCCTACAAGGACCCCTTCCATTTTGATATCTGAGTGCTGGAGCCCAGTGAGAGGAAACACAGCACCTTCCACTTGGCCCACTCCATCTTCACTTTAGTGAATACATCTTGGCCCCTCTTCTTTCACTCTGTCCCCACACAACTCTCCACCACCATGGAATGCATGCCTATCACCAGGAGCAACTCATTATCCTTCATCAAAAGTGCCAGGACATGGCAGGATAGAGGGCCAGACCCTGCAGAAGCCTGCCTTAGGAGGAAGCCTCTGAGCCCCAGACTCTACCTGGCTCAGTTGGGCTACAGCTTGGGGCTGACCTTGATGGGTGTCCCCAGTAGTCATCCTTGGGCCCTAGTCAGTCATGCTGCCATGAAGGGCCTGCCTTTTGCCCACTGAAAATATCGTGACCACCACGGAGGACCCTAATGGGAAGAGAAATGCCACAGCCAGAGGGAGCTAAAGATGTTTTCCCAGGAGAAGCAGCAAATATGTAGGGATGAGACATTCAAAAGAAACCACCAGAAAATGAAAATAAAATCAATCACCACAGAGTCAAGAAAGTGAGGGAGGTGAGACTGAGCAACAGGAGAGAAGTGGACTCACCGTCACAGGCAGAGGCAGGAAGGGCAGGGTGCAGGCCAGTCAGGGGATGAGACATACTCCTGTTTGTGGGCACACCACCTTCCCTCCTGGGGCCACTTCTGTTGGGGTGAAGATGGGCTTTGAGGAGAGTCGGTTGGCCCAGGAAGTTTCCTTGGTCATGGTGTCTCCCAAGCAGAGGGAGGGGATGGTCAGAATGTTAAGTATCGACCAGTCCAGGGTGAACACGGCCACACATACCCCTCGCCCTAAGCTGCAAAGATTTCCCCCATCCCCAATTTGGGCAGTAAGAGTCCTCTGCTTCCTCTAAATGGGAGGTTGGAGCCAGGGTGTCACCTGCCACCAGCACCAGGTCCTCAGAGAGGTGATCCAGAGACCCCCAGGCTGGTTTTGCCAGACCCCAAGCAGGAAGGAAGCTCCCATGGTGATGGGAAGCAGGGAGTTGATCAGGGGGCCCAGGCTATTCTGAGACCGCCAAGCTGTAACTGAAGCAAATTCTAGTCCACGAGTACAAGCTCCCCTCAGAGAGGAAGAAATTGAAGATAGGGCAGTTGAGCAGCCGATAGAAACTAGAACCTCTGAGAGCGGGAGGCAAGAGAGAAGAACCCAGATGGCTCCAGAGAGGACACCACCCCACTGTCTCAGAACCGGGTCAGTGACCCCAGGGAGAAGACAGGGAGATGCACTAAAGTACTGACTGCATGGAGGGTAAGAGAGGTGGACCAACAGACACGTTCTTGGGGTCCTTTGGTGTCTCCTTAGCTGCTTCTTGGATTGTCCTGAGGCTTTCAAGGCTGGGGAAAAGGAACCTCCATTTCATTCTGTGTCTGTGGTTACCAGGCAGTGTCTCAAGTCTCTAGGTGGAAGCAGCTCCCAGGCGGCCACCTAGCCTTGACTTCCTGGGGTTCTTTCATCTCTAGAAGACAACGACTTCCTTAAGAGTCTTCCTTAAGTTACCTCAGGGAGAGACCCACTTACCCTGCTAGTAGCCCCAGAGGCCCGATTAAGGCCAGGATGCCCTCTGAGGGAGAGGCTACCCTAAGAAACAAGCATTCTTTGTTGGGTCCAGGCTGGGATCTGTCTTCCAACCCAGCCATAGACAGGACTAGTTTTATGGATATGTGACTTGTGTTCAGAAGGGTCCTGTGCTTACTTTAGTGCTCTGATGTTGATGTCTCAAAATTCTTAATACATTTTGAGTAAGGCACCTAGATTTTTCTTTTGTACTGGGTAGCCAGTATAAAAGGAAGGATGGGATCCAGGGCACAAGTGAGGGATTGGTCTTAGCTAGGAATGGACGGTCCATCCATAGTAGAAGAGGGGAAGGCACAGTTGCAGGTAGGTTGGTGGATGTGGTAGTGGGAAGCTGAGGGATTTCCCTCTGACTGCTTCTGGTTTTCCAGTGAAATGAGAAACAAGGTCTTCCTGTGAGAGTGAGGAAGGGGGAGAAGTGTTTGTGGTTTGAAGAAACAGGGGAAGTGTGAAATGGTCGATAAGGGTGAGCTAAAGGGGTGTTTCCCAATATCTGGGATAATTCATGGGCTCCTCAGGTAGCACTGAGTTTACTTGGTGTCTCAGAGGGTCAACTGGGCTGGAAGTCCTTCCTGGCCAGTTGACAACCAGGCTGCTGGAGCCAAACTTGACAACAGTTGTTCAGCTTGGGGTAAGAGCTTCAACAAATAGACCCACCTAACTGGGATGTGGGATGGTTGAACTGGCCTGACAGCCCCCAACTGTCCCCAAATGGGAACACGCTATCGTCAAAAGTAAACCACTGAAACTGCTCTTATCAACAATGTTAATGGTGTCCATGTTGCCAAAGCCTATGGTCATTCTTAGTCTTCATCTTACTTGGTTTACCAGCAATAGTGTTTCTTATTTAAAACTATTCGGTCTCTGAGGCATTATCCCCTTAGTTTGCCTTTTTATTTACTGGCTTCGCCTCCTCACTATCCTTTACTGCACTTCCTTATCTTCCCAATCTCTAAGCTTTGGAGTGCCCTCAGACTTAGTCTTCACATATCTCATTCCCTCTCACTCCCTAAGTAATTTTATCCAGGCTCATGGCTGAAAACACCACCTATACACCAATGCTTCCCAAATATGTATTTCTAGTTCAGATCTCTTCTAAACTCCATTCTTGTATATTCACCTGTCCACTAAACATCTTCTCTTGGAGGTCTGATATGCATCTCAAACTTAATGTATAAACCAGAGCTACTGATATCTCCCACAAACCTTCTCCCCTGCAGACTTTTCCCTCTCCGTTAAATGGCAACTGCGCCCTTCCAGTTGTTCAGACAAAAAATCTTGGTGGATTGGTTGACTCTTTTTTTTCTTGCATAATCTGCATCCTATCCATTAACAGATGTTATTGGCTCTACTGTCAAAATACATCCCCAGTCCAACCTCTGTCATATCTATTGCTGCCAGAGTAGTCCAAGCCACCATAATCTCTGGCTGGGATTATAGCATTCACCTAAATGAGCCCTCAGTTTTGCTACTCTTGTCCCCCATAGATTATTCTTACATAACAGCCAGAGTGAACTTTTTAAATGTAGAACAGAACATGTTATCCTGTTCAAAACTAGAAAGTGTTATATAATAATTCAAAATTATTATACCCAGATAACTTGGTATAATAATTTGAAGTCATTCCTATTCTTCTATCAGGCCCTATGTGAATGAATGACCTACCTATCTCCTTCCTCCCTTAACTCATCTCCTACCACTGTCCTTATTACTTATTCCACTTGACCTACTATCCTTCTTGCTGTTCTTCGAACACTTCAGGTATGCTCCTGCCCTGGGGCCTTTGCTCTTGCCTTTTCCTCTGTTTAGAACATGCTTGCCTAGATATCCAATATGACTTACTCCATCACCTTATCCAGGTCTCTGCTCAAATGTTACTTTATCAGAGAGGCATTTACTGACCATCCCTCATCATTCTCTATCACTTTAACTTACATCATTTTTCTTTATAGTTCTTATCATCACCTAATATATAATAATTTATATTTGGTTATTGTCTACTCCAACTAGAATGTAAGCTTCTTTATCATCATAGTGTCTATATCAATGCTTGGCACCAAGTAAGTGTTCAACAAATATTTGTTCACTTCTAACTTAAATCTTGATTGGGCAGAGCCTAGGTCATCTGCCTGCTCTCCAGGTGCAAGGGATGTTGGGAGAGTAAGTTCTGACTTTTACATTGAGGAGGAAAGTTCTTAAAACCTAGAAAGGATCTTCAAAAGTTGCTGAGTAGCCACAACTTTCCTACAATCACAATCACAAATTTTCTCACATTTATGAGTAAATCTGAGTACAGACTCTTTCTAGAATTTTCTAATGTCCACCTAATCTTCTTTAATCTACTACATCCAAATGAATAGCTGTTCTCCCACCTTTTTTTCCCTCCAGCAACTTGCCTTAAAGAAGTCTATCCAGTAACTCCCAGGCTTTTATGGTCATTTTCATTAATTTGGGTCACTTCAAATTACAGAATTCTAGTGACAACTACAAGCATAAGCAGAATTGGAAACAAACTCAATTCACTCTTGGCTAAATATACAACTCAACCAGCAGGAGCAAAAGTATCCTGGCATCTTAGAGAGTAGCCCTCTACCTCTGAGCAGCTGCAGGCCCCGGGCATCAGTATTGCTTCCAGTGGATAATACTGATGATTAGGTGAATCAATTAAGTGGAGAAGGGTTAAGAGAGCTTCTGCGTGCTTTACTTATTACTATTATGAGGAGAATGACTTTACTTATAGTGTCTATGTGGATTCCCTTTTGACATTGGACACATTGGGTTCTTATGTGCCCCAACCCCACACTCAGGGAAAGACTACTTCTTTTCTCTTTCAGAACCCTTTGCTGACACATCAACCTATTGGTTCCTGGAGGAATAATTTGCACTTCCAGATTAATTCTGAACACAATACGATTGCAAGGAGGAAACACGTTTGCAGTAGATAAATTATATAGGTATATAAAACTTATTATTTAACCAGGACACATTTGAGGTGAGTAAAGGGGGTACTACTAAAAAGTAGGATAGCAGGTGTAAAACTTGGGACGTCTGTCTTGACAAACCAAGACATCTGCTAACCCTGATACATAGAATACTCCCACAATGGCAATCTTCTACAAAGCTCACAGAGAGACTTGTAGGGATTGTCAACAAGGTAAATGTTGCTTATTACATGCATGTGAGAGAATGCAATGATTTGGGGGATTAAGATAAACAATTTTGGCATCCCAGAAGAACAGACTGCCTATGACAGACACACAAGGATAATACAATCCTATCTGGTAAGATTCTGTCCCATATCTGGAAAACGAACATCTGGTTCTGGTTCCAAACGACTGAGTTCTGGTATGTACTTGGACTTTGCCAGCCACGAAAGTTGGAAGGTCACTGGATACCACTTTGTTTATGCCTGAAATGCCATACTCTGCCATTGCATTGTGCATTGTATAACTCCAAGATTGATGAGGTGTACCTGGACCAATGGTTTGAGTCTTCCCTGCCCAGGTGCCAGACTATGTGAGTGAGTGTGCTTTCACATGATTTCAATCCCAGCCATTTGCATCCACCTGAGAGATCCTGAGCCAAAACCTGCCCAACCAAGTCACTCCTGAGTTCCTGACCCACAAAAACTGTGAGAGATAATAAATGATTGCTATTGTTTGAAGCCATTAAGTTTATGGGTGATTTGCTATGCATTAATGAATAACTAGAACAGGTACCTATGTTCTCTCAACAGAGTGTCCAATGATCAATGGATTTTATAAGTTAGAACTTTCAGGGAGAGGTCAATGCTGAAGACAATAATTTAGGGAGAATCTGCATATACATGGTGGTTAGAAGGGCTGAAGATGAAACCAGATGCCCATTCATTCATTCATTTAAAAGGTTAAGAAAGATGGTCAGAGAGTTAGGTCTTGATTTCCAAAGCTCCCGTTTCTCATTGCTTTCCTCCGTATCATTGGTCATTGTTTGTTAGTGTCTTTGCTGCTTTCTCTTCATTCCTCAGTCCTTTAAACTTTGGAGTTCCTAAGCTCAGACATAAGCTACTTCTCTCCTATACTTATTACCTAGGCAATCTTGCCTAAACTCATAACCAATTTCCGTCCATGTGCTGATGACTCCTCGCTTTGATTCTCCAGATCTTACCTTTCCTCTTCACTCCAGACTCATGTTTTCCACTGCCTATTGTAGATCTCCACTTGGAGGTCTAGGAATCTCAAACTCAGGATGTCCAAAGCCACACTCCCAACATTCCCCCAAAACATGCTTCTCCTGCAGTCTTCCCCATTTCAGGAAGTAAATCCATCATCCAGATGGCTCAGGAAAAACTTTGGAGCCATTTTTGGATCCCTCCATTTATTTCACGTTTGATTCAGCAGCAACCCCTTTTGGTTTGACCTTTAAAATACACCCAGAAACCACCCACTTCTCACAATTTCCATCACTTCCTCCCTAGTCCAAGTCACCATCGACTTCCATCTGGTGGATGACAGTGATGAGGAGAGATAGTGAGTGGTACAGCCAGAAGATAATGATTCTCAAAGCAGGAGATTTTAAAAGATTTGGATTCAATCAAACTTTTTATTCAAGATAATTGTAGATTCGCATGCAGCTAATAAATAATACAAAGAATAATAGTTTCCTCCAATGGTAATTAGTGTCTTGCAAGACTATAGTACAATATTACAACAAAGATATTGACATTGATATAGTCAAGATACAGAACATTTCCATCACCACAAGGATCTCTCATATTGCCCTCTTACACCACACCCACCTCTCTTCCACCTCTCCACCTCATCCGTAACCACTGGCAACAACTAATCTGTTCTAAGTTCTAAAATTTTGTCATTTCAGAAATGTTATATAAATGGTATCATACAGCTTTTAATCTTTGGGGATTGGCACTTTTTTTTTTCCACTTAGCATATTTCCCTGGAAAGTCATCCAAGTTTTTGTGTGTCTCAATAGTTCATTCCTTTTTATTGCTGAGTAGCACCATAGCCTGCTTAACCATTCCCCTGTGGTAGGACATCTGGGTTGTTTTCAGTTTGGGGCTATTATGAATAAAGAGACTATGGACATTCGTGAACAGGTTTTTGCATGAACATAAGTTTTCATTTTTCTGGGATGGGTGCCCAGGAGTACAATTGCTGAATCATATGACAGTGGCATGCTTCATTTTTAAAAATAATTACCAAATGATTTTCCAGACTAGCTATGCCATTTTACATCCCCACCAGTAGTATATTAACCATCCGGTTTCTCTACATCCTTGTCAGTATTTGCCAGTGTTTGGTGATGTCACTGTTTTTTATTACCATTCTGATAGGTGTAAGCATATCTCTTTGTGGGTTTAATTTGCATTTCCCAAATGGTTCATGATGGTGAACATCTTTTCTTGTGAGTATTTGCCATCTGTATATCCTCTTTGTTGAAATGTCTGTTTATGTCTTTTGTCCATTTTATAATTGGGTTGTTTGAGGTTTTTTAATGTTAAGTTTTGAGTTCTTTCTATATTCTAGGTACTAGTTCTTTGATGGATATGTGGTTTGCAAATATTTTACCTCAGTCTATAGCTTGCCTTTACCTTCTTCTATAGGGTTTACACAGAACAAAAGCTTTTATGTAGATTGAGTCCAATTTATCCATTTTTCCTTTTATGGATCATATCACACTTTTGGTATCAAGTCTAAGACTTCTTGTCTAGCTCTAGAGCTCAGACATTCTGCTATTTTTAAAACAAATGTATTGTAATTTTACATTTTGTATATAAGTTTAAGATCCATTTTGAGTTATTTTTTGTATAATGTGGTAATGTGCGAGGTTTAGGTCGAGGTCCTTTTTGTTTGTTTTGTTTGCTTATGGATGGTCCAGTTGCTCCAGCACCATTTGTTGAAAAGGCTATCCTTCTTCTTTTGAGTTGTTTTTGCACCTTTGTCAGAAATCAGTTTGGCATATTTATATGGGTCTATTTCTGGGATCTCTATTCTGTTTCATTGATCTATGTATCTCCAACAAACCATACTGTTCTAATTACTGTAACATTAAGATTAGGTAAAGTTATCCTCCCACTTTATTCTTCTTGCCCCAAACTGCTTTAGCTACTATATAGTTCCTTTGTCTTTCCATATAAACTGTGAGATAATCTTGCCTATAACTAAAAAATAAATTTTGCTGGGATTCTGATGGGAACTGGATTAAGCATGTATATAAATTTGGTGAGAATTGCAATCTTTTCCATGTTGAATCTTTCAACCCATGGACATGATATGTCTCTCCATTTGTGTATATCTTGTTTTATTTCTTCATCAGTGTTTTATAGTTTGAGGATACAAGTTTCATATATTTTTTTTTTTCAAGACAGAGTCTTGCTCTGTCACTCAGGCTGGAGTGCAGTGGCGCAATCTCAGCTCACTGCAACCTCTGCCTCCCGGGTTCTCTTGAACCTGGTAGTAGCTGGGACTACAGGCCTGTGCCACCACACCCAACTAATTTTCATATTTTTAGTAGAGATGGGGTTTTACCATGTTGCCCAGGCTGGTCTCGAATTCCTGGTCTCAAGTTATCTGCTTGCCTCAGCCTCCCAAAATGCTAGGATTACAGGTGTGAGCCACTGTGCCCAGCCCTCATACATGTTTTGTTAGATTTACACATAGTATTTAACTTTTACAGCAATTGCAAATGGCATTGTATTTTAAATTTTGGTTTTCATACGTCCAATGCTAGTATATAGAAATGTGATTGACTTTTATATGTTTTGTCTTGTATCCTGCCTCCTTGCTAAACTCATTTATTCTAGGAATATTTTGTAGATTTCTTAGGACTTTTTCACATAGACAATCCTATGATCTGCAAATAGGGACAGTTTTACTTCTTCCTTCCCAATGTCTGTGCCTTATATTTCTTTTTTGTTTCTTACTACCCTGGCTAGAACTTTTGGCACTTTGTTGAATAAGAATGGTGACAGCAAACATTTTTTTCTGATCTTAGAGGGTAATCAGTCAGTCTTTCATCATTAAATATAGTGGTAGTTGTAATTTTTTGGTAGATGTTCTTTATCAAGTTGAAGAAATTCTCCCTCTATTGCTAGTTCAGAGATGTTTCTTTATATCATGAATGGGTGTTGAATTTTCAAATGCTTTTCCTACATCAATTGATATGATCCTGTGAGTTTTCTTCTTTAGCCTGTGATTATGGTGGATTACACTGATTGATTTTGAATTTGAACCAGACTTGCATCCTTGGAATAAGTCCCACTTTTTCATGGTGTATAATTCTCTTTTTTATATGCTGGTGAATTTATTTGCTGAAATATTTTTAAAGTATTTTTATATCTATATTTGCAAGAGATAGCATTACTTTTTTGGTACTGTCTTTGGTTTGGTATCAGGGTAATACTAGTTTAATAAAAACAATTGAGAAAAGCTCTCTCCTTCTATTTTCTGTACAAGATTGTTAGAATTAGTGTTAATTCTTTTTTTTTTTTTTTTTTTTTTTTTTTTTTTTTTTTTTTTTTTTGAGATGGAGTTTCATTCTGTTGCCCAGGCTGGAGTGCAGTGGTGCAATCTGGGCTCACCGCAACCCCCGCCTCCCAGGATTAAGTGATTCTCCTGCCTCAGCCGTTCGAGTAGCTGGGACCACAGGTGCACGCCGCCATACTGGGCTAATTTTTTGTATTTTAGCAGAGACGGGATTTCACCATGTTGCTCAGGCTGGTCTTGAACTCCTCAGCTCAGGCAATTCGCCCGCCTCAGCCACGCCTGGGAGCCACTGTGCCCGGCCTGATATTGGTAATTTTATTTGTCACTCTTTTTTATTTTTCAGCCTTGCCAGAAATTTTTCAATTTTACTGATTATTTCAATTCTTTAAAATGAGTTAAGTTTTGTTTTATGGTCAGGGTATCGCCTATCTTGGTATATGATCCCTGGACACTTGAAAAGAATATGTATTTCTCCGTTGTTGGGTGAGGTATTCTATAAATGTCTATTAAATCCTATTGATTGTTGGTTGTGTTGGGTTCTTGTATATCTTTGCTCAATTTCCTGTCTATACATTCTATCAACTATTGAAAGAGGGGTACCATAGTTTCTAGATATGATTATGGATTTGTCTATTTCTCTTTTTAGTTATATTGGATTTTTTTTTTTTTTTTTTTTTTTTGGTGGTGTTGTTTTGCTTCACTTAGTTTGCAGCTTTGTCATTTGGCGTACAGACATTTAAGATTGCTATGGAGGGTTGACCTTTTTATCATCATGTAATGTCCCCCTCTGTCTCTGGCAATTTTCTGTGCACTGAAATCTACTTTATCTAGTATTAATATAGCCACTCCTGCTTTTTTTGACTAATGTTCACATGATATATCTTTTTCCATCCTTTTACTTTCAACCTACCTATATCATTATATTTGAAGCTAGTTTTTTGTAGACACCATATAGTTGTGTTGAGTTTTTAATGCACTAAGCCAATTTCTTTGTGTTAATTGGTGCATTTAGACCAGTTACATTTAATGTAATTATTGATGTGTTAAAGCTATGTCTTCCATTTATAATTTTGTTTTAAATTTTTCCTCTGTTTATAATTTCTCTTTTCTTATTTTTCCTGTCTTCCTGTAAATGAACATTCCTTTACTTGAAAATTTTTTAAAATTCAATTTTGATTTACCTATAGTATTTTTAAGGCTATCTCCTTGCATAGCTTTTTTAGTGGTTTCTCTAGGTATTGTATTATATACACATAATTTATCACAGTTTACTGTACATTTTACCAGTTTGAGTCAGAAGTGTAAGAAAACTTACCTCTCTTTATATGTCTTTGCCCTTTTTTGTTTTGTAATATAATTATCTTAAATATTTTTTTCTGCATACATTTAGAAACACATCAGACAGTGTTACAACTTTTGCTTCAAACATCAAAAATACCTTAGAAGACTGAAGAGAAGGAAAATGTATTTACCCATATTTTCACTCATCCTGTTGCTCTTTCTTCCTAGTGTTCTAAGATTCCTTCTTTTATCATTTCCTTTCTGTTTAGAGAGCTTCCTTTAGCCATTCTTTTAGGGTAGGGCCTGCTGGCAATAGATTCTCTTACTTTTCTTCATCTGAGGTTGTCTTGATTTCTTCTTCATTTGTCATGGATATGTTCACTGGATGTAGAAATCTAAACTGACGGTTCTTTTCTTTGAGCACCTGAAAAATGTGCCATTTTCTTCCAGCCTCAGTGGTTTCTGATGAGAAATCTGCTGTCATGTGAATTATTTTTCCTTAATTGGTAATGTGCTGTTTCTCTTTTACTGCAAGATTCATCTTTGGCTTTAATTTTCAGAAGTGTGACTATTATGTGACTTGGTTTGGATTTCTTTGGGTTTATCTTGTTTGGGGTTTGCTTACTTTCTGGAAACTGTATATTAACTTATTTTACCAAATTTGGGAAGTTTCCAACCATTATTTCTTTGAGCACTTTTTTTAGCGCCATCCTTTTTCTCCTCTCTTTCCAGGACTTCCATGCCCAGATGTTAGATCTTTTACTACAACTCTGTTTATTTTTTTAGTCCTTTTTTTTCTCTGTTGTTCAGATTAGGTAATTTTTATAGTTCTTTCTTCAAATTCACTGATTCTGTTCACTAGCCCCTCCATTCTGCTATTGAGCCCATCCATTGAGTTATTATTATTTTGATTATTGTATTTTCAGCTCTGCAATTTCCCTTTGGTTCTTCTTTATATCTTCCCTTTCTTTGCTGAGATTTTCAACTTTTTTATTGGTTCCAATCATGCTTGCAATTGCTCATTAAAGGATTTTTATTATGACTGCTTTTAAATGTGTATAATAGAATCCTAACATCTCTGCCATCTCAGTGTTGGCATCCATTGATTGTCTTTTTCATTCAAGTTGAGAATTTTCTGGTTCTTTGCATGACACATGATTGTTTTATTGAAACCTGGACACTTACACTATGATACTCTGGATCTTATTTAAACCTTTTGCTTTAGCTGGTTTCTGCTGATGCTGCTCTGGCAAGGGAAGTAGAAGTGCCACCTTGTCCCTCCCAAGTGAGCACAGAAGTTCAGGTCCCTCAGGCAGGCTCTGTTGTCATCTGAGATGTCATTAAACTCCCTATGTAGCCTCCATTGACACTCTGGACAATGACAGCTCTGGGGTGGTTACCTCATTATTGCTGACTGGTGGCGAAAGTCCTGACTCTCCACTGAGCCTCCCTTGACATCATCCCAGTAGGGAAGGGTGCCTTGTTACTGCCAGATAAAGATAGGAGAATGGGCTTCCCACAAGGGGAGTGTGTTTGTTATCATCCAGTAGGGATGAAAGCCCTGACTCCATATTCAGCTTCCTCTGACATCACTCTGATGAGAGGAGAGCCTCATTACAGCCATGCAATGGTGGAAGTCAAGACTATTCACTCAGGGTTTGCTGATGTCCCTTGGGGTGGGGCCATGGTTCTTTCTGTGGTGCTTGGTTGGTGTGGAGTGGTTATTTTCTAAATGTTCTGTCTTAGGCAGTTTCTTGATACTTTGGCCAGAGAGAACAGGCTTTTGTTGGGGCTTTTTCTGTCTGCTCCTGTTGCTGTTCCCAGATTGCCAGTCCAAGTCCGGGATGTATGAGGCAAAAAGAAAACCCAGGGAATTTATTGCCTTGTTGTTCATCAGGTCCTGAGGTCTCTAGCTGGCCTGCTTTCTTCTTTCTACCTTTCAGAATCTTCTCATGTTTGTTTCATATATAATCGCTAGAGATTTTAGCTGTACTTAGCAGGAGGAATGGGTAAAAGTACAGCTACTTCATTTTCCTGAAGGTAGAAGTTCTCCAAGAGGTCTTTATATAAAGGTGGAAGAAAAAAAGTTTGGGTAGAGAACAGGTAGATGATGATGATCATCACCACAAAACTCAGTAGAATAAACACTATCTGCCTAAGAGAGCTTCAGGAAGTAGAGCTTCATGGGAGATCCAGATTTGAACTAACACTAGATGGTGGAAGAGTGGGAATGCACAGAGTTGCTTGCTATGGAAAGGGGAATGGAAATTCTAGGGAACACTGTAAAAAGGATTAGGAATGACAGGAAGAACAAGAGAGGTGGAAAGCAGAACAAAAAATTATTGACTGAGAGTATGCAAGAGGAGAGATGACATGTGAGGCTTTTATTTGAGAAGTGACACAGGTGTGACAGGCAGGATTGACTGTCTTAGCAGTCACAGATAAATTTAGTGTCACACCAGGGCCTGATCACAGTACACTCTTGGCTTCCTAGTGACAGGGAAATAACTTCTGCTATAATGGGGTTCAGGTAGGTAGAAGCAGGAATGGCACCTGCAACTTTTGAATTTCATTTGCCCACAGGCACACCCAGCCCTGATACAAATAACCTGAAATGAAGGGTTTAATTTCCAAAATGTCCTGGAAGAGTGGTGGACCACTCATTTACTCAATTCCCCACCCCTTAATTTGTCATTCCAAAAAAGTTTTCAGGAAAACCGGTATGATTTTTTATTTTATTTTATTTTATTATTATTATTATTATTTTTTGAGACAGAGTTTTGCTCTGTCACCCAGGCTGGAGTGCAGTGGCATGATCTCAGCTCACTGCAACCTCCGCCCCCCAAGTTGAAGCAATTCTCCCACCTCAGCCCCCCAGTAGCTGGTACTATAGTTGTGCACCACCACGTCTGGCTAATTTTTGTATTTTTAGTAGAGATGGGATTTCGCCACATTGGCCAGACTGGTCTCAAACTCCTGACCTCAAGTAATCTGCCTGCCTTGGCCTCCCAAAGTGCTGCGATTACAGGTGTCAATCACCATGCTAGGCCTGATTCCTTTTCATCTAGGCATTGTAGGGTACACATTTTTGAAATATTTGAATATTGAAGTTTTCAATTTAAAACAAATTGTTGTTGTAATAACAATAATTAATTAATTGGCCACTTATTAGATGCCACATACTACTCTAAGTGTTCGACATGTTTTAAATCTTTTAATCCTTACAATGACCCTATAGTAGACAATAACTATTGCATTAGCTGCATATTATGCCTGAGAAAACTGGGGATGTACTAAAGGAATTAGAAATATGTTCAAAATCTCCACCAAATTAAAAACTGGTATAGCCATCTTCTCTGTTACCACATTCATTACATGAGAATCACAAAGAATGATGTTTTCCATTCTTCCTCAAATAATTACTACTCTTGTATTTATTTCATCTGCTGGGATAAAAAGTATCAAGCACTAATCTCATTTGTTTCTTCTCTGGCAACTCACTTGATCCATTATCCCTATTTTTCATGCTTTTAAATTTGGGGCAGTCATAACAGGCCTCTAGTCCACTAGCCACCGAAAACAGAGGCATTAAGATTTTATTGCAAAACATTTTGAAAATATTGAATTTGTACTAAATTATTATTCAACCCATAGGGACCTAGGTGGTAGCTAACAAAGGAGAAAAGCAGGAAATAGAAGAAAAACCACACAGAAGAAGGGTTGCCTAGCGAGCTGGAGCTGAAGACAACAAAGACCCAAAGGACACCGGGAGATGCCAAAGGTTTGTGCTCAATCGTATCCACCCCATGTCATCTCTAGGCTCCTTTGCACAGGGCTACGGGCTTACCTTGGTGCCTCACTGATGGCTACATCAATGTCAAATAATGATTTGGATCATTGAAAGAGCTTCTTTGGACTGTTTCCCAAGTCTTCACCTTTGCCACTCATCTCCTCTTTCATCTACCTCTCCAAAGGTCCCCTTAGATGGTCTTCAGTTTCACCCACATTGATTTTGCTTCATGCAGAAATATGCCCAGAAAGCTCTCTCAGAGCAGAACTGAGCCGGCTGGTGCTCAATGGTGTGTGCGTGTGTGTGTGCCCTCACCACATAATTCTCTTGCCTGATGTAGAATTAGTGTCACACAGATTGCATTTATATTCAGAGAGAGAGAGAAAAAAAGAAGAACATTCAATGTAATCCTATTATAAACAATTTTTAAACATTGAAAATTCCCCCTTAGTGATGCACTTCCAGGGTAGGGTAAATTTGGAACCTTTTTGAGTCAAATCTGCAAGCAGAAAACTTCTCACTCCTGGGTTGAAGGCCATCATGGATCAGCATGCTGCCTGAAAATCTGCAGATTCTCCCATCAAATTGGCACAGGCTCTGAGCAGACTTGAGGATTTCCATGCTATCACTTTTTAGGAAATCTTGAATAATGAAAGACCAAAGCTCAGATTCCATTTGTTTGCCTCTGTCTTCTTTCCCAAGAGGAATGCTGGCCCATGCTCCTCACCAAAATTTAACCCCCCAAGATGCACTTTTTTGTTACTTCTGTTTGGAAAGAGCAGCATATAAATAGGCTTTAAATCACTTAAGTACATTCATGAGCTCTTACATGTGCTTTCTGCATCCATCTCTCCCCCTGCCTTGCACCACACCATAGAGTATACTGATGACAGATTAAGCGGTCCCAAATTAAAGTTTCCATCATGCCATGTCACTACTCAGACACATCCAATGACTCCCATTTGCCTATAGGATAGATTCTCAAATCCTTTCCATTCTTTTCTCTCGCTCTTCTGTTACACAATCCCTTCATTTCAGAATCCTCCTAAACAGGTCTTCCTCTTTTCCCCACCTTATTCCTCTTAACGTCTTCCTCATCTTAACCCTTCACATGGGTCTCCCTTCTACATATCTAAAATCCTTCAGAGAAGTGGTTGGTTCTCAAAGTTTGGTCTCCAGATCACCAACATGAGCATCACCTGGGAACCTGTTAGAAATGCAAATGCTCAGGCCCCACCCCAGACCCGCTGGCTCAGAAACTCTGGTGATGAGAACCCGCAATCCAATTTAACAGTCCCTGCAGGTTTGATGAGCCATTTTAGCTCAGATCTCACCTCTTTCTGGATGCTTCCCTGGTCCCCACAGCTTTTGTCCAGGCTCTTAAGATGCTTCCATGTTTGTTTATCTTATGTGGCAATCACCATGTGCAACTTTGCTTGCAGTTAGCTACCTTGTAAGAAAGCCAAGGATGATTTCCACCCCTTCTTTCTTTTCTTTCTTCCTTCCTTCTCTCTTTCCCTCACTCCCTTCTTCTACCTTTCCTCTTCCTTCTCTCTTCTCTCCCCTCTCCTTTCCTCCCTTCCTCCTCCTTCTCCCTCCTCTCTCTCTCCCTCCCTCCCTTCTCCTTTCCTCTCTTCCTCCTGCCTCTCTTCTTCCTGCTCTCCCTCCCTCCTTCCCCACTCCTTTCCTCTCTCTGCCTCCATCCTTCCCTCCCCTCTCTTTTCCTTTCTCCCTCCCTCCCATCTCTTTTCTTCTCTGCTTCCCTCCCTTCCATCTTGCCCAATCCACCAAAGCCCTAGCACAGCTACTCAGCAATTGTTGATTGGTTGTGGTTAGGTGACTAAACAGAACTCATATGTGTTGGTAGTACCTTTCCAGCCTTGAAGTCTGCAAGAAAGACACGTCCTTCCAAAACTTGTCCTCTAGTTCTCATGTCACAAACAGAATACCAGCGCTGATGGCTTATGACCCCATCTCTAGCATTTCTTGAGTTTTAATATTCTGGAGACACTATAAATGATTGATACAGGCTACTGATGTGCTAATTATTAATGACTAAAGCAGATCCCAGAAAAATCATGATTTAGCAAGCTTTGTTGGCTCAGTTAGGCTACTTAAGACAAAGTGCACTAAACGGCAAACCAAAAAGATCAATGTGACCAAATAGTAAGTCCTTGTGGCTGTCTACCTACCCCCACCGCACTCCCCGGGGAAACAACCCTTTTCAACAAGGAGAACATCATAGCCAAAAATCATGAGATGTACCTCATCCTCTCTCAGAATCCACTAGTAAAATAAAGGCCACACACTGGATCATGAGAGCCTCTTCCTTTCAATACCATCTATTTGTATTATTTCCTCTCCTCGTTACCCATCCTGAGCCCCACATTTTGACATTTTCATCTATAAGGCAATTTGCTCTTCAACGCCATGATGTCCAAAGAGAAGTTAAAGAAGCAACCAGGGGCCAGGTGCAGTGGTGCACACCTGTAATCTCAATGCTTTGGGAAGCTGGCCCAGGAGGGTTGCTTAAGGCCAGAAGTTCAAGACCAGCCTGGGTAACAGAGTGAGATCCCTTCTCTACAAAAAATTTAACAATTAGCCAAGTGTAGTGGCATGTGCCATACTCCCAGCTACTTAGGAAGCTGAGGATGGAGAATTGCTTGAGCCCAGGAGTTAGAGGCTGCAATGAGCTGTGACCATACCACTGCATTCCAGCCTGGGTGACAGAGCAAGACCCCACTTCCAAAAAAAAAAAAAAAAAAGCAACCAGGTTGCTAGATATCTTGTGAGAGCAGAGGGAGAGAATCTGTTATGAGATGCCTCTGGGGAAAAATGGGTTTATGGTTTTTATTCCATGGTTCTCTGGCCTACGGTGTTTCAACAGGATTTGGAGTTAGTGCTCACAAACCATTTTGAGATTCCAGCCCCCTTTAGAGGAGTGAACTCCAAAATGTTTTTGATCCAGGCACCTATATCAATAAAAAAATACTTTGAGCATGTACCACCAACACAGATATATTTGTTTCTAAATTGTATTTGTGCAGTACTGTTCTGATGTACTATGTGCATAATGAAACACATACACAAAAATACATTTTGAAAGGATGGGTGAAAATATAAAATGAATATTTTTAAAGTATTTTCCAATTGTGATATCTTCCTGTTATCATTTGCTAATAGCTCAACAAACAATATGCGTTACAGAAAGCTTCATTTCCCTGGCAGACACTGTCAGGACTCAACCTGTATTGTCTTGGTCCACCCTAGCAGGCATCTGTAGGGTTCCTGTATAAGCAACAGCTCACGTGTTTCTCTGCATGAAAGCATTCTCTAACTATTAAAGTGTGACTAGTGGGAACCTTCTCTTTTGGCTTTGGAGCCCCCCTCCCTCTGTCTCTGTACGGGGGAGCTTCTTCTTTCTGTCTTCTCCCTTCCTTCTTGCCTATTAAACTCTCTGCTCCTTAAAACAACAACAACAACAAAATGTGACAAGTATGCACAAGTGAGGCCTGCAGTAGGAGGGACCCAACACCCCAGGAATGATTCTCAACCAGTGAGGGATGGGAGTCAGTAGATAAATGCCCCAACTTCCTTGCACCTCAGAAGTTGATATGGTTTGGCTCTGTCTCCACCCAAATTGCACCTTGAATTGTAATAATACCCATGTGTCAAGGGAAGGGCCAGGTGGAGATAATTGAAACATGAGGATGGTTTCCCCATACTGTTCTCATAGTAGTGAATAAGTCTCAAGAGGTCTGATGGTTTTATAAATGGGAGTTCCCCTGCACAAGCGCTCTTGCCTGCCACCATGTAAGACGTGACTTTGCTCCTCCTTCACCTTCCACCATGATTGTGAGGACTCTGCAGCCACGTGGAACTGTGAGCCCATTAAACCTCTTTTTCTTTATAAATTAACCAGTCTTGGGTATGTCTGTATTAGCAGTATGAGAACAGACTAATACAGAGGGATAATTCAGTCCCATACAGTCTCTCAGAAGTTCCTCAGCAGGATAGAGTCCCTGGTGCCCCACGTAGTAACCCAATCATCAACATATCCTTTATTGGCTTTCTTGCCTTTGTATGTCACTTTCCTACTCCCTCACTGTGCTTCCTGGAATCACCTCCCAAATAGGATACTTCTATCTAAATCTTTGTCTTGGGGTGTGTTTTGTTGGAGTGGGGCAAACTAAGATAATTGTTAATAGCATTTTAAATGGTCTCCTTGATGCTCTCTATTTTTAAGTAACCTGATTATAATGTCATTATTTTATGTAATGTGGTTGGTGCTGAGCTACAACTAGGGTAGGATAATTGGCAGTATTGCCATTGTCTTCTGATTTTGTAAGCTTGAATGAATAGTAGTACCTTGATCTATGGTTTCTTTGTAAGGACTTTTTTCCTTTTCTTTTCTTTTTTGGAGACGGAGTCTTGCTCATTCGCTCAGGCTGGAGTGCAGTGGCGTGATCGGCTCACTGCAAGCTCCGCCTCCCAGGTTCACACCATTCTCCTGCCTCAGCCTCCTGAGTGGCTGGGACTACAGGCACCCGCCACTAAGCTGGGCTGATTTTTTTGGTATTTTTAGTAGAGACAGGGTTTCACCGTGTTAGCCAGGGGGGTCTTGATCTCCTGACCTCGTGATCCTCCCATCTCGGCCTCCCAAAGTGCTGGGATTACAGGCATGAGCCACTGTGCCCGGCCAAGGACTTTTTAACGTTACATACCTATTGTGAGGGGGTTTTTAGTTACAACTGGCTAATATAATTTGTAATGCTAACTCACCAGGAACATGTAAACTGCAATACTTTGCAATACACTGAAAGAAGTGATCACATGAGGGCTCCACTGTCAACCCTTCTCAGTGTGGAATATTCCCTCCTTCCCCAGAATACCTCTAAAAGCACATGGGACATATGACCTGCTCATATAGACAGAGGAAGCTCACTGGTAACTATATATTAAATGGTAGTCAAACTGAATCTATCTATCTACCTATCTATCTATCTATCTAGCTAGTTAGCTATTCATCTATCTATCTAGCTAGCTAGCTAGCTATTCATCTATCTATCTAATCATTCTAACATTTGCTCTGTATACCCCAGTATATTACCTCATTCACCCTTGGGGTATGACCACTCCATTTTGGAGGCCACTGCTCTAGAGAATCTAAGGCCTTACCTAAGCAACCAAAGCCAAGTGGACAATTGAGGACAATAAAGAGCTCACAGAGAATCACTTACAACTGGAGGTTGGCGGTTTGTGGTAGGATGGGCAGTATTTCCGTGAATTGATGTCCTTGAATCCTTGAGGTCTTTACTTTAGTGTCTGAAGGAAGAAAGAGGAGTTAGATGCATTAAGTGTGGAGGTAGAGAAGGCTGGAGAAATTAGAAGTGAGGACAAGAAAGGAGAAGGCAAGATTTTTGTTCTTGCCTGGTTTCATGGCATGGTTTTGATCTCCAGTGGAAAAAGGTATTGAGCTCTAACATGGAAGGAGACATTCTATGAGATACTCTGGTGAGACTGAATACAAGTATTTTTGTCTTGGGGACTGGGGTGACAGAGAATATCACACAGTAGAGAATAGAGATGATCTCTGAACTGTTGCCCCAAGCAGAACGCTCTCTGCTACTGCATCATGGACTATTTAGAGAGCATGGCAAAAGAATGTACTTGGTGGGGAAGCTGGAATTCTCACCATCAGCAGCAACACTGGGAAGAGGCTTTCACTCTACTTCTGAGCAGATAACACTGACAAAGGGAAGCCAAATCGGGAAGAGAAGGAAATTTTGATAATGGATGTGTGGGACCTGCAGCTGTCATACTGATTCACGAGCTCCCTGTGAATTCCTGCTAGGGATATCCAGGAATACTCAACTGGGAAAGGGGGCACTTTTCCAGAAAGCTGGTGACCCTGAATAAGTAAGTAGAGTTAAAAGCCAGGAAGTTTGGATTAATTTGATTTCATTCATATCCCCAAGAAAACATTTGGGTTACAAATAATAATTTGGGTTCTTCTACTATCAAATAAGTAAATGATTATTTAATATTAAGTAATCATTCCTCCACTTTGGCACTAAAGAACTGGCCACATTGCAGATAAAAAAAATACAATGACACTTTAACCTGTTCACTTCTTATAGGGCAGTATTTGGTGCAAAGAAGTACTTTAAAGCACCAGTTGATGATATGATATACAGGAACAAACAAGGAGGTGAACTAATAATATGCTTCTTCTAAGCAGATTTGCAAGGGGAGACTTGCTTCCTGCTCTCCTGAGTTGCAGAATTATAGATGTTAGAGCCTGCCCTGTAAGTGCATCATTCCCCTTGGTGAATCATTTGTACATCACATGAATGATATTTTGTGGACCTGACCCTTAGCTTCTTCCATGTTGAGTAATAATTTATACTAACCATTTCTTTCTCCCGTAATTTATAAACCTGATCATTCCCACCCAAATCCTTGGCATCTCACCTTCTCACACAGTCATGATTTAATAGCTCAGCTGTGAGGTGAGATCTCAAATTATCAAAGCATCATAACTTTTACTAAGAATACCATGAGACATGCAAAAGGAAGCTAAGACCACTGAAACCAGTTACACCTGAGGCAGGAGCATAAGCTAATTGCAAGATAGACACTTGTGGAAGCTTGGTTCACATTTTCAGGATGCTGGAAACCATTTAATGTGTTGGACAAATTTGGGGCATGGGGGAGATGGCATCCCAATGTGTTGAAAGTGTTAATAGACTTTCCAAAGATATCGTAATCTATTCCCAGGGAGTAGTTTCCCATGTCTCAACATAACAAATAACCACAGCCCAATCAACAAAATGCATAGACTTTTTGGACTGGGTAGCAAAGCAGATCTTTTCATCCAGGATGCCATCTGCAGTTTGGGACAGTTTTGGAACAGTTTTGGGACAGCTATCTGCAGTTTTGGGACAGTTTTCCTGAAGGGTTGTTTTCCTGGGTTGGAAGAGGTCTCTTGTTTTGAGTTTTTTTAAAAAAGATGTTTCCTTAAAAATTTTAAATCCATTTCATATTTTTTTCAGGGTCAAATTTTAAAAAATCAAATGAAAGACTCAAACACATTTAATCAGAGAGTGGTTAGCTTTTATCTGAAATCCTGTCTATACTATTGAGAGCAAATGTTTAACTTATGTGGAAGTGAAACATGGGCAAATGAAACTTAGAGAAATGCGACTTACTCAAAATTGTTGTAGATAAATTCTAGAAGTCAGAAGCTTGAAAAAGACATAAATAATGGTTTCACAAACTTATCCAAATGCCAATAATAATTTAATATTCTCCTTCTAAGAGCAAGCACTCTACTTGCTAATTATTATCTCAAAATGAATTCATGAACATTAATTAAGTCCCATCCAAGCAGCATGATTAAGACATAATTAATAACAGACATTTAATACTAGTCGAATTTAGTAAACATTTGTTTCCATTGAAACTTTTTGTTCATTTGCCAGATAAGCAAAAGGTTAACTTCACTGTTGCAGTATATCTTCTAGCAAATGTTGTGTTTGGAGTTTGAAAGCAGTGCTCTGGGAAACAGTGTGCTGTTACCATGGTCTTGGAATGTCATAATCCTGAATTCTGTAACCATCCTGCACTCAAATGCCCTAGCAATTTTGGGCAAGCAACCTAATGCTTCAGATACTCCGGTTTCTAATCCTATCATAAAACAAATATAATAACCCTTCTCAGCTTCTTAACACTCTTTCCACCCTTGGCTTCAAGGCCATTCTTCACAGTCTTCCTAATCTCTCCTTTTATTTTGCCCACTCTCGGTGGCATAGCTAATATATTTGACACCTGGAGCAGATCATTTCTAAAAATGTGCTGACTTTCTATGCCAAAATTATTTTTAGTATTGAATCATATAATAATCATAATAATCATTTTCTTGAATTTTTCTCTAGTTGTAAAACAAGCAATTAACAATTAAAATGAAGTTTTGGTCTGGAAAAGATGGCTTAGACCTGTTTCTCTCTGCTCCTACCTGCTAAGTACAACTATAAACCCTAGAAAAAACTCAAAAGGCAACCAAAAGAACACTATGAAAGGTGATAAGAGGAAGGTGAGCTGGTTTGGGATCCCAGTACTGAAGGAAGAACACAGCAGCAGAGTGTCTTATACCCCCTACCCAACAGAAGAAGGCAACCCTGGCCTGGCATTTCCAAGCCCTCAACCTGGCAACATGAGGTAGTGCAAGGAGGCTGATTATGGACTGAATTTGAATGAATGAATGACAGTCCTATTGATAATGCCCAGTGAGCCTACAGTGCTGGTAAGAAGGATAGATCAGGAGTCCCGCTAAAAATAAGAAGCTAAGGCAAATTCTCTCTTCCCCTGCAGGACCTGAGACACCCCACTTCTACTGAGAGACACTGGGTGGCAGGCTGGCACTGGCAAGATGGTTCTGCCACACACAATAGGCTGCTTATTTCCAGGAAGCATTCTTTATCCTTATGGGCTAGAGATTCCTTTCTTCCAGCTTGAGACACCAGGTGGCCCTGCCCTGGGAAACCCTTTTGATCCTTTCAGGCAGCACCACCAGGGACCAGTGGAAGTCCCAGCAGCACCAGCTAAATCAAGCATACCAAGAAGCACTGAAAAGGCTCTGAAAATTAAACTGTCATTGAAACCACAGTCCAAAAAAGTAGATCAGGATCTGTATGCTAAACCGAAACTGGTTTATTTAAATAGGACCTAGAATCTCCTAAGATAAAAGCAAAAAATGTCCAGGATACAATAAAAAAATCACTCACCATATCAAGAGCCAGGGAAATCACAACTTGAATGGAAAAAGACAATCCAGGGATGGCAACAAAAAGATAATAGGATGCTAGAATTATCTGACAAGGAATTTAAGGCAAGCATAATAAATAACTTCAAATGAATAATAATGAATTCTTTTTAAATAAGTGAAAAAATAGAGAAAAAACTCAGAAAAGAAATATAAGTTGTAAAAAATAATGAAATGAAAATCTTATAAATGAAAAGTATAATACTCCAAATTTATTAACTTGCTGGATGGACTTGACAGTAGAGCAAATATGTCAGCAGATAGAATCAGTGAACCTCAGGATAAATTAAGAAGATTCACACGATCTGAAAAACAGAGAGATAGCCTGCAAAAAAATGAACAGACTCTCAAAGACCTGTGGAAGAATAACAAAAGATCAAACATGTTTATAATTGGAGTTCCAGAAAAAGAGGAAAAAGAGTGGGGTTGAAAGAATATTAGACATGATGACTGAAAACACCTCAAATGTGGCAAAAGAAACACATAGATTCAAGAAGCTGAGCCAACCTCAAACAAGATAACCTCCCCCCAATCCATATAATGACATATCATAGTTAAACTTCTGAAAACTAAAGCAAAGATAAGATATTGAAGGCAGCCAGAGAGAAATGATGCATTACCTATCAAGGAACACCAATTTGGATGACAATTTGGTTTTCTTTTTTTTTTTTTCTTGTTCTAATCTCTTTAATGCAGCCTGCTCATTGCCAATTTACCCATCCCAATCAAAGGAGACTTTTCCTGTGTTTTTAACACACACTCACACACAGTACCTCCGAAGAAATGCGATGAGAGATCAATTCACAGTCGTGAACCAGCTCCTTATTTGTCAGAATGTTTGTTTCAGGCTTGTAGAAGAATTTTATTTTACCATGATGCAAAATTTAACATGTGCACTATATAATCTCCCCTCACCCAGATGAACGTCACTTTATTTATTTATATTTTTTAATTTATTTATTTATTATTATTATTATACTTTAAGTTCTAGGGTACATGTGCATAACGTGCAGGTTTGTTACATATGTATACTTGTGCCATGTTGCTGTGCTGCACCCATCAACTCGTCAGCACCCATCAAATCGTCATTTACATCAGGTATAACTCCCAATGCAATCCCTCCCCCCTCCCCCCTCCCCATGATAGGCCCCAGTGTGTGATGTCCCCCTTCCCGAGTCCGAGTGATCTCATTGTTCAGTTCCCACCTATGAGTGAGAACATGCAGTGTTTGGTTTTCTGTTCTTGTGATAGTTTGCTAAGAATGATGGTTTCCAGCTGCATCCATGTCCCTACAAAGGACACAAACTCATCCTTTTTTATGGCTGCATAGTATTCCATGGTGTATATGTGCCACATTTTCTTAATCCAGTCTGTCACTGATGGACATTTGGGTTGATTCCAAGTCTTTGCTATTGTGAATAGTGCCGCAATAAACATACGTGTGCATGTGTCTTTATAGCAGCATGATTTATAATCCTTTGGGTATATACCCAGTAATGGGATGGCTGGGTCATATGGTACATCTAGTTCTAGATCCTTGAGGATTCGCCATACTGTTTTCCATAATGGTTGAACTAGTTTACAATCCCACCAACAGTGTAAAAGTGTTCCTATTTCTCCACATCCTCTCCAGCACTTGTTGTTTCCTGACTTTTTAATGATTGCCATTCTAACTGGTGTGAGATGGTATCTCATTGTGGTTTTGATTTGCATTTCTCTGATGGCCAGTGATGATGAGCATTTTTTCATGTGTCTGTTGGCTGTATGAATGTCTTCTTTTGAGAAATGTCTGTTCATATCCTTTGCCCATTTTTTGATGGGGTTGTTTGTTTTTTTCTTGTAAATTTGTTTGAGTTCTTTGTAGGTTCTGGATATTAGCCCTTTGTCAGATGAGTAGATTGCAACAATTTTCTCCCATTCTGTAGGTTGCCTGTTCACTCTGATGGTAGTTTCTTTTGCTGTGCAGAAGCTCTTTAGTTTAATGAGATCCCATTTGTCAATTTTGGCTTTTGCTGCCGTTGCTTTTGGTGTTTTAGACATGAAGTCTTTGCCCATGCCTATGTCCTGAATGGTACTACCTAGGTTTTCCTCTAGGGCTTTTATGGTATTAGGTCTAACATTTAAGTCTCTAATCCATCTTGAATTAATTTTCGTATAAGGAGTAAGGAAAGGATCCAGTTTCAGCTTTCTACTTATGGCTAGCCAATTTTCCCAGCACCATTTATTAAATAGGGAATCCTTTCCCCATTTCTTGTTTCTCTCAGGTTTGTCAAAGATCAGATGGCTGTAGATGTGTGGTATTATTTCTGAGGACTCTGTTCTGTTCCATTGGTCTATATCTCTGTTTTGGTACCAGTACCATGCTGTTTTGGTTACTGTAGCCTTGTAGTATAGTTTGAAGTCAGGTAGCGTGATGCCTCCAGCTTTGTTCTTCTGGTTTAGGATTGTCTTGGAGATGCGGTTCCATATGAATTCAAAGAGGGAATCCTCCCTAACTCATTTTATGAGGCCAACATCATCCTGATACCAAAGCCTGGCAGAGACACAACAAAAAAAGAGAATTTTAGACCAATATCCCTGATGAACATCGATGCAAAAATCCTCAATAAAATACTGGCAAACCGGATTCAGCAGCACATCAAAAAGCTTATCCACCATGATCAAGTGGGCTTCATCCCTGGGATGCAAGGCTGGTTCAACATTCGCAAATCAATAAACATAATCCAGCATATAAACAGAACCAAAGACAAGAACCACATGATTATCTCAATAGATGCACAAAAGGCTTTTGACAAAATTCAACAGCCCTTCATGCTAAAATCGCTCAATAAATTCGGTATTGATGGAACGTACCTCAAAATAATAAGAGCTATTTATGACAAACCCACAGCCAATATCATACTGAATGGGCAAAAACTAGAAAAATTCCTTTTGAAAACTGGCACAAGACAGGGATGCCCTCTCTCACCACTCCTATTCAACATAGTGTTGGAAGTTCTGGCTAGGGCAATCAGGCAAGAGAAAGAAATCAAGGGTATTCAGTTAGGAAAAGAAGAAGTCAAATTGTCCCTGTTTGCAGATGACATGATTGTATATTTAGAAAACCCCATTGTCTCAGCCCAAAATCTCCTTAAGCTGATAAGCAACTTCAGCAAAGTCTCAGGATACAAAATTAATGTGCAAAAATCACAAGCATTCGTATACACCAGTAACAGACAAACAGAGAGCCAAATCAGGAATGAACTTCCATTCACAATTGCTTCAAAGAGAATAAAATACCTAGGAATCCAACTTACAAGGGATGTAAAGGACCTCTTCAAGGAGAACTACAAACCACTGCTCAGTGAAATAAAAGAGGACACAAACAAATGGAAGACAATGGGGTTTTCATATGAAACCGTGGAGGCCAGAAGGAAGTGATACAATATTCTTAAAGTTCTGAAAGAAAAGAATTGCCGATCTAGAATATCCTTTGGGAATGAAAGGGAAATCAAAGTAGTTGCAGAAGAAGGAAAACCAAGAGAATCTGTCACTATCAGACTTACCCTTAAATATTGTCTAAAGGAAATTCTTCAAACAGAAAGGAAATTATAAAATAAAAAAATCTTGGAGCATCAAGACGGGGGAAAGAACAACAGAAAGAGCAGAAATCTGGGTGAATAAAATAGACTATCTTTCCTACAAGCTTTATAAATTATATTTAATGATTAAAACAATAGTTATAATAACACTTGATACTCAACACATTTATATTTGAAAGCAATCAGATTAAAGGGATCTAAATAGAATTAAAGTTTCTACAGTTGACTTGAAGTAGCAAAATGCTGCTACCAGTAGAATGTGATACATCACATATCTATATTGTAATACCCAGAGCAACAATTAAGCAAGCTATAAAAAGAGATACACTCAGAAACACTATAAATAATTCAAGACAGATTTATTAAAATGTTCAAGTAACCCACAGGGAGGCAAGAAGACAGAAATAGAAGAATGATAAACAGAGGAAACAGTCATAAAACAAATAATAAAATGGTAGGCTAAGGTTCTAACATACCAATAATTATCCTAAATGTAAAAGGCCTGAATATACCAATGAAAAGACAGATATTGACAGAAGGGATTTACAAAACAACTCAACTATATGTGGTTTACAAAAAACCCTCAAATTCAAGGGCATAGGTAGGTTAAAAGTAAGAGGATAGAGACAGATATACTTTGCAAACATTAATTAAAACAATTAGAGCCAGGCACAGTGGCTCACATCTGTAATCCCAGTACTTTGGGAGGCCGAGGCAGGTGGATCACCTGAGGTCAGGAGTTTAAGACTAACCTGGCCAACATGGTAAAACTTCGCCTGTACTAAAAAAAAAAAAAAAAAAAAAAAAAGAGCATGGTGGCAGGCGCCTGTAATCCCAGCTACTTGGAAGGTTGAGGCAGGAGAATTGATTGAACCTAGGAAGTGGAGGTTGCAGTGAGCCAAGATCACACCACTGCACTCCAGCCTGTGTGACAAAGCGAGCCTCCTTCTCAAAAAACAAACAAACAAACAACAACAACAAAAACAAAAAACAATTAGGAGAACCTATATTAACGTAAGATAAAGTTTAGAGAAAAGAAAATTGCTACAGATAGAGACATTATGTAAATATACCAAGAAGCTATAGTAATTATAAATATACATGCATCTAAGAACAGAGCCTTAAAATGAGTGAAAGCTTAAGCTAATACAGCTGAAAGGAGAAATAGACAAATTCACAATTATAGTTAGGGACTTCAATGCTTCTATCTCAGCAACTGATAAAATTACTAGAAAGAAAATAAGAGAGGATATAGGAGATCTGAACAACACAATCAACCATCAGGATCCTATTGATATATATAAAACATCCCACTCGGTAACAGAAGAATACACATCTTTTTCAATTATCCATATAATGGCCTCTGAAATAGACAATATCTTAAGCCATAAAACAAATCTCAATACATTTGAAAGAGTTGAAAGTATTTACAGCATGTTCTCTGACCTTAATGGGATCAAAGTAGAAATCAATAACAGAAAGAATGAACAAGAAAAATCTCTAAACACCTGGAAATTAAGCAACACACTTCTAAATAATCCATGTGTCAAAGAGGTTGTCTCCAAGAACATAAAAAAAATGGAAATTAATTAAAAGGAAAATACAACATAACTAAATATCTGGGATGCAGCACTGAGAGGGAAATTTATGGCATCAAAATCTTACATTAGAAAAGTTGCAAGGTCTTGAATCAGTAATCTAAGTTGCTACCTAAATAAACTAGGAAGAGTAAAATAAGCCCAAAGCAAGCAGAATGAAGGAAATCATAAAAAGCAGAAATCAATAAAATGAAAAACAGAAAAATGAGTGAAAAATGAAATAAAATTACATGCTGGTTCATCAAAAAATTAAATGAAACTGATAACATTTTAGTACAGTAAATAAAAATAAAAATAAAGAAAAACAAGTCACCAATATTAGGAATGAAGCAGAGACTATCACTACAGGTCTCATAGCCATTAGAAGAAAAATAAGGGGATATTACAAATAATTTATACTAATAAATTTAACAACTTAGAATAAATTGACCAATCCCTCCAAAACCACAAACTACCAAATATCAGCCAAGATTAAATAAATAGTCCTATAACCATTAAAGAAATTGAATTTGTAATTTAAAAACTCCTTCAAAAAGAAACATCCAGACCCAGACAGTTTCATTGGAAATCTCTATCAAACGTTTAAAGAAGAATTAACACCAATTATACATAATCTTTTCCAGGAAATTGAATAAGAGAAAAAATTTCCAGCTTACATTGTGAGACAAATATCCTGATATCAAAACTAGACAAATAGTACAAAAAAAGTACAGATAGATATCAATGTTGTTTATAAACTTGGACACCAAAATCTTTAACAAAATAGTAAATCAAATCCAACAATGTATTAAAACAATACACATGGAGCAAGTGAAATTTATTCCAGATATAAAATAATGATACAATATTCGAAAATAAATCAATGTAACTTATCATATCATCAGGCTAAACAAAAAATCAGATAATCAATATTAAGTGATGCAAAAAACTCATTTGGCAAAATTAACACTCATTCATCATAAAAGTTCTCAGCCAGTTAGGAAGAGAGAAGAATTATCTCCACTTGACAAAGAGTATGTACAGCAAACCTATAGAAAACATTATACTTAATGGTGAAAGACTCAATATTTTCTCCCTAAGATCAGAAACAAGGTAAAGATGTCTATTCCTGCCATTCATACTCGACATATTACTGGAAGTTCTGGCCACTGCAGTAAAGCAAGAAAAAGAAATAAAGGCATACAGATTGGAAAGAAAGAAACAAAACTGTTCTTATTCGCAGATGACATGATTGCTTATGAAGAAAATTCCAAGGAATTTCTAAAACATAAAAAGATATTCTAGAATTAATAATTGCAATAATTGAGTTTAGGAAGGTCACAGAACATAAGATGAGCACAAAAAATCCATCTTATTTCTATATACTAACAAAGAGCATATGGAAGCAGAAATTTAAAACACAATACGACTTACAATCACTGCAAAGAAAGTGAAACACTTAGGTCTAAATTTAACTGAAAAATGACAATGTGCTGATGACGTTAAAGAAGACCTTAATAAATGGTGATACATTCTCAGTTAATGAATTAGAAGACTCAACATACTAAAGTTGTCATTTCTTTTCAATTTGATCTGTAGATTGAAAGCTATTCCTATCAAAATCCCAGGAAATTTTGTATAGACATGGACAAGCTTATTCTAAAATTTATATTGAAACACCAAATAACTAGAATAGTTCAAATTAGCTTGGAAAAGAAGAATAAAGTCGAAGCAATCACTCTACCTGATATTAATGATTACTATATAGCAACAGTAATCAAGATAGTATGTGTGGGTGGAGGGGCAGACACATGGAAACATAGGTAAGTGGAATGGAATAAAGAATCCAGAAATACTCACACAAATATGGCCAACTGATTTTTGGCAAAGGTGCAAAAACAACTCAAAAGAGGAAAAATAGCCTTTTCAAAAAGTAGTGCTAGAGCAATTGGACATCCATAGGCAATAAATAAATAAATAGTAAAATCTTTTGCTCTGTAAAAGACCATATTAAAAGGATAAAAAGACAAGATATAGACTGAGGGAAAATATGTGCAAACCGCACACCTGACAAATAATAACTAGAATATATAAAGAACTCTCAAAATTCAACAGTATAAATACCCAAACAATTCAATCATAAAATGGGCAAAAAGTATGAACAGACATTTCACCAAAGAGGACATACAGGTGGTAGACAAGCACAAGAAAAGATGTTCAACATCATTAGCTATTAGAGAAATACAAATTAAAACCACAATGAGCTATCACTACACACCTATTAGAATGGCTAAAATAAAAATGGTTCTAATGCCAAAAACTGGCAGGTATGTGGATAAACTGGTTCATTCATACATTTCTGGTGGAAATATAAAATGTTACAACAACTCTATAAAGCAGTTTTGCAGTTTCTTAAAAAATCAAGCATTCAATTACCATACAACTCAGCAAGTGAACTTTTGGGCATTATCCTAGAGAAATGAAAACTTAGGTTCACATAAAAACCCATGCAGGAATGTTCATAGTAGCTTTATCCATAGTAGCCCAAAGCTGGCAGCAGACCAAAACTGAAAACAGCCCAGATATGCTCCAACAGGTTAATGGTTAAATAAACCATGGTATGTATGTCCCAATGGAATACTATTCTGCAATTACAAGCAATGAACTGTTGATACACACAGCAATGTGGATGAATTGCCAGTGAATTATTCTGAGTGAAAAAAACCAATCCTAAAAGGTTATGTACTGTATACTTTCATTTATGTGACATTTTTAAATGAAAAGAAAATTAGTAATGGAAAACAGAATGGTGGTTGCCATTGGTAGGGATGGGATGGAGGGGAGGAAGAGAGGTGGATGTGGCTATAAAAGGGCAATAAGAGAGATCCTTGTTGTGATGGAAATGTTCTATATATTAACTATAGTGTAGATACACAAACCTACTCATGTAATAAAATTGCATACAACCAAATACACACACACATACACACACACACACACCTGACTACAAATAAAACTGGAGAAATCTTAATAAGATTGTGAATTGTATCAGTGTCAATATTCTGGTTGTGACATAGCACTATAGTTTTGCAAGACATTACCAATCGGGAAAATTGGGTAAATGATACAGGGGATCTCTTTGTATTTTTTTTTTTACAGCTGCATGTGAATCTATAATTATCTCAGAATAAAAAGTTTTATATTAAAAAAAGAGAGACAGAGCGACAAAACAGAACTGACAGCCCCGAATTAGAATCTTTTAAATATTAGCTTATTATTTGCTAAAATAGAAAGCACAAATTAATGAAGAAGATATTTCATATTAAATAGCGTTAAGACAATTGGCCAACTACTTGGGGAAAAAATGATACAATTAGAATCTACCTTACAATAAATACCAAACAAATTTAAATGAATAAATATTGAATTAGTTAGGATTTATTAGTTTTTACTCAAATAATAGAAGGCTTCACAACACAAAAGATGGATACATTTAACTTTACAAAAATAAAAATCTTATCTATATAAAATAGTAGCCACACTCATGGAATGAAAAGAAAATGGAGTATATATTTGTTGCAATTATGACAAACATCTATTCTGCATTAAGCAAATGACACATACACACCAATAAGACGCAAACACTGTGATTTAACGAAAAAGTGAATAAAGACTTGGATATCGAAGCAGCAAGCACACAAATAAAAATGGCTCACCTCTCTAGTAATCAGAGAAGTACATTTTAAAACAAAATGAGTCAAATTTTTTGGCTCAGACTGGTGAGTACTCACAAGGCAGGTGGTCTCAGACCTCATAAATCCTTTTCAAAATCAGTTTGGCAACATGTTCATGTCTCTGTGTCTGCCCCAGAAATATTACAGCTGTGTATTTATGCTGAGAAATAATTATTAATGGGGAACATTGATATACACAAAGATACTAATTGCAGTGTTCTTTTTAACAGCAGATTTTGGAAATGGTTTATACTTCTAATGGGGGAAAACTAAGTATATGGTAATAAATCCACCTAATAAAATTGTATACCACCATTAAAAATATTTATGGTGATTGTATAGTGTGATTAGAATGCTATGATAAAATGCTTATTCTTTGAAGATGTTAAGGGATAAAAACAGGACTAAAACCACATGTAATATTATTTCAGTTGAGTAAATAGCATAGAGAAAAACTAGAAATATAAAGATCACTGAAAGTGGTTATAATTGAAGGTTTACGCTGAAGATACAATAAAGTTTTACACTTATATTTAATCTTTAATGAATATTACAATGAACCATTCATTTAAAAATAATAAATTATATGTATTCTACAGTATTTCTACATTAATTGTGAATATTTTCTGAAGCAATAATGTGTAGCTTTCAAAATGTCACCTCTATTTCCTCTAAAATAATAATTCTTCAAAAAACAAGGACTCATCTAATAGATGGAGTGAAACAGAAATCCAAGATGGTAGTGGCCCACTATTTATGAAACGTGCCTGTTAAGTTTGAGGATTATTCCTTTAAGGCAGGATGTCAGTGAATGAGAAACCAATTCTCTCCCATGTGCACAGAAATGTGGACATCAGAGATTGATGGAGACACTTTAGTGAATTGGGCTGGGTGGTGGAGCCACATTTCCTTTTTCTTTTTTTTGGGGACAATGCAGATTTATTTATTTTTATTTTTATTTTTTTATTATACTTTAAGTTCTAGGGTACATGTGCACAATGTGCAGGTTTGTTACATATGTATACTTGTGCCATGTTGGTGTGCTGCACCCATCAACTCGTCAGCACTCATCAACTCATCATTTATATCAGGTATAACTCCCATCACACACCGGGGCCTATTACGGGGAGGGGGGAGGGAGGAGGGATGGCATTGGAAGCCACATTTCTAATGGAAGTTTTGAGAGCTACGAAGAGAATCAGACCCAGAAGCCTAGTTCTATAAATGGGGCCCATGTGGGAAGAGGTCATGGATGATGACTGGTGAATGCTAAGGCTCCATGGCTGAGCGATGCCTAGTATACTCCCCTCAAGAACGCGAGGAGCTTAGAAGAGAGAAGCAGGCCTCATCTGGGGCCCAACACACTGGTGGTCTGGCTCAGAAATTGGGCAAGGATAATCCTAGGGGTGAAGAGCATCAGGGAATTCTCTTGAAAGAGGCCGAGGTGAGCAGGGGCTGCTGGTAAGCAATCTTATGAGAGCATTAGGTGTTGACTTGGCACAAAGAGGCCACAAATGCAAAAATGGCAATTAAAAATGCTAACCAGCCTAGACATGAGAGATTTTACACTTGCTCTCTTTTCCTTCTTCTGTAACATTGTTCCATTCATAAAATTTTATAATTTGAGAAATTCTCCCAGGCGAAGAAAAATGAAACTATTAAAGTCTCTTTTGTGCTACACATTGATGTCCTGTTCAAAAATGAATGACCTGGCAACTCCTTTTATTCCTTGAGTTTATAGTAACAGAACCCTTGCCAGTTACACTGGGGAGACTTACAGCACATGAATTGGAGCAGACCTAACAGGCCATGGACACGCTGAGGGTAGCAGGAGCATGCGATGCAGGTTGTGGCACAGATCATTTGTGAAACTGACTACCACACTCTTGTTTGTTCGTGAAATGCATGTGAGCCGGGTCAAACAGGTTGTGTCTCTGGGGGGAACTAATCCCTACCGAAAGCTGATGGATTTGATGACTGAGAAAGCCCTCACTAGCTCTTCTCCCAAGCAACCACTGCAGAGCTAGATCTCGGACTCACCACAGAGACGGGCACCAGGGGCCTGTGGATTTGGGCAATTGAGGATATTTATGGGCCACTCCATTGTCCTTTCTAACAATAACACTCCTGACTTGGAGTGTCTGCGCAGTTACTTTTTAGGATCTGTTTTGGACAATGTTCTGCTTGTTAATCCTCATTAGTCCAGGCAATTTTGCCGATTTTTCCTTTCTCACTCAGATATGAATCGGGCTCATTTGTGAATGAACTTCTAAGAGGGGAAAAGGTGAGTCTCATACCTGGAAAGCGAACAGGACTTGGCACGTGCGAAGGGGTGTGTATGTGTGTGCATGTGTGTGTTTACGTGTGTGTGCGGGTGTGTGTGGGTGCATGTGAGTGTGTGTACACGTGCATGTGTACATGCATGCATGTGCTTGTGTGCGTGTGTTTGTGTGTGTGTATCCAGTTATTCCATGCAAACATCTCTGAGCCTCATGTTCTGCATGCGAAGGCTGGGTTGTGAGGGGTCATCTCTGAACTCTCCTACCCCTGGTCTGTGATGTGCCAGTATTTCACCCACTCTCATGCCACAGTTGGCACAGGTGTCCCATCCAGCAAGAAAATTCACTGCTCCAAAACAAATCTGGGTGTAATTTTCACTTCACTGACATCCCCTGCCTTATAATTTCATGGCCCTGACTTCAACTCTCTGTTGGGGCTATAATTGTGTTCTGGTCCTTCCTTGGTGACCTTCATGGACCCTACTCTGTCTCGTGCAGCCTGGCTTCTCACGTGGCTTGTACAGGGCTCTCCATGGATTTGGGCAAACCCTGGTGGCCTCAAGTGACAGTCTCATGACTCCAATCCCAACCCCACTCTGCCCACATCCTCCCTCCACACCGAAAAGGAAGATGTGTTTGACGGTCATGATCCTTGTAGGAGATGTGGCTGTTCCAACTCCTTCGAAGTAAGAGAGCAAGCCCAAGTGGGAGGGGAGATAGCAGTGAGTTTACCAACTACTTACTGCAGGCTGCCCACACCGGGAGGACTAAAGTGGCATCTGCAGGAGGTGTAAGCCACGAGGCCTCCCTCAATGTGCACCATCAACTCAGAGAGATGAGACGCTAGGGGAAGGATGGCAACCACTAGTGTGAGGCATCTATGTCCCAGAGGAAGAGGACAGCTTACTCGAAGCCACTTAGAGCAGTGACAGAGCAGGGGATAGATGTTCCCCATCCTGACCCCTTGCACAGGAGTCTTGCCCTCCATCAGAGGCAGCAGTGTGCCTTGAAGGCGCGGCTAGAACAGAAACCGCTGCATGCACAGAAGGCCTTCACCCGCGTTCTAGTTTAGATTATCGCTTTCATTTGACTTTAAAGTCAGTTTACCATGACAATCCGTAACCTACTTCTTCCTTTCACTTGTTTTTGTCAGATTGCTTGACTCAAGAATGGTCTTTACCCCCAGAATTGGAGGTAAAACAAAACAAAGATAACCCAGTTACTGCATGTATGTCTTAGGATGCTTTCAATGAAATTACAAGTGATAGAGACCTGACTCAAAGAAGCTTAACCTATAAAGCAGTGTAATAATTTACATAACCAGAAGCACATGGTTGGGTGGTTCTAGAACTGCTTATTCTAGTAGTTCCACAACCTAGCCACGGTCCTAAGTTCTTTCTCTACTTTTGCTGTGATGCCTTGAGCATCAGCTCCTTTCTAGGCCTGGTTCCTAGCATAACAGTGACCATCCATCCTGGTTTACTGGAAAGACCCAGTTTATGCCTCTTCCCCTGACATAGTTGTTAATAGCAACCCCTTTCACCCTCAGTAGCATCCTGGTTTAGGTGATCAACTATGTGGTCACCTGCATAATGTTTTTGCTGCCAGTTGCAAATGGAGTTACATTAGCCTCACATCCATCGGGAGAGGGAGGGATGCTCTCCTAGAGAGTCAGAACTTAGCTGGAAATCCTCAGCAAATCTCTCCTCTCGTTTATTTGGTCCTAATTATAGCAGGAGGGATGCAAATTTTCTTAGCTCAAATAGGCCCACCCTAAATATAGGATGAAATTCTAAGGTACATAGGTTTCACAGAAGAGGGATGGATGTCTGAATATTAGTGTTCTGTTAGGAAAGAAAAATGGAGAATACAGAATACAGCAGCCACAAGCAAAGCCCTTTATAATGAGCCTGCTTCTTACTCGTGATAATTTCTCGAAAATCTCTATGAAATGCAATGCTTTACTGCTTGTGAGACTAGACAGAGCTACAACTGGACAATGAGGGGCTTCGATGCAGTGCGGGGATGGTACTTTATTATTCTTTACTTTCTAGCACGTGGCTTAGTACTTTAAAGTAATAGCTGTTCAGTATATACTTATTGATTGCCTAACTGAAGGACCAACTCACATATCCTTTGATCCAGTCTTTGCTAATTTTATCCAAAGTGCATAAAACAGTTCATAGGAAGTCCTCAAATGAAGAATACTGAAACTCCCTACCTCCATGCAGAGCGCACTAGATGTCTCTGTCCCATCCAAATAGTCAAAACCTTTCCCTCACCTCATGAGCTCTGAACATTCCTCAGGTAAAAATGTCATTCTCATTGGACTGTTTCTCTAAATGCTTTCCATCCTATTTCCCCAAACCTGGGTTTGATTTCAGTCCTCTGTGCTTCAGTTATCCCTTGCATTTTCTTCAGCATTTCTCCTCCTTCTGCCTTAATTATGTTTTCAAATGCCTGCCTCATTCAATCACTCAATCACCCAGTAAATATTATTAACCACAAAAACATTTGTAAAACAAAGTTTCCATTTTAAATACATTATTCCACTTCAGTAAAATATAGACCCGTTAAGAATCTCTTGAAAGCAATAGGCAATTTCCCCAGGTGCATTCACACCGGTGAGCATTAAACTGACATCTACAATTTCAGGGCTTTCAGGAATCCCTTGAGAAACCCACATGTTCATAAAGATGAAGTCAGATTGTGTTGGTGCACCCCAGGGTGAAGGGCTCAGCCACCAGCCCAATTCACATATGTCTTCTACAGAGTTCACCAAGTAATCCCAGTTCAACCAACACCCGGGGCCTAACAACTCCAAAATCTTGGTCTGCAACTTAAATTTTGAACTCCAGATCTGCTCTTTCAAATACCTACTGGACATCTCTACGTGGCTAATCAATAGGCACCTCCAATTCGAGATGTCCTAAACAGAACTCCCTGGAGCAGATACTGATGATGCACCACCCATATCCCTTGGGTGCTACCACTTCAATGTGCTCCACAGACATCCAGCTGCCAGGATCTTCTCTCTGTGTTTGGGAAGGAACTTCTGCCTATGCTGGGTGGCAGGTTGGAATTGCCAGAAAATCGGCACCCCTTGGACCGCTCTTAACTAGCTTCTTCACCTCTGGAGTGGGTGCTTTGTATCCTGTCCAAGAGTTTGCCTGTGGGATTAAGCTCCTGTTGCTCACAGTGGTAACTGGCCTTGGGAACATGCCTCCCATTGACAGCCGTCCCTCTGGCTCCCTTCCCTCCTCCCCTACAGTGTTTCCTTCACTTCCCAAATCAACTTTCTGCACTGGAATCCTTGTCTCAGGATATGCTTCTGGGGGAACCTATGACACTCGTCAGTGCCAGCCCCAAATCTGCTTCTCTTCCTAGGGACCTCTATCTCAGTGACCACGCCCCCACCCACTCTGTCACACAAGTCAGAAAACCAGGTGTCAGTCACCCTTACTCCTGTTTCCTCCATCATCAAGCCTTGTCGATTCAGCATCCCAAGTACCACTTGATTCAAGTTCCTACTCTTCATCTCTGCTGGCACGACCAATCATTGCAACAGCCTCTCTTATCTGGTCTCCCTGCTGCCAATCTCACCTCCCTCTGATCAGCCCTCCACACCAACCAACAGAGTGATCACTCCTCAATCCAAATCTTTCCTTGTCACTCCCTTGCTTATTAAAGCCTTTCAATGGTTCTCACTGAATACAAGGAAAAGCTCCTTGACAGGACAGACCAGGGACCTCAAGTGACCTGTAGCTTCCTTTTCCCCCTCCTCTACTATTCCTCACAGCCTCTACTCTGGACTTACAAAATATCTGCAGCCTCTAAATAGTGTTCTGTGTCCCAGCTTCAGTTCCCTTCATTTATAATGCCTTTTGTTTACTTTGGAAACTTCTATTTATCTCTCAGTGCTCAGCAACTGTCAACATCTCTGGCAATCTTTTCTGACTTCCCTGCCCCATGCCATTCCCTATTCCTTCCCAGTGCAGGAATAGGCCTACTCCTTGGGTGTTCACCCAGCCTATTTTATAACTCACCATGTACCACATAATGTCACATTGTATTATTAACAGTTCTTATTAATCTGTGAGCATACTGCGGTCAGAAACCACATATTCACCATATCTCTAACCCGCATCCTTAGCTCAGTGACTGGGCAGCTAGTAGGTGCTTAATAGATGTTTATTGGATAAACAAACGAATCGCCCATCTGGCAAGTATGTGAAAACTCGATTATAAGGAGATGCTGTATTAGAGAAGCAGGATATGGATAAAAAGAATAAGATCTGGGATAGGAAATTTATTGGGTACTTATTTAAAATCACCAAATATTACAATTACAGATCTCAAAAATCATCCTGACCCATCCTGGAAGATTTTGAGGTTGTTCTTTCCTGCTGTTTTGGCATGTTCCTTCTTCCCTCCATTTTCTTAGGCACCCCTTTAACTGTATGAACAAAATTATTCCACATTAATGTCCTATTTCTGTCCCAAAGCACCGCCCCACAAGCACACACAAATCCAGACCTACCCTTTATGAACCTTTTTTTCTTCTCTTTGCAAGGGCAGCCAGGATGAAAAGGCAGAAGGGTGCCACTGTACATTTCTTTGGGAATGGGGGCCATGATGCCTATTTCTTCTGCATTAATCTGAATCAATATAATCTTTCCTGAAAACACAAGCACCTCAAAGGGCAGCAAATATGAATCACAACTGCCAGTGAGGATCAAACATTAACCCAGGGTTGCGATGAGGCCAACAAAAGAAATAGGCTAGTAATTGCCTTCCAGGATATCAGTCCCTACCTTATACACACATACCCCCTCAACACACACAAAACCTTTATGGATCTTTCATCCATGAACTTGCCCAATTATAATTGCCCAGCTGTGTCTTTAGTTGTATTCAGACTAGGTCTTGGCAACCGAGACCTCACATACCTTATCCAAGAACTTAGGACAGTTATGAGATCTATAGAGGAAGTCTTTGGTTACTGAAATGATTGAAGACACATTCATAGACAAATATTTCCACAGGTATCATTAATTAGTTGGGGCTGATTTTAAACTCCCCAAAACCTGACTGAAACAAGTAGAAACTGACACTTTCTGTTGATATTCATTATTATCAATACTTAAACTTGCACTGTGTGTCTTTCCACCCCTGTATGGTCTGGGTACTCCTTAATTTAACTCTTATTTTTCAAAAGAGGAAATTCAGTATCAAGGAATGGTACTACCAGGGCTGACTTCTCCCTTAAGCACAGTAGACACAGTGCCTGGGGCTCATGGTACTTTTAGGCACCCACATCAATCTTTTAATTTCTTTTAAAATCAGAAGAAAAAATGTTTTTTAGGTTGAAGAAACTGTTTTAATATATAATACTATTATATTCATCTTTACACCAATGCAATTGTAAAATGTAATTTGTAATATCTTTCTATGGAGGAAGGAGTCCATAAAGGCAAAAGTGCTCAACACAGTCATCATTCAGCCTCAGTTACTACCACCTTATGCTTGCAACACAACATGGTTAGAATAGAGCCTTTCAAACACAAGTTCAGGCTCCCATACTAATTAAAAACTGTGTTATAAAACTCAGATTTGATAAGAGGAAAGTCATGGTTAATACACATAGTATTGGAACTTCAGGGGGCTCGAGACTGCCAAGAACAGCTAGATTCATTTTGTTCTGTGCTCCGATTAAATAATTTCTGCTCTGCTATTCTCTCTCAAATATCTTCATCCTGTTTTGATTAATAGAAAAAATCTTTACATCTTTGGAGAATCATTAAACTAATTTGGTTGCTTCCTTGGCTGTCTCAAGAATTCTAAGGATTTATTGTTTTCAATTTTAAAATGATCAATAGTACAACTGACACCTACTACTTATTTACTGGTCAGCAATCATACAGTCACCGTCCCTGTAACTCCAGTTCTTAGCCCAGTATCTGGCAAACACTAGGCGCTTAATAAAGGTTAGATTTATACACGAATCACCTCTTGGATGGAAATTACATTATGTAGGTGGACTAATTTGATCTTTCCTAATCTCCCACCTTGTGAGAAGCATCTTTCACCGGTATCACAATTGGCATTTTCTTCACCGGTATCACAATTGGCATTTTCGGGTGATCGCTGGGCCCTTCCCACCTCCCCCGCTTCCATCAGCCAGCCACTTCCTCCCTCCTGGGCTCTGTTCTTCGCTCTTCTCCATCCTGGGGTCTGGAATGGTCCCCAGCCCCCCGGGAGGCAGTAGGGTCCCAGCTCCTCAGGCCCTCCCCCGGCGTTCCCCCCAAGGTCCCCCTCCCCGCCCCGGACACCCCTTCCTCCTGGCACCCCGCGCCGCCCACGGCCACGCCCTCCCCGTGGGCGAGATCACCTGTCCCTCCTCCGCCGCCGCCTCCTCGGGTACCCTTTAGCCCCCCTCCTGCTCCCCCTCCTCCGCCGCCTCCCCCAAGCCCTCCCCTTCCCCGCCTCCTCCCACCCCTTGGTGTATATAGTAAAGGCCGGGCGCCGCACGCAGACACACACTCGCCCGGACACAGGCGTACACACGCTCACGCACAACCAGCAGCGGCGGCGGCGACAGCGGCTCGGTGACAGCGGCGACGGCGGCTCCCACCGCGGCGCACCCCCTTCAGGCGGCCGGCGGCGAGGCCAGACCGGAGAGTTCCCGCATCCGCGACCACCCCGCGGCTTCCTGGAGGCGGCGGCCGCGATTGCGAGGTAGCGGGCGCGGCGCCCCCGTGCGGGCCGGGGTCACCCCCGCCCTCCCCGCGGAGCTGCCACTGGGACGCAGGGGGCGCGCCGGGCTGGGCGCGCCTGGCGGGGCCCGGCGCCCGGGGAGGGGCCTGCTCCCGGGGGCAGGACGGCGCCCGGAGGCCGGGGCCGGCGGGGAGGGCCAGGCTGGGGCGGGGACGCGGGCCGAAGCCGCCGCCCGTGTGGCGCGCCGGGGCCCCGCTCCTGTCCCCGGCGCCGCGCACTGGCCGGCGGGGCCGGGGACTGCCGGGGAGGCGGCGCCGACCGGCGGGGCGGGGGCCCCGAAGTGGGTTTCGGGCAGCCGCCCGCGCTGGCACCGGGCGCAGAGAGTGGTGCACGGCGGACTCTGCGCCCGGGCACCGCACCGGGCAGTCTCCGGATCTGCCGTTCTGCCCCGGCCCAGAAAACCCGGCGCCTTCCAGGCCCTTCGAAAGATGGATTCTGTTGACGTATCTGGCGGCCCTGGCGAGCCTGGTGGAAAGTTGGGTTTTGCCAGATTGCGCCGGGCTCCTCTTTGTGACGCGCGGCCAGCCCCGCATCCCCCCGGAGCCGGGTGAGTGTGCGTCGGCGCCCCAGGAGCCCCGGTGCCCCCCAGTGCCCAGTCCTGGGGTGGCCGCACCAACTCGGGCTTTCTGCCATGTTAGGCACTGAGTAATGTTCTCGCTGCATTTTTGCGTGCGTTTCAGTGGCGCCTTTTGCTGCGGAGGGAGTTATTGCTTCTCTCCGCTGTGGCTTTTTCGAGGTTGGGGTTGTGCTCTGTGTGTTTGCTTGTTTGCCATTTAAAGCCCAACTATTGTTCAGGATAAGCTCCGCCTGGGTGGGGAAATGGCATCCCACCACAGTTGCTGGCGAGGGGCAGAAATGTTGCCAAACAGCTGCTGCTTTGTGTTTCCCTATCAGAAGTCCCTGGAGTAGGTTTGGGGCACGACGGATGGATGGAGAGAGGGATGGGGCACGGAAGAAAAAGGTGGCTTTGGAGGAGCGGATTGTTACCCACACCATGGCACTCACTCAGTCTCCCTTTCTGCCTGCCAAACTTTTATGAATATTCCTTTTGTGGCAGAGGGAAGCTTAATGAATTTAGCCCAGTTTTCCAAGGAAAAAGCAACCCAGCTTTAACAATGGTTTGATAACTTAATCAATGAAAAAGGCAGGAGAGGAGGACAAGGAGGCGCCGACACCATATCGGGTATGTGGCTGCTGCTTGCAGAGTCAGGTAGAGGAAAGGTGGGCAGGGCACGGCGCAGCGTCTGGGTGACCGTGTTCCCGGAACTGTTGGTAGCTCTCACCTGTGCCCGCTGGTGCCACCCACCGTCGTGCCCTTACGTCCTGGGCTGTTCAGAACCCAGCGATGGGGTTTGAGGGGCGGCTTTCGGCAGTGCGTGGCCCGGCCCCCCTCATCTGGCGTTTTTAAGGATGTGTAAATATTTTGCTGAGGATAAGTGACATCAACAGAATGATATTCCGCAGAGCCCGGGTGTGCAGCGATGATAAATAGATATGGCCAAACAAAGTTTTGATAACCGCGTATTCTCATGGCTCTCTCTGTTTCATTTGGGTCTTTGTTTTTGTTGGTTTAGCATTATCTCGCATCCTCTGGTGTGATCCCTTTATTTAGCTGATTCTTGGAAGCTTCTCTTTAGAACAGAGAGAAAAGCAGCCAGTAGGGAGAAAACAATTCTTAGCCTCACATGCATCAGGCAAGCTTTTCTGTGCTTTTCCCAGGGAATCTTTCCCACCGTTTTCTAGATGTCTCCCTTATGTCTCTCTTGCTCCTTTGGAGTCATCAGAATTAGTTGTTGGTAGACCGAGACACTTGTGATAACTTTGAAAATGTGGTGTGGACATGCCTTTGTTACAGTAGAGGGGTGGCAAGGTGGGGGGGACAATATGGAAAGGGACAGTATGGAGGCTAGTTTTCTTCTCAAATGGGAACATGAGAAGCCAGGGGTGGGCTGGAAGGCAGAGAATCGTAAGCTTGGTGGCATCCCAGTTTCTCTGCCTCTTACAAGCCCAGAGAAGCCACCTGCCCCCACACCCCCACATACACACAGTCTCCTTCAAAGGGACACTCGCTTCTCATCCTGACAGATGCCCACTAGAGGCATCCCCAGGGCAGCCCAGGCACTGTGAACCAAGTCAGACTAGAACTTGGGGATAGTGACTACTTTGGCACCAGCCCAGGGGACCATTCAACTACCCAAGGGGGTTCCTTTATGATGAAAAAATGGTAAGACCTCCATTGGTGATGTTTTGCCCAGGAAAACCTATTCATCTGAGGAACAAATGAAAAGACAGTTTTCCAGGTGATGCTGGTCGCTGGGGTGAGAACTCGGTTTGGTGGGCAGTTGGGGAAGAACTGTAAGATACATTTCAGAATCTTGTATCCAGAATACAGAGACAGGACCCTGAGACAGGACCATCTGAATTACAAGAAAGAAAAATCAAAGACTGGAAGTGTGTGAGGAGCTGTTGCTGGGAGTGCTCTAGCTGTAATGACCCGGAAGCTGAGGATAGGACTGGCCTACCAAATCCATTGGCCCAGAATGGAGATATTCTGGATGTACAGAAAGCCCTGCACAGTGTGATCCAAATTTATGATAAGAAAATAGGAAACGTCTGTTCTCTGGCTTCTCCCCTAAGCTTAGAATTTTGGAGAGAATGGTAGTGGAGGGAAATAAATTTGGAAGGGAACTAACATGTATTGTTGGCCTCTGTCTGCCAGGCAGTTCACATGTGGTAAACCTTCTCAGCCACCCTGTGATGGAAAAATTATTTTACAGATAAGGAATCTGAGGCTCAGATGAATTTCCAGTTGTGTATCTGATTTCAGACTTTGGTGGTTATGATTTAAGAGGGCAACATGTCCCTCTTCCCCTGCTCCAGGTCTCTTATTTATTTCTCTTAACCTGTCTGAGCCTCAGTTTCCTTACCTACGAGATGGGAATAATCTTTCCCATCTCACATGGACGTTGTAAAGATTAAAGTGGGACTTGTCAACATGGGACCACGAAGGATTAAAACTGGAGTATTACACCAGGAACTTCAGGCCCGTAACCAAACATACAAATCTCTGGATCTCTTCCTACTGGATCTATCGGCCCCTCCACCTTGGCAAAATCTGGTACCCAATTGGTGGGGGTTGGGGGGAAGGTGGAAGCCTACCAGTGGGCAGCCCAGTCACCCACAGTGCATACTTATGTGCCAAGTAGATAGATCTGAAATGTCAGATGGACAGACTGTGCCTTTTCATCTTGGAGTCCCTACCACCCAACTGTTGCTTAATAAATGAGAGTTGAGTGACTAAATGATGGCACTGATGGAGTGAACGACAGTGGGGAGGGGGCTGTAAATCATTGTTAAGGGAGACTCAGCAAGGAGAGATCCAGAGATTTGTATGTTTGGTTGGGAACCTGAAGTTCCTGGTGTCATATTCCAGTTTTAGCCCTTGGTAGCTCCGTGCTGATAAGCCCCAGTTTAATCTTTACAAAATCCATGGGAGATCGGCAAGATTATTCCCATCTTGTAGGTGAGGAAACTGAGGCTCAGAAAGGTTAAGCAACTAATTCAAAGTCCATGATGGGACCAAAGGGTGGGTGAGGTATTTTTGACTACTAACTGTCTCAAATAAACAAACACTCTATAGGAAAATGAGGAGGGGACTTGCTATGCAAATGTATCATTAACAAGCCCCCATAGCCCCCTTCCAACCAGGTGGTAGTCTGTAACCTCCTAGAAATTCTGGTGCCACCCAGGGAACTGGGCTTTGAATCTATGTATGAGGTGCACATGAATGCTGCCTCCCTGATCAGAATATGAGGGAGACCTCAGAGAATGAGGGGGAAAGATGGCTAATTGCACTCTTCCCTCACGCAAATGCCTGCGTAGGATTCTGAATTAAGCTTGATTTGGGGATCAGGGTGACATCCTTGCCGTAGAGTTGGCAGCTCTTGTCTTTGGAGAATGCCTCTGATTACCACTTCTCCCTCCCACCTGATCGTCTGTCTGGGTGCCCATCATCTCATTCTTTCCAGACTCAAGGCCTTTCCTCCTGGCTCACAATGTTTGATGAGCCTCTTGAGTCTGCCACTTCCCTGTCCTCTGATGGCAGCTGGTGAGAAGCTGATTTTGGTGGCCAGGTTAGTACTTCTGGAGTTCACACATGACCCTCCTCTCTCCTACCAAGAACACACACACGAACACCCATGCACACACAGACACAGGCGCACATAATTTGATCATGTTTCTGTATCTGCTTCACCAAATTAGATTCAAACCCAGAATTGTTATTGGAAGAAGTACATGATTTTGGTGTTCTTCTCTCCCAGCCTCTGCCCTGAACAGACCAGAACAGCTAAGATGGAGGCGGCTTAGCCAGCAGATGTCTTGAGCCATGATCATACTTGCTGGCCTTCCCGCTGCTGTGGGGCAGCACCCCAAAACATGAGCATGGTCTGCCTTCGTCCATCTGGGCTGCTATAACAAAATAGGCTGGGTGACTTATAAATGATAGAAACATATTTCTCACCGTTCTGGAGGATGGGAAGTCAAAGATCAAGATTTCGGCAGATTCAGTGTCTGATGAGGGCTTTTTTTTTCCTGGTTCAGAGATGGTATCGGTATCCTCTTGCTGTGCCCTCACATGGTGGAAGGGGCAAGTGAGTTCTCTGGGGCTTCTTTTACAAGGGCACTCATCCCATTCATGAAGGCTCCACTTTCACGATCTAATCACCAAATAAATGCCTCACCTCTTAATACTATCACGTTGGGAATTAGGATTTCAACATAGGAATTTGGAGGGGACACACACATTCAGACTATGCATGGTCCCAGGGCCTTTCATAAAAAGCCCATTTTAATTTCTACTTAGACATAGGGCTGGGCTCCTTGAACATCCCAATCCTTGTAATTCCAATTTCTGCTGTAATTAGCTCCAACAACTCAGTAATTTTAGAGAACTTTGGGGCACACTCTGCTCACACCTGTCATTCCTCTTCCCACAACTTTTTTGTCTTTCGGCACAGCACTGTCTAATAAAACTTTCTATGATGATGGAAATGTTGCATGTCTGCACTGTCCCACACACTAGCCACTAGCCACATGCAGCCATGGAGTGCTTGAAAAGTGATTGGTCCAAATTAGGATGTGCACTAAATATAACAGATGCATGGGATTTCTATGACTTAATAAAAAAAATACAAAATAGCTCATTAATAATCTTTGCATTGATTACATGGTGAAATGATAATATTTTGAATATATTAGTTAAATATGATAGAGTATTAAAATTACTGGCTTTTTAAATTTTTTTAAATGTGCCTACAAAAAATTTTAAATTACGTAAACATTTCTATTAGACAGAGCTGCTCTGGAGCAAACTAACCAACCTCGTGACTTCAGCCTCCAGATGTTCTGGGGACACACACACTCTCCATCTCGATGGCAGGTGGGAGGCAGGGGGCTGAGTCAGTAGCCACAGCAGTCTGGCATCAAGCGATTTTGATTTTCAGTAGCTCAGGTGCCATGATGGGGGTTCCCCATGGAACCTACCCATGAGCATGTTGGCTCAGTCTCATGCTCTATGAGGAATGTGGGACCCAGAAACCCAATAGAATGAGCAAGGCAGAAGGAGCACAGGCAGGACTGGCTTGAATGAAATGACTCCTTTCCTTTCCTCGACCCCACCCACCTCAGGCCAGTGTCCTCGTCCATCAGAGAATTCCTTGACACCTGCTCTAGTAGGAGCTTGAAGTACTATCTGTTGCAGGGATTTGTGCTTGGAGAGTAATGTCACCAGTAGACACCCTCATGCTGAGAGTGAGTTATTTGGGGCCGGGGCCAGCCTTAAAGGAGAGAAAATAAAAAAGAGGATGCACACTGTCACTTCCTGACAGCTTGATGAGAACAAGAGCAAGGACATAAATAAAATTTCTGTGAGGGAGACAGAATAAATGCAAGGAAGGTCAATTTCACACAACCATAGCACCGCAGATGAAGAAAACTGGCTAAAGGAGAGTTCAGGAAGGCAGAAGAAGGATTTTGGCTGGCACTGTGGTATCATCACATCACATCATTCCTGGGTCCTTCCCTGGGCACTGGGCATGGCATGAATAGATGGAAAAGGATGGGATAATGAACTGGGGACTGCAGTGATTTACAGGTCAGGCGCCTGTGGCTCTGGCTCCTGAGGGGGCTGCCCTCACAGGGGACCCTTGGCTGACCTCCTTGGGCTCCTCAGAAGGAGTTGGTTTTGTTTCACATGGCAGAAGCAGACTGTTTACTGGCGCACAGGAAGAATCCAACATTCTGGCGAAAAATAATTCATTAACAGCCAGGGTATTACCAGTTCCCTGGAAAAGCTCCTCCAGCTGCACTGTAGCAACTGTTCTTTTTCAGCAGCAGAATCGGGCCATGCTGGCAGCCAAGACTGGGTGTGTTTGGGCGTTTTTATTATTGTTGTTATTTTTGCCTTTGTGTATATGGCCACTTTTCCCTTATAATTCAGAAAAAGAAACGGAGGCCTGGAAGGGTTGAAATGGTGTAGCTGTCAGCCATTCTTTCCTTCGTGCTTTAAGCCTGGAAGCTCCAGGCTGACTGTAGGAACATAGGTTTTTCCAGATCAAAGCCCATCCCCAACGTGGGGGCAATGCAGAACCACATAGAATGTTCTAGGATGAAAGGAATTTTAGGGAACTGAAACACCTGTTCTTAAGATTCTCTGAAAGCAATTGGCTGAGGAATCCCTCCCCACCCCCATACACACAACCAGGCAGAAAGTCCTATCTTGGCTGTGTGGAATTCTTTTGCTTACTATTAATTGGCACAATGGGGCCAAAGTATGTGATTCATCATCCTAGTTTTGAGGGCATTTGGAAAACCAGGCAAGCATAACCAAGAGAATGGGCTGCATGTTTTGCTCACTAAAGAATGATTGAATCTATAGTAAATACAAGGAAAGATTCAGGGAGCTTTTTGTGCTCTAGAAAAATATGTTTTTTTAAAAAAACGTTTTTGTCTGCCTATTTGTTTTTTAATGCCTCATGCTCAGAAATGTGTGCCCAGCTAGCAAAAAATGGGAAAGAATAGCATTTCCTTGTTTTAGTTTTTTTAAAACTCTAATTGCAGGTTAAGTAAGATACAGTGTATTGATTTTGATTTTGTATGGAACGTAACTAGATAATCATTTTATTTTATGAGATATTAATTTCCACCCATTTAGACTGATGAAATAGGCATTTAAAATATCCCATACCTACCCCCACCATCATCACAGTATTTCATTAATGTTCCTAGATTCAGATGGAGAACGTATTTCATTTATATGGAAAAGGAGTAAATATGTTAGTCAACATATATGTAAACCTTCCTTAGATTTCAAAAAAATGGGATCCTTTCCCTTTTTTAAAAAAATATGAATGTTAAAGGCCAAGCATATTTGGCTTTATCTGGAGCATGGTTTCCTCACCTTGGCCCTGTTGACATTTTAGACCAGAGAATTGCTTGTTGCAGGGGACTGTCCCATGCACCTTAAGATGTTTAGCAGCATCCCTGGCCTCCACCCACTAGCCACCATTAGCACCACATCCCCCTACCCCAGACCTTGCCAAATGTCCCCTCTGGGACAAAATTAGCCCTGTTGAGGACCACTCGTCTAGACCAAAATTTAATAAGTACTTTGTGTTTTTCTGGAAAATTCCATTTGAAATAATAAAAGACACAATTTCCCCCCTCTGACTTTTATATATACAATTCATGGGCATGATTAATTAACAGTTGGAAGTGGATCATGTGTGTGATTTAATTCTAAGGTTGGTGGAAGGGTCTATAAGACTGTATAAGCATGGAGACTTTTTCAAGGCAGGCAATTTTATAAGTCATAGGTAATTGGGGGGCACGTTGTAAGAACTAGTGGCTTCTCTGGTTTTTCATAAAGAGAACAGGTTTATTCCTCCCTAATTTCTTTTTCATATGCACCTGATTCCAGGCATGACTTCAAAGCCAGCAGACATCTTCCCCCGCCCCCAGCCCCTCCCCACTGTCATTTCTCTGGTAGCATCTTAAGCCTGAGCCAATTAATTTAGCCCTTTAGTGTACTTGTGAGAGCTCTGCTGGTAATATTGTAATGGACTCATTTCAGACTGTAGCAGCCCTTTACCCACCACTAAATTCCATGTTTTCCAGTACTATTGAGAAAGAAAGTCAACAGTACTTTCTTGGTAGGTGGATCATTTTTCGTAATGATTGGAAGTTGAAATTCAGGTGGCCCCCATCACCCCTGGCAATTTTGTTTCCTTTTACACACATTTGTTTCCTTGAAGCAACCCTCCTTCAGGCAGCTAGCACCTGGTAATGCCTACAGGCAGCAACAGCAGATGAAATGTTGCCACCAGGACAAGCCCTCAGCCAATAATATTCTTTCTGGTAGTCCCTTGAAAGGCTAGAAAGGAGGGTCATGCCTTACACAGGGAAGTTGTCATGGGGGCAAACCATGCCCTGCCCATACGTGGAAATGGAATGGGTGTTTGGGTTGGGGGGTAGGGAGAGGGCAGAGAAGTGAATCACTCATTATACAGGGAAAGTGTTCCCCAGTCAGCCCTCCCCTGCCAGCCTCTGGGAGTGATATGACAGCAGGGGATGCTGGTGAAGGATAGGGGCAGTTGCTCAGTGCAGAAGTCAACATAGGCCACTTCATTTTGCAGCCATCCAAGGTAGGCTGACCTTTTCCAAAGAATGTCATACGTACGATTCCCTTGTATGCTAGCCAGTGAGGAAAGATGGAAAGGTGAGCATTGAGGGATTTGGCAAGCCAGCACCATTTCTTCATTGGTGAGTTCCAGCATCTCTTAAAGAGTAGTTAAAGTCTTCCTTGTCACCATGAAGAGAAAGGCAGCGAGCTGGCAGGGATCCACAGTGTGCTGGGCTCAGGCGGATAAATAATTGATTTGCAGCACGTGACACTTGGTCATTCTAAGTTGCCAGTCCCTCACAGGCCAGGATTCGGGTGATGGTCGCAACACTGGGAGAGGAAACAGGGTCATAAATCTGGGCGTTGGAGGCCAGTTTCGCGGTGCAGAGGCCACTGGGGCCACCACTGTGTGCTGCAGAAGCAAACAGACAGGCCCAAGTGTATGTTGTTCCTCAAAATAATGGCAATGGAAATGGCTGTGAAAAACATTTAGGACCTTGTCATAAAAATGCAAACAGTCTTCCTTCTATAGGGAAAAGCTAAATAAACCCTATTGCAGCTGTATTAAGTAGAAACAGATTTGAAAATTGGGTGTTTTTGTTTTGTTTTGTTTTGTTTTGTTTCTGAGACACTTATTTATAGCAGGTTGGGCAGAGGCTGCCACTATCTTTCGAGACTCCGGAAGAGTGTTTTCCAGATGGTCCTTGCTGTTTTTCTCTTTATTAAGCTTAGCCGAACACTGCTGCGCTTGGAAAGGGTCATAGAAACCAGTGTTACTTTTTTTCAGATTACAATGGCCATTGATTGGCTAGCAATCAATGGATGGGAATCGACTGAGCCTGTGCTGATGAATTTCCTTTTGCATTTTATAAACAAGAAAAATGTCAAGGAAAGCACAAAATAGGGATACTCTTTCGACTATACACATCAAAGCTTTGAAAACCATACAGAGTTACATTTCCTATTACTTTCCATTTAAATTTTGTTCTAAAATAATGCTCCCCTCTTTGCTAAAGCTCTACAGTGTTACCATTTCCTTTCCAACATCTAAACAATGTCCAGATCCATTTTAGATTGAGCAATTAGCTCTGGATGCAATTTTCTTTTATGAAAAAAAGAATCACTAACCCTCTAGACTAAATATGAAATTATTGAATGTGAAAATATCAATATGGGGCCATGTGTTCTAAGATCCTTTTTCACCTATCACTGGCATTTTAAGAAGGTTAGAAAAGGCCAATTCTGCCCTGGCCTTCCATGTTGGACACAGCCACACCAGAAACCCCAAACTTTGTTTGTGTTCATAGAGGCTGGGCAGCTGGATTTGAGGTCATCAGGGCTGAAGCTTACAGCCAAAACTGCAAGGGGAAACATCTTAGAATGTCACATAAGCCAGTGGTCCCCACAGACAAGGTTTGCAGACCACTGCCTGTATTAGACAGGATTTCTGCACCTACACAGTGAAGTGGAAGAAAAGTGAAAATGCCATGAATTTATTTTGTTTAAAGCTAAACCTTTTCCACTTTACAAAACTGCCCTATATTCCCAAATGATCTTTCCTATTGTCCTTGATGTGAAACTTTCTTTTACGACTTATCAAGAGATAGTGGATGACATTTGTATTTTGACATCTTTATTTGACAAAGTCAGAAGTTGTCCAACTTATATTGGGTCCTTCATTTTAAAAATGTTACTCATCCATAACATTCAGAAGTCTGAGATTCACCCAGGAGGCCCAAGTAGACCTGGAAGGGGAGGCTTTGTTATGATTCCTAAGCCAGAAACAACAACCTGTGGAAGGATCCTGGGGCTGCTTCCCTGCGTCCCTTTACTCAGCTCTTGTGACTCCTCACTCATAGAGAGCTGGCTTTGTCCTAAGCCCACGTGAAGAATAGAATTGCTTCTTTGGAGGAGTTTGAGGGGGTAAAACTGGCCTCTTGAACATGAATACACAAGCGTGCAGCCTCAATGCTGAGACCCTGGGACCTTTATCCCTGACTCCCAATGTCAATGCCATTGCCGGTTCTTGTGGGCTTGACCCCCTTCACCCTCTCCTCAGCCATGCCCACTGCTGTCATGAGCACAGGCCTCAAAAGGCTCCCCGGTGTGGCCCTGTTCTCCTCACTGCTCTGCATGATTTGTTGCATTGCTCCCCCCAGCTGGTGTTCTACAGGCCTGCATCAGCTTCCTCCTGCTAAAGCACCTCTCTAGTCCTGTCACCCTAGCTCAAGAACATTCTGTGACCCCCTATTTCCTAATAAGGTTGAATAAAACTCCACATATGAAGCCTTCTCTACTTTCCCAGCCCATTTCTCCCCTCCTAGAGCTTAGACTGGTGTTCAGTAAGGCATCATGGGAGGGTGTCTGCAGGTTGTACAGCTTCTCTGTGCTGGGTTTTGTTTTCTTATATGGGGGGAGATTTCCAAAAAGGTTATGGGGTATCTTGAGCATCTTTCTAGATGAACAAAATGGAAGACTTGAGTTTAATGTGAGAGAGAAAAAGAGAGAAGAAAAGAAAAAAAGAAAAGAAAAGAAAGCCTTTCACAAAATGAGGCTTTCTGGTTTCAAGAATTGCAGCCTTACTACAAGTCTCTTACCACTCTGGGTTAGGATACCACCTTTCTGGCCTGCCAGCAAGTGAGTATTGCTTCAGAATTACACTACTAGCTTATCCTGTTGAGAACTGAGCCACTTAACCGAGCTTTGAAATGTACAACTCAAACATAGTGGAACGGGTCCATCCTAGCCAATGCAGAATGTCCATTCTGTTAGGAAACATCCTTCAATGACTGCTCATGAAATCATGAAAGCAATGATATTACCTATCATTTATCAAGCTCCTGCTATAGGCTTGACAGTGGTACCAGGTGATTTACATATATTGTTTTATTTCCAGCTCCATAACAACCATATGAGGTAGGTATACATATTATGAACTCTATTTCACAGAGAAGGAATCAGAGGCTTGGATAAGTTTAGTAACTTACACAAGGTCACACCACTTACAGGAGGTGGAACTGGGATTCTTTACAGCCTGGTTCAGTAGAACTTTCTGCAGTGATGGAAATGTGCACAGTCCAATATGGTAGCCAATAGCTACAAGTAACTGTAGGAGAACTAGAAATGTGGCTGGTGTGGCCGAGGAAGTGGATTTTACTGAATGTACACTTTGGTAGCAGCTCTAGAATATGTATGTTTCCCCGCACCATTCCGTCTCTCTGCTCTCTGCAGACTTTATATCTCTCTTCCTCCCTCTAGACAAAACACACCTCTGCTTTTTCTCAGAGGCCTGTAGCCAGTTCTCAAGGGCAAGTGTGCATTAGAATTGCCTCTGTACCTCAGGGAGCAGTGGTCGCTGGCTCAAGTCAGGAGGGAGAAGCTTCCCACTGCTGTCCTGAAGAGCTTACCCTCTCCTCGTCATCCCAGCTTTATTTGGGCAACTGTTAGATTTGGTCACTTCCTTGGCAGTTGTTCTTGAATGCATTCATTTTAATTTGGGATCCTTCGGGAGGAAGAGGGTGGAGAGCCAGTTGCGGGTGAAGGAAGAAGCATGGGCTCTAGGAACTGCCTGACCACCCTAGCAATCTAGGGCAAGCCCAGACAGAGGGGCCCATTTGCTGTCCAATTTGCTGTTCTCTGTAATTAAATAGGGCAGAAAAGTTGACTAGGAAAGAGTGAGACAGACAGATAATGAAGCCAGGTTTTCTCCCACTCCTCTGTGTCCCCACACTTATTTCTTCACCCTAATTGAAGTCTTTGTCCATTTTGGAGGGCAAAAGCCAGCCTCCCTGGGGCAGGGGTGGAGGCAAGGGGGTGTGAGTGGCTAGGAGGCCAGGGAAGGTCTGCAAAGGTCCCTTGAAGGAGACTGATGTCAGCCACCTTAACACTTGATCTCCATTTCAGCAGTGCTGAGAATGTTTTTGTTTGTTTGGTTGGTTGGGTGGGTGGTTGGGTTTTTTTTTAATACAGGTAGAAAGAAGTAGTTGAGGTTACTCACCAAAGCAGCTGTTGAGCTATTTTTCTTATGAATATTTGTAAAATGAAAGAGTGATATGGAATCTTTTTTTCTGAATGTGCACAAATCTTCTGTTTTCCCCCACAGAGACTAAGCTTTTTTCTTTTCTCTCTGTCTCTCCCCTCTCCTTCCCCTACCGTTTTTTGTTTGTTTGTTTTTTTGGTTTTTTTTTTTTTTCATTTTTTGTTTTATTTGAGAGCAGAAATCATGTGTCTTTTTTGTGGCTTGGTCTCAAACCAACATTCATTCTCTTGAGCCAGGCAGCACTTCCTAAAGCTCATTTTAATCATAGTCTATGGCAGTCCAGCCCTCCTTGGCTCCTGGCAGCACTTAGATGCTGATAAGAGATTGAACCAAAAAGTGCTAACACACAGGTTTCCCTCAGTTTGTCTGTTTCCAAAAGTAAGTCTCCAAAGGCATGAAGTCAGGTCCTCTTTTGCATTATTATAGAGGCTCTGTCCCCATTAATTGGTGGTGAAATGTAAATTTCTTGGGCTTTTAATACTTCCATTTTCCTACCACTTAGCTCTCTGCCATCTACCCATGAGCGGCTCAGTAAATACCAGCACATGGTGGGTCCCAGAGTTCTAGCCCTCTCTGGTCTTTGTCACCATCATCACCAGGGGCTGAGGCCTGCTTTCCTCTAGTCAGCCAAACCCACTGTTAACTCCATTGTGGATATTTGGACAGGAAGCTCTTCATCCCCTATCCATATGGATACTTATTTGCTGCCTTCAAATTCGTTGCTTTCTGCAGAGGGCTATGCCAAGTGCTCCACCCTTCCCCTTCGTTCCTTTTGACCACTTCTGTGGCTGGGGGCAAAGGACTCCCATGTTCTCCAAACCTAAGATGGAGTTGAAGCACTGGGCCAGGGCCTTAATATATGTGCTTTTACTTCGACCACAGAGTCACTTTCAGAAACAGTGATTTTCATTTGCAGGATGAATAAACTGAGGCAGCAAAAGGGCTAGTTCTGAGTGATGAGCAGAAAAGGTGAGCAGGGCCCACATAATAATGGGTCTTGTGTGCCTTGACAAAGACCTTGGACTTCATCCTGAGCAGTTTTCAGGAGGCTTGTGACATGACCTAATTTATGTGTTTGGTCTTTTTCCCAGTGGAGATGAACTAGATGGTGGGGGATGGGGAAGGTGGGGGGAATGAAGACCATAAAGGCTCTGTTGCAGTAACCCAGAAAGAGGCGAGGAAGAACTAAAGTAGAGGAGTGCAGCGGATGGGGAGGCCAGTGGCTGGGTTCAGAAAGAATCTAGGAGGCTGCCTATCTGAGGCTTGGTGATGGCTTTGCATTAGTCTGTTCTCATGCTGCTAATAAAGATATACTTGAGACTCAGTAATTTATAAAGGAAAGAGATTTAATGGACTCACAGTTCCACATGGTTGGGGAGGCCTCACAATCATGGTGGAAGACTAAGGAAGGGCAAAGGGACATCTTACATGGTGGCAGGCAAGAGAGAGCTTGTGCAAGGGAACTCCCATCCATAAAACCATCAAATCTTGTGAGACTTATTCACTACCATGAGAACAGTATGGGGGAAACCACCCCCCATACTGTTACCTGGCCCTGCCCTTACACATGCGGATTATTACAATTCAAGGTGAGATTTGGATAGGGACATAGCCAAATCGTATTAGGCTGATAGACAGACTAAATGATGACAGCACCCTGGTTTCTGTCTTTTGGGCCCCTTGGTGGGTCAGGAAACTCAGAAGAAGGGAGAGAGTGGGTACCTGGGCCTACACTCCCCCTGCAGCCAGGCCTAGGTGAGTAGTCAGAAAATCTCGGTGTGGCCTAGGCAATCCTATTCTGAGTCCTCAATTCTGAAGGAAATGCAATGAAAACAAATTAATGGGTCAGAAGAGCCTTTTGAAGCCATTCTGGGGACAAAAACAAAAGCTGACAGACATAGTCAACAGCCAGGAGCACCTTCAGTCCGCAGCTTTAAATGCACTTCACAAATATATACACTTTAAATAGGTCAGACTCTGTAAGCAGGAGGGGACTTTGGGTGAGGCTGCTGGTTCAGGCTTTGACTGGGCCCAGCTAGGGGAGAGGGGTTTCGCTGGTGGCCTGCTGCTAGCATGACCAACCATCCTGTCCTCGTTTGCCTGGAATTGAGAGGGTGCTTAAGACCACAGGACTTTCAGTTTTAAAACTCAGACAGTCCTGGGCAAACCAGGGTGAGTGAGTCACCCTACCTGCCAGGGGAAGTGTTGCAACATGGATGGTTGAGCTGATTGGAACCAAAGCAGTGGAGATTCACTTCCACCTGAACTGGCATCAGTATGGAGATGCCACCACAGAGAAGAAAAGGAGCCTGGGAATAGAAAAGGCAATAACATATCCCAAACCCTTTCCAATAGCTTCTCTGGTTCCAACTGAAGCACTTCTCTTAAAATAGGATCCTGAGATCCTTACCCTGCCTTCCTGGAAACTAGACCACCCTATGCCCTTCTTGTTATCCCACCCATCTGAGGCCTGTCTAGATATTTCAGTTGAATTTCAGATGAGTGAACAAATCCTTCAGTCCTGCTGGAATCTGGGACTTGAAAGTCCTTAACTGAACATGGAAATATGTTAAACTGCATCTTGAGTGAGAAAAACCATTTCTTTACATAATGCATTCCTACGTCCTTAAAATCATGATTAGAAAATACTTTTTATTTTTCTAGGAGCAGCAAGATGCAGACTCTTGTGTAGCAGTAGACCATTCAAATTTTAATTTTGCAAAGCAACTGTAGTCCTCCATTATTCATCACTCTACTGAAACCAAATTTTAAAATTTTTAAGTTTTCAAAAGCTTCCTTTCTCCATCCCATCCCAAAGATTTCTCTTGCAAAGCAAACCTCAGTAAATAAACAGGCAACATGTTGTGAATGGTACAAAACACAGAGCTTGGAGTAGGAAGCTAATGAAAGGGATTTTTCCTGTTGGGTCCTGGTGCAAGCCTTCAGGTACATTCAGAAATACAAAGAGAAATGCAGAGTGAGGTGACACACTCATCTTAGGACACCAGTGACAGAGAAAAGCACTCAGAGTTTATTCTCGTGGTGGCACCTGAACCCTCAACAACTAGAATATGGGGGGTGGTCTAGGAGGAATTCAGTTCGGGGAAATAAAAGCGAAAGGGAAAACTAGAGGAAGATGTGAAAAAGGCAAGAATAAGATTCATAAGCCATGGCCATGTGGTTCAGATAGTGGAGAACCACCCCAAATGGGACTTGGGTCTTTGGAAAGTGCCCTCAATGATACCCTGTCCTCCTAAAATGAGTCTGAGAGAGAAAATGAGTCTTGTTGTTTATTTGTGGCACTCTGTACCACTGTATGAGGAGTAGATATTAGACCTTAAATAATAGTATCAGCATTTTTAAAAGGTTGTCTATTTCACACACACTTCAAATAGGCCAATTTTTAAGCAGTAGGGTGACATGGTTTATTCCTTCCTTGGTAATGTTTGGTTTTTAAAGCCAGCTATATGGATGGGAGAAGTGTTAAAAATTATCTAACACAAATTTTTATTTGTGGATTTTTGTCTAAAATTCTTACATACATACACAAAATTGCATATATTATTAAGCGTACATCTTGAAGAATTTTCACAAACAGCACACCCATGTCACCAGTGCCCTGATGGAGACACAGACTGCACCAGCCCCTGGAAGCTTCTTCATGCCCTCTTCATTATCCTCACCAACAACAGCCACTATCTTTTAACAGCATAGATTTGTTGTATCGCGTACAGGGATTTTTAAATAATAGCTTTGTGTGTGAGTACCAAAAAATAAACCAGTCCTGCGATTTGTTTTGCTGGAGAGGGTGGGAGCAGAAGTTTTGTAATGGTTTTCTTTCTCTGGCTGTTCTGAGTTAGGCTTGTTAAACAGGAAGTTTCCAAGCTGGGTTCTTGCTGGTATAGGGTTTGGGCAGGCTGGTCTCTTCTGCCCAAGACAATGCCCAGGCTGCAAGCCAGTAACCTGTTCTTGGCACCATCTGGCCAAAGGCAGCCACCAAGCTTGCTTTATCTGCCTTATTAAAGCCTCTGTCAGAGCTTGCAAAGACACATGTCTGGGAGCACCGAGTATAGGACAATAAAATGGCTGGGAGTCCTCTGAATCAACTGGCCTTCTGGAAGGTAAAGCCAGGCACAGCGACTAAAACAGCATATCCAACGAGGGCGTTTTTCTCCAGCTTCCAAATTAGAGTATGATTGATGAATTTCTCTTCTTCGTAGGTTTCATTGTATTTTTCTATGTGCATTCTGCCCCCTTTTCTTTTTGCTGCAGGAGGCAAAAAGTAGGAAGGTGGGAATCAAGCTGTGGAACATACATCGTAATGTGTCTGGAGCGGCATCAGCAAAGGACTTATTTGTTCTCCTGGGCTGTGGAGTGCCGAGTGATTGAATGCTCGCCAAGCTGTCAGTTTTATGAAACAAATTCCCTAACCCTCTTGGCCCAGAGCTTTGCTCCGCCTGAAATGGAAAAGAAATAACTTTTAATAGAAAACTCATTGCGAAAATCTAAGATAAGATTTCCGAGCAACTTCTCTCCTAAGAATAAAATGAAATATTGAAGAAAGCATTTGATGGGGTACTCTTAGGGAACCTTATTTCTCAGTTCTTAGTTAACAAACTATGTTAATAAAAATATTTAGACTTTCGTGATGCATAATGCATTTTTATTCCTAGTGAGCTGGCCTGTTTGTATACACAGATGTTTCCTGTGGCCCTTCTATCATTGCTTCTATTTTTTCTGAAACAATATTTCTAGCAGGAAATAGAATCTTATGTTAAGAACCTAAGTCCCTCACAGACCCTGTTAGTTTGAGTGAAGATATTTTCATTTCTAGATTTAATACTTGAGGGAGTAGGGTCATAATCTTTTTTTTAATTCAAGAACATGGAAAATACTTTTAATAAAAAGATAATGCAATGAATCCACTGTATCAAGACATTAGACAGTTCTTCCTGGGCTTCAAGATTAGACCTGACCAATTCATCCAGGCACATTCATTGCTGAAGGGCTGGATGGCTTTTCTGTCTCTGTTCTCACTGTCAAAGCTGCTGTGAGTAATGTCTGCCCTTTCATGAAAACCTTAGGTGTGTTCAACTGGGTTTCACAGATTTTCCAGAGCATTGTTCTCACAGAGCTGCAGTTTCCTTTCCAGCACCAGGAGCACTGTCACAACATAGCTCACGAGCTCAGTTTCTCTGCCACTCGTCGGAATGCATGGAAATGCATTACAAATAAAACCCACAGGCAAGTGTGCTAAGGAAGGAAATGAGGTTTTACACATCAGCACTTTAAAAAAAAAAAAAAGATGAACCTGTCTTAATTGAAAAATGGCATAACACCCTAATGAAAAATCAAGTTTCAGGATTCAGTCCCTAATATCTGAGTGATGAGTGCATATTTCCTCCTGTGGCTACTCCTGTGAGTGACTTCTGAAATAATCAGGCAGTGTGTTGAAATAAGATATCATTGGGTGTTACTATAGGAGTGAGGCATAGCTGTCTGGCTGATATGCCGGTCACCGCCTATGTGCCAGGAGAGAAAGGAATGAAACATAGGAATCCTCCTCTTCTGTTTTTTTGCAGTTTTATTTTCTTCACCTTGGTAGTAAATCTTGGTTTTCTATGATCATAAAAGTAGACATACTTACTTTTAAAAATTTACAAGTATGAGAAGACAGCAAGAAGAGAATAAATATAATTTGCATTCTTACCACCCAGAGATTGCCACTATCATCGTTTTGGTTCATGTCCTCACAGTCTTTTTTATTTTTTCCCTATACATATATTCTTTATCTTCTCCAGGAGTTTGGAGCTTTACAGTTCAAAGTCTGCTTGTGCTTAAATTGATTTTCTCAAAACTTTGCCAATCATTTATGTTTCCCTAATCATTAACATAAAAAATGAAAAGGTACCTATTTTATTACTTCTCGTAGGTGACAAAATTTTTTTAGCATATTTATTTCTCCTTTTCTACTGACTGCTGTATCCCCCAAGCACGTGGAACCTAGCAGTTCCTTAATATAAATGTTGAATCAATGAATGAATGATGACAGTTCATCCTCATGTTACTCCCAGGGGGTGAGCATCAGCTCCTGAGGCTAACGCCTTCCACCATCCTTTACTGCCTCTCCCTCGCAGTGAGATTAAGCCTCCCTCTGTCCACTGGGTCTGCTCTCCCTGGTTTTCCATGGAGTATGGGCAATAAGGGGATGCAATGGAAAGAGGTCGCTCTTTAGAGTCAAATGGGCCAAATTCTCAGGTCTACCAACTACTACATAATGGGACGAGTGTCTTCATCTCTCTGGCCTCAGAGATGCCAACTGTACAGTGGGTGGCAGTGATATCTGCCTGTCAGGATGAGTGACAAGTATGCAAGATGCCTGGTACACAAGAGAGATCCAATGTCTGCAGCTGCTTGTACTTTGCCCACTTTCTTTCTAATGACAGCATAAATAAAGAGCCCTTGGGGCCCTAGAGCACTTCCTTTCTCTTCACATTTCCAGTCGTTTCATCTAATGAGCCACAGGAAGATTCTGATGAGTTACCTGAGGCTTCTGTGCCAAGTAAATCAGGGAAATAACCAAGAATTGAGTGGCCTTTTTAATAATCTGCTTCTTGTGCTTCTTCCACTGCCATCGCACGTGCTTTCACTGCAGCAGGTGTCCTGCTGCATTGTAATTGTGTGTTCACACAGCTGACTCCCCCACGACACAGTGAACATGCCTTCCATCTTGGTATCCTCAGCCCGGGACGCACAGTGCTTGTAATTGAGGAGTCACTCAATATATATTGATTGAATGGATGAATGAATAAATGAACAAATGAATAGTATCGTATTGTACACATCTTGTCCCTATCTCGACCACACACATGGACTTTCTGCAAACCATACTGTAGAATTAAATTGTAAGCCTTCTGAATCTGTAATGTAAGCCTCTGACAGACAGACGTACAAGTACTGGTTCTGCAAAGTGCGAGCTTAAGGGAAAAAATGATATTTCCTTTTAGTTGCCATGATTAATCCATGGATTCACTGGTTCACATGTGAGGTTCTTTAGTGGAGTAGGAGTGGCAATGTATTCATGGTACAGCTTCTTGTCTGCAGCTTTTAGTTTGAGTTAGATGTGTGTTGGCATCTCTTTCACACAGAATCTGAGGAGCTGGCATTTATTTTTGACAGCATCTCAAATCTTGTGAAAGTCAGAGCTTGGGGCTGGCATTGTTTTTAGTAGTATCTCAGACGGTGGCAGGACAACCTTGATGATAAAAAAGAGAGGCTTAAACAGATGTCTTCTTAGAGTTTTTCCAAAAAACTAGAAGTTCAGCAAAAAAAAAAAAAAAAAAAAAAAAAAAAAAAAAAAAAAAAAAGGGGGCTTCTGAACTTCCTAGAGCAAAGGCTTCTTTGAGCATCAACTATTTGCAGACTGGACACAAATAAACACTCACAAACAAAGTCATAGGAATTTGTTTCCCTCTCTAATTCACCATGGCAGTGATTGCTGGTTAGTCCCCAAAACCCGTTTTGTTTATCTTCCTAGGTACCCAGATAGACTACATTTCCCAGTCTCTCTTGCAGTTGTATGTGTGGCCATCTGCCTGAGTTCTGGCCAGTGGGATGTGAGGAGAAAGGACGAGTGCACCTGTGGTTCAACCATAAAAGCTTTCTAGGTTTTCCTCCAAGCTCTTCTCTTATCCACTGACTGTCTGGGATGGAGTGAAGTCCCAGAGTCACCTTGAAAGCCACAGTTAAAGATGGCAGAGCCTCTTCTGCCTAGCAAAGGCCATTTCATGGAACAGAACTGCCAGATCTGGAGCCCCTACCCTGGACAGTTACATAAACAAGACATAAGCTTTCATTATTGAACCATTACAAGTTAGGAGCAATTCACTAGGTAGCTTATCCTACCTTAACTAAGTCATACTCCTTGGATTTATTTTTAAGCAGCCGATAGTTTTCAAAGGCCTTTTATGTGCCTGAAATTGTTTATGTTACTAATCCTTTCAGTAGCCCTGCAAAGATTCCTTATTTTACAGCGATAGATGCAACTCCAAGTAGGAAGGGGATGAGCATTTTGTCCACCACAGCCACCCCAGGATTGGCACAGAGGGTGGCATTGAGTAGGCTCTCAATGAGGCTTGTTGATGATGGATGAAAGGAAGGTTCAACAAGGCAAAGTCACATGCCCAGACCCCATAGCTAGAAAATGCTGAACTCACTGGCCTCAAGGTCCAACTGCCTCTGAGTATTGGTAATCCAAGATTTTAAAAAGAATGGGTGAGGGGCCAGTGATGGACACTTAGAAAAAAATGTTTTTGTCTCTTTCTGACTGAAAAAAGTCACACATATATAAAAATAAAAACATTATAGATATCTGAAAAAAGACAGGAACAGCGCTCTGTAATGTTATCAGAGAAAACTGGTAGATGCTTGGTTTTATTCTTTTTAAGTTCTTAACACACACATGTGTACACACACGCTCACTCAACAAAAATTAGTTCATGTTACATGTAGAAAATATAGAAAACCTATATTCTCTCCTGCCAAATGACTTCTCCACCTATTTGTCCCTTAAATAATTTCCTTGGACTTTTTTTTCCATGTCAGAACATACCAACCTGTGTCCTCCTTTGCAAGGACTGGGTAATATTTGGTGTAATAATCTGGGATAATTAACTAAGCCAATTCCCTCTCAGTTGACATTTAGGTTGTTTCCAGTCTTTATAACACAAAAGAGCTGTGATAAACCTGCTTGTGCATTTATTTTTGGGGGAGATTCCTGAGAGTTAAATGGTGGGTGCGCTGATGGGAATTTTTCACTGTCTTCCACACATGGAGACCTATTTTCTGCAGAAGGTCCAGATGGTCAACAGATATTGAAATGGACTCAGTGGAGTTAGTTCTTCAAGTTAAGGTAGCAACAGCAGAAAAAAAGGGTTTTCCAGGATCTCAGAAGGCTGCAGCTATGTTCCGAGTCCATGGCAAAGACTAACAGCAAGGAGGTGCCAGCATCCCAAATTGAGAGGATGACACCTTCTGGATATTAGCGGGTTTCTCTGCATTCCCGTGGCAACGAAGTCTGCATTGTCTGGAAGGTCAGGGCTGATCTGGGCCCAGGATGGACACTGTTCCACACTAAGAAGGGAAGCAAGACTCCTTACTGAGAGGGGGGCAGTGGCCAGTAGGGCAGGGAAAGAGAGAGGGAGGAGGATGGTGCATAGATGTCACCTCAGAGTTCCTGTCAGGGCTGGAGCTGAAGGCTCCAGGACACTCACTCCACAGAACCAGGCGGAAACCTGATGTGCCCAGACAGCTTTTGGGGTGAGCAGGTGGCTCCAGGCAGACGTCTTTGTTTGCAGGCACAGCTGCGTGCACACTGAGATGTTCCTGTCCATGAGGGATGTTTCTGGAACGATGATGATGATGATGATGATGATGATGATGATGATGATGACGACAGTGGCTGTGGTTGGCAGCGGGAAGAAGGAGGTGATTACCCAAACTGCACTGGCACTATAAGAGTTGACCCTGAGAGGGGAGGGGCTGCTTCCGCTGTGTGTGTGTGTGTGTGATCCCTTGTGGTATGAGCATGTGATGTGTGCTTTGTTTGTGTGCAGGTCTGTGCAGTGTGATGTGGTTGAGTATGTGAGTGTGCCGTGTATATGATGTGTGATGTGTGCAGTCCTATGTGTGTGACTGTGTTGGGTGTGTTGCAGCAGCAGTGTGGGATGTGATTGCATGTGGTGTTGCGGGGTGGCATGGGGCATGGAGTGTGTGTGGATGTGATTCAATGCATGAGGTGCTGTGTTTTGTATGTGTGTGTGCATTTGAGGCGGTCCTGATTAAATTCCCCCAAGCTATTCATGTTGCGCACCAAAGACCTCTGGGTTCATGTTGAGTTTTTTCTCCTGTCTTCTCTGTTTCCTGTGGCAAAAATGCCAACTTCACCAAGAGAACCCTCTCGAACATTTTCTCCCTAAGGAGACCAAGCTCTAGGGAAGGGCTTATGTTTCCACTGGTCACAGTAAGAGAGAGAGAGAGAGAGAGAGAGAGAGAGAGAGAGAGAGAGAGAGAGAGAGAGACAGTATTCTCTAGAGCTGTCTTATTTTATTTCACTGTTCTTTTAACTTATTGTTATATTAGTCTATCTTACCTTTTTATAGAGGTATATATGACACATACAGTAAAGTCACAGAGTACACAAATCTTACATGCTGATGGGTTTTAAGTGCATGTGTATTCACCCATATAATCATACCCTAGATCAAAATAGAATACAGTCCCAGCACCCAAAAGAGCTCCCTTGAGCCCCTTTCTAGTCAATGTCTCCCACAGGCAAACACCATTCTTACTTTGGTATTGGTAGATCAGTTGTGTCTGCTCTAGAGTTTCATATGAACAGAATCATGCAGTATAGGTAGTCTTTTTGTCTGGCTGTTTTCACTTAGCATAATGCTTATGAGATTCATCCATGTTGTTGCTTGTATCAGTAGTTCCTTCCTTTTTATTGCTGTGTAGCATCTTATTGTATGGATGTATTACAGTTTGTTTATCCATTCTCCTGCTGACGGACATCTGGGTGGTTTCCAGTTCAGGGCTATTGCAAATAAAGCTGCTACAAATATTCTTGAACATGTCTTTTTGTGGCCATATGTAGAGCTGTCTTAATGTTGCCTGTGATAGCATTTGACAAAGATAGAGCTTGCAAAAAATAACCCCCTGCCAAAAATCAAACAACAACAATAACAAAACCCCCAACTTACCCCAGCAGGCTTCCCAGGAAGAATGAAGCAGTCAACTTGCATAAGACCTGTCTTGACTTCTCTCCTTTGGGGAAAGAGGGTCACATTAAGAAGGGTGGCAGGCTTGCCTGGACACAGAATTCCACTGCCAAATAGACATCATTTCTGAGAACTTCAGTGTTTATGATCCAGGTTTCCCAGTGATTAAATTACTCCTTGGGAGGTAAGTTGGGATTTTTGGTAGGGCCACTGGCTGCTTCAGGATCTGCGAGCTGTGGTTTGGGCTCCAATGCCAAGATTTCCCATTAGAAGCCCTGTAAAGCTGGGTGCAGACAACTTCTAAAGGTACCCAATTTACTTTTAGGGAGCTCAGACCTTGGTAAAATCCAGCCTGATGCCCATCCACAGGATATCAGGAAGGATTTCAGAGAGTGAAGAAAGAGAAACAAACAGGCCTGCACCTGCACACTGGTGGGCTTTGGTCTTTTGGGTGTCTGCAGCAGCTTGCTCTTTGATCGATTATCTCTATAGTGGAAGCTATCTTGGCTGACCCATCTCCACCCATCTGTGTGCTTACTTCAAACCCCTGCAGTTCTCTGCTCCAAGACTTCAGTACTGGCCCTGGAAGCATGCTTAGTCCAGGCACAGGGCAAGCAAGAGGCTCTGGAATATATGCCACCAGGAGCAGCCCTCAACCGATGATGCAATGGAACTGGAAGACAGATGCCCCTGCTTTCTCTCCCTCAGTCGGGAGAAACCTGAGGTTAACTCCCAGTGGGACTGAGCCCCAGTTGCTCATAGCAGTCAGCTGCTTATGAACGCATCCTGAATTGTTTGCCTTTCTTTCCTTTCTCACTTCTCTACTGCTCCATGGGTGCTGCCTGAGGTCCCCTTCTACATACACTATATGCACTCAGATCTTGGTCACAGGGTCTGCCTTTGGGAGAATCCAAATTTAACCATGCTCTTCCCCAAGGAAAAATGCTTTCTGGCACATACATTAATTTTGCCTGAGGATTTTGCAAATTCCATGACACCGTCTGCATCACCTGGTCTAGGGTTCAGCAAGGCCATCATCAGATATCTTTGCTGTGGAGAAGCTTGTGATTAGGGGCTGACTCAGGGGAGGACCATAATAAATACAGATGGCCCCCAACTTACGATAGTTCAACTTATAATTTTTTTCACCTTTACAATGGTGCAAAAGTCATACTCATTCAGTAGAAATTGTACTTTGAGGCTGGGCACGGTGGCTCATGCCTGTAATCCCAGCACTTTGGGAGGCCGAGGTGGGCGGATCATGAGGTCAGGAAATTGAGACCATCCTGGCTAACATGGTGAAACCCTGTCTCTACTAAAAATACAAAAATAAATTAGCCTGGCATGGTGGGGGCGCCTGTAGTCCCAGCTACTCAGGAGGTTGAGGCAGGAGAATGGCGTGAACCCGGGAGGTGGAGCTTGCAGTGAGCTGAGATAGCGCCACTGCACTCCAGCCTGGGCAACAGAGCGAGACTCCATCTCAAAAAAAAAAAAAAAAAAAAAGAAAGAAAGAAAAGAAAGAAAGAAATTGTACTTCGAATACCTGTACAGCCATTCTGTTTTTCACTTTTAGTACAGTATTCAATAAATTACTGAGATAGACAACACTGTATTACAAAATATGCTTGCTGTTAGATTTTTTTACCCAACAATAGGATAATATAAGTGTTCTGAGCTTACATTAAAGTTGACTAGGCTAAACTATGATTTTGGTAGGTTAGGTGTATGAAATGCATTTTTGACTACAATATTTTCAACTTATGACAGGACATAACCCTATCGTAAGTCAAGGGGCATCTGTAGTACTTAATTTTCAAGCTACAATGAAGGCAGACAGCTTGGTCCCATTGCTCCCTGTCCTTGTCACTCCCGATGCTGTCTGTGCATGATAGACATGTAACTCCAAAAACATGTGAGGAAATGGAATCATTTAAGACATGGGGATTGCAGGGGTGGGAGATGAGGGGTGGGCATTGTTACTTAAGGGAATTCTCAACTGCTCTGTATCTCTGAGGAAAATGGCTTATCATAAAATACAGTGTGAAAAGGAAAAGACAAAAATTGTATCTCTGCCATGATAGGTTGTTTCCTGTAACAAACAAAACAATAAAGTCAAATAGTTTTGATTTGTTGGTGGCATAAGACTCCTGAATGAATTTTTCCATTTTTTCCTAAATTTTTCTAAATTTTTCTAAATTTTCCAAAATTCAGTTGTAATGTAAGCATGAATATTTTAAAAATAATTCCAAGATGAATCTTTTTAGGTAGAAAAATCATACTGCGCAAAGCAGTTTGTCCAGTTTCTTTTTCATCTTTTCTTGGAGGGGTATTTTTCCACATAAGAAAGGGAACAGAGGAAGGAGATGAGACTTAGGGCAGTGGGATATAATTAGCTATAACATTTGATGATTTGAGTTTGAGTTTGTGGTTCTGGGAGGATAAACACATGGACCTATCTCAGTGGGGCTGGGGTGACCTGGAGGTCTACAGCATTTAAAGAGGGCAAGACATCAAATTGCAGATACGGATCTTGGTTCAGCTGTGTGTAGGGCACAGCTGGAAAAGGAAGGGCTGGGGAGTGGGGAATATGAAGGCACAGATAAACTTGGGCTATCCAAGAGTTGGGGATGGTAGAGGGAGGATTGTGGTTTTGGTTTTGAAGGACTCCCTTTGGTCTGATGCCCCTCATTGCCTGGGGAAAATTTAGAAGCACACAAGCTGTTTAAGTTACATTCTAGTAACCTTTCCCCAGTGGCTGTGTTTGCCTGATCTGATCCCATACCATGCTACACACATTTTCTAATCGTTTTACTGTTTCATTGATTGCAGAATTAGAAGCATCCACTGTCTGGTAAAAGTAGGTCAGAGAAGTTCCTGACTTCGCTATGTTACTAATAGATTTCTGAATGGTAGCGTATGGGCGCCTTAATGTGACATTTGAGCAGAAGAACAATGGTGATCACTCACTGACGATTTTGTGCTTGAATCATTCTTTTCTCCAACATGAACACGTGTTGGGGACATCTCTGAGATTACAGGTGCTGGTGAAAAGTAAATGAGGCACTGATATGTTCATTTGAAAGCAAATCAGTGCTTTTATCTGGGCCTGATCTCTCCAGGCCTCCCTCTTCTTGTGGCTCTCTGCCATTTGCCTTTCTCATCACAACTCTCCTCCCTGAGCCACCACCATAAAAACCTTTTCTGTAACGCCTGCCATATGAAATAGTGTTACATATGCAACCTCTTTCCATCAACCCACCACCTTCCCCTCCTGTAAGCTACCTTGGAATCCCATCTCTCTTACCTTATCCTGTCTTCTCCTCAACCTCCTTTTTTCTCCTCTTGGTGTTTTATTCTCTTCCCATATGAACCCAGCTTAAGGATACTTTGGTCCTCACAGAACACATAGAAAATGAAACTGCATTGCCTTATAATCAGCTAGGAAGCCCTTAGGTTGTCCCTAGGAAAAAATTAAAGCCAGTCAAATTATAAAGACCTAGACACTGTCAAATTCACCACATGGGCATTGCTATTGTCAAGTAATGATTTAGATAGGCACGCTGTGGGTATCTCGCTTGCTCTCTTCTTTAAAAAAACATGCGAACCATTTTTGCTTAAACTACTTCTTCCTTCTAGCTCCAGACAATGGTGATCATAATTATGTCCAACCAAAACATATTGCTTGTGTGTGTTCATGTTTAATTTGAAAAATGACAACAGTGATTTCTTTGAAGTCTCATACTCACCCAGAGCTACCCTGCCAGTGGGTGTTCTAGTATCCAGAATTTCTTAGAGGAGGAGGAAGAATAAATCACCATAAAATGATGTAATAAAATCTTTTTAAATAACAGCCAGGTAGTAAATTAACATATACATGACCTTTGAAATTATTATGTATGGGGAAGTTGAATCCAGCAAACAGCTGGTTGGGTGCCTGCCTTTGACTAATAGGTGGAGAGATACAGCTGCTAGAAAGATATTTGAGAGTAAGTCCTAAATGCAGAAATCTGTCTTTTATTAAAAAAAAAATCAGCTTCATCATTTGACAAATTCTAATTTCATTGGGATTGACAGCATTGCCTTTGTCGAGCATACATTTAACAAATGAGATTGAACAACCACCCCACTCAGTTTTATCTAATTTAATTTGACAGCCAAAGCAGGTAGGTAGAATAATGTACTTACAGAGGAGGTAAGAATGTTTTCCCCAGGGTTAAATGACATGCCTGACATGGCTTGCTGGATCAAGCTCAAAGCAAGTATCTCCTCCATTGCTTTTGTATTTTTGTTTTGCTTTTTAAATTGAGGTATAAAGTAAGTAAAGTGAGTTCATCTTAAGTATATAAGTTAATAAATTTTTGCCTATGTGTACGTTCATATAACCACCACCCAAATCAAGACATTTCTGTCCCTGCAAAACATTCACTTCCCAATCATTATTTTTCTCTTCCTCTGGCTCATGGTAACCACTACTCTGACTTCTAATGGCAAAGATCAGTTTTGTTTGCTTTTGAACTTCAGTTTTGTTTTGTTTCTGAGACAGAGTCTCACTCTGTCACCCAGACTGGAGTGCAGTGGCACGATCTCAGCTCATTGCAACCTTCACCTCCCGGGTTCAAGTGATTCTTCTGCCTCAGCCTCCCGAGCAGCTGGGATTACAGGCGTGTACCACCATGGCTGGCTAATTTTTGTATTTTTAGTGAAGACAGGGTTTCACCATATTGGCCAGGCTGGTCTCGAACTCCTGGTCTCAAGTGATCTGTCCGCCTCAGCCTCCCATAGTGCTGAGATTACAGGCGTGAGCCACCGTGCCCAGCCCGAAATTCATAGGAAGTGTATCAGACAGTATGTACTTCTCTGTCTGGTTTCTTTTATGCAGTGTAAATATTCAAGATTCATCCATGTTGTTGCATTGTATCAGTAATTCATTCTGTTATTGCTCTGTAATATTCCATTGTATGAATACAGGACTGTTTATATATTATTGATGGACATTTTTGTTGTTTTTGGCTTTTCCCTTGCCTTCAGTTTTAACTTATGTTTTCTGGATAGTCTATAGAAGGGCATCCTAGATGTAAGCAAGAATGATGTGCCCATGAGTGAACGTGTTTCAAACTGGTGGCAAAATCCACTCACCACTGCATAAACAAGCATTCTGAATCCTGAGTGGCAAGACTGTCTTGGGTTATCTTTCCCTTAAGATTCAAGTGAGCTTCATGTTCCCTTATCACATCCCCAGCATAATTGTGGGGCAAAGAGGGACCTCAGCACCTAGACTCCATTAATACTAATATGGGAGAAAAGAAGGTGAGCTTTAGAAATTGATAGGCAGGGGGACCTGGGATGGGTTTGCAGGTGGCCAGGAAAGGAGAGCAGCAGTTTTTCATCTGGAGTGCACAGGTATCTGGCATCATGCCCACCTTTGGGCAGACTCGGGGACACAGCTTAAATTTGGGCATCTCTCCTGATCATTCTGACACCTGCCCATTTTCTGAATCTGGGAAATAAAGAAACCATTATTGCCTCTCATAAAGAAACTGACCAGGCAGTGTGACTAAGGTAGTCATTTGTCATTGGGCAGAAACTGGGCACAAAGGGATGTCACCTTAGAAGGCTGCCCCCTCCCTCCAGCTGATGGGTGAGGCGAGCAGCTGTATGTACAGGTGCGACAGGGTTGGGAACTCCTGGGAGGCAAGGGCGGGTCTGCAACCTGGATCTGGTGGTGCGGAAAAGAGATCAGTTGTTTAAACCTTCCCGCTTTGCCTGGGACTGTCCTGGTTTAAGTGCTGAAAGTGCCAGGGCCTGGAAAGCCCCTCAGTCCTGGGCAAACCAGGACAATTGGTCACCCTACAAGAGGGAGCCCTTTTCACTCTGTTATCAGTGCATTTCAGTTAACAAATATTATTAGCCTTCTATTACAGAACCATGCACCTTGCAAGGGTTGGGGGATAGATTGGTAACGACAAGGCAGTGGTGATCTCTGCCCCTCCTTCTGGAGTACTTCGTATAGCAAGAAAGGTAGGATTTAAACAAGTGATTACAACACAGTGCAATGCTTGCTTTGATTAGAGATAATAAGGCAATGAGTATTTTAATTGGGAAAATTCTGGAAGCTCTGGAAGCAGGTGGAAAAGACAATCCACTACCAGTTCATTATTTCCTTAGCATATCCACAAAGTTCTAGGGCGGCTCAGAAAAGCCATTTGCAGCAAACTCTGATGCACTCATAACAGCTATCAACAAAGAGGGTGGAGGATGATAAGGAAATAGACAGATTTAGGTCTATTGATGTAATCCCTTTTTGCTGCTTAGATTCCCAACACGTAACCACATTTCTTCTCCCACTCCGAGAGTCCTTATTGGGTGGTGCAAAACATTCAGTGTGTAGTGAACGGGAGTCCTTGGCATTGTCTGTGCCCATAAATTCAGAGTGACAAGCATGCCTTGGAAAACTTTCTTCAAGTTTTCAGATCACATAGATAAAATGGGGAGAGGGGTGAAGATGATGTTCTGGGGTTTATAATTCAGTGTGTTTGTAAACAGGGCTCCAGGGTGGAAAACTTAGTGCCAGATTTTCTGTGTGTTGTTTTACAACAGAACAGCATGTACTTGTAAGTATCTAAAACTAATGGGCATGTACTCTTGCCTAAGAGGCCCAGTTTGTTTGTTTTTTTTTTTTAAAGCTTTTTAATGTACTAGAAATATATGGCAGTTGTTGTAAGAGCTGAAAGGCCAGCCCAATGCAGGTTGACAGATGTCCATATATCCTTAGTATATGTAAAAAATACCCCCTGAATATTTTACTTTCTACCAGCTATCACACAGATCCAATAAAACAAAACAAATCTCCCAAAACTGAAGCCCTTATCTCCATGGAAAAGTCCAAACATTTAATCCAGTATCAGAGACATGGCAAAACAAGATGGGTCTCGAATTTTAGAGTCCCCTTCTTGCCTTCCTCAGCCCAGAGGATGCCAGTGATGTTTGTGTAAGGTATGTCCTTTTATGGATGTTTGTAGAAAAGATGAGGATGGATGGTTTTTCTAGAGGGTAGTTCTCATTGTTTTCATCATGTGTTAGAAATAGCACAGATACATTGGTTCAATTTCTTTTTCTTCTTTCTCTACCTTTATCATCATTCAATTAAAACAAAGATCCTCACAAACTATTATTTTTCTATCATATAGGAAGCAATGCCCAACTTACCTGTTCTGAGTACTGACCCTTTGGAGGTTCCCAGCTATCATGCAGCTTTTTCTAGCCTTGCTTGTGACAAGTTGAGGAGGTATAACACCCCCTCCACACACACACCCCAGATGACCTCTGAGCTTTCCTTTGCAAGGAAGCAATAATGGAGACTTATCCATGAGGGATGAAGCACCTCTTCCCTTCACAGTTTGACTATGCCTTACTTTGTAGCTTGTTCAGCTCAGCTTGTCCTGATTTATGATTTTTTGCCATCTGGTTTATTTCTCTTGTTTTGTATTGTTTTAAGTGTGCTCCAGGCCATCTTTAACTGAGTCTTAAAAAAAATTAAAAGAAATATATAGGAGTGTCATTTGAAGGTTAGGGATGAAAGAGAAGTTTAAAATGGGACTCTGATCTTCCCTGCAAAGTCCAGTAGCTAAAAATAAAGTTCCTTTTACTTTGTTGATTATGTAATAGAACACGTTCTCAGATGTGAATGCTATGGAATGTCACAGTTGTTCAGAGAATACTTGTTTGGGATTTCCTAAATGGAGGTGCAAGAGTTCTCTCAAATAATTGAATTCATTTAGTTAGCTATTGAGGACCTACTGTGTGCAAGCCACTTTGCTAGACACTATTGTGGACCACTTTGTGATGTTGATGAGCTATATATAACCAGAGGCAGTGCTTGCCTTTCCTTTGGTCTAACCTCAGTGTTCATTCTATTACACCATATAACTCTTTCTAAAGAGAAAATGGTGTGCGAGGAAAATGGAGAGGGAGTTCTTTTGTAAAAGGAAAGGATAGAATTGGGCAAGGGCAGTGTTTGTTTGAAAAGGGGAAGGTTCTGTCTGAGTACTGGGTGCTGTCTGTGTTCTGGGAAGCCATGAAATATCAGTGACCTGGATAACTATGTTTAAACCATGTTCTTATTAAAACCAGCAGTCCTGGCTTACCCAGACAAAGAAATTCTGAAAGAATTTTGGAAATATATTCACAAGAGTGGAATTCATAAATGGAACTGTACAGCCATCAGCTGCACTGTTTAGACATAAAGTTGGATGAGCAAAGGGGGAATTTTACAAGTATGGATTCAAAGCTTTTAAATGAACTTGCCTAATTGGTAGTAGTGATGTAGAGCATCTTGCTGGAAGGAAAACAAATCTCATATCTAAAAATGTTCTCTTAGATGTGAAAGCAAATGCAGCCTCAAACAATGCTTGTGAAACATCTTGGTTAAGGATTTTGGAAGAGATTTAAGGATCATGGGTTGTTGCCTGGCACTTGGTGAACTGCTCCACATAATTTAGAAACCCTGTCAAGAGGTTCCTAAATCCAGCTGACCTTAGAATCACCTGGGGAGGAACTTGTACATTTCTGGACCCCATTAGATGCATGAGGTTGGGCTCTTGGGAGTCAGATGGAGAATCTTTGAGCTCAGAGGGATCCCCAGGTGATTTTGATCATTAGCCCTGTTTTGAGAACTGCTAGCCTAATCCATTTCTCTGGACAGCATCCTATCCACACCATTACAGACCTTTTTTCCCATATAGATGGCCATGAAATCACATCTCATCACATGCCTTTGACTCTGGATTGCACATGTGTTCATTAGCTGAAGCTCAATTTTAAAATCCAATCAACTCTATGATTCCTTGAAATGACTGCAAATCGAGTCACATCCAGTGCTCCTTAGGTTTATTTTTGTTCATTATTATTCTACTGAGTGCTCAGGACATCTGACTGCTCCTGAGTTGGTGAGCTAGAGGCATAAATAGCTTTTGGATCCCTCAGGTGTCGAGATGGTTAAAAGGATAAATGGTGATAAGTGAATAAAAGGATGAACATTGGCAAGTGAATGAACAAAAATTTGATAAGGCTCTACTCTAAGCCACATGCAGTGTGAGGCCCTTGATGGCCTCCTCCACCAACCCTCCCAGTATCTTTATGGGGGTGTCTCAAACCCCGTTTTACACATGGGAAAAGTGGAGTGATAATCCCAGGCCACAGAGCTCAGGGACAGAGCCAGCAATCAAACCTGGGCCTTCTGGGTTTACCATACCACGTAGTTCCCCCACTGTCTTCCATCCTAAATCTGATCCTGAGTTTTCTTCATTTTATCATCCATAAAGAGCACTCTAAATTCTCTTGTGCTCTGCCCTGGGGTCCAGCTCATCAAGGTCCATTTACTTCTCCAGAGATCCCCGTAATCTATTTGGAGGAGTAGCACAGTTCTACTCTGATTTGGCATGTTTGAGAGGAATCAAAGGTAGGGACATTCATTTTTGAATTATACCTAGGTTTCCCTTCATCTCTAGAATGTAATTAGGCAAAAGGACTCGAGGAATACCAAATGCCAAGCCAAGAGCATTAAGAAGCTGCCAAAGGAAGCAGGTATTAGCAACCTCTGCTATGTGCCATGAGGGCCAGGGCTGTTCTTAGCTTCTCGGCAGGAGGGAGAGGCTGTGGTTCCAGGAATCAGGAGAGAGAGGGAGGCAAGCAGGAAGGTCTTGCCTCTTCCCCACAGATTTTGTAGTGGTGCAGCTGGCATTTCTTGGTGATTCACAGATGGACCTGCCTTTGATGACCTTACCACCTTTCTTACTGATTTTCTAAAAGGTAGTCTCTGGACCAAGACCAGGGCGACCCACCCATAGCACTACTACCATTTGGGACCAGATTATTTTGTGTTGTGGGGGGCTGTCCCATGACTTGTAGAATGTTTAGCAGCATCCATGACTTCTACCCACTCAGTACCAGTAGAACCTCCCCACTTCCCACAAGTTAGGGACAATCAAAAATGTCCCTAGACATTGCCAAATGTCCTCTTGGCAACAGGGACAGAATTGTACCAAGTTTAGAATTGCTGGCCTAGAACTACAGTAGAAACATGAAGGGAAAAAGAGATCTCCTGCAGAGGTAGGGATACTGGGTTGGAAATGGACTCCCAAGCTTCAGCCTCCCCACCTTCCCTCAGCCTGCAGAGGTGACACCAAAAAGTGGTATATGAAGTATGTGAGACTTAACCCAGCGATCCCTTAAAGGGTAAGTACCCACTTGCCCCATTCACCCTTTTCCCATGCTGCCATCCCACCCACCTGTTCTTGATACATGGTGCTGGTGCTGTGGCAGTAGACACTCTTGATAGCACGGGCTGGTGGTTAAGAGCATAGATTCTGGAGCCAAGGCTACAGTAAGTTCACGTTCCAGCTCTCAACTGAGTAGCAAGTTCCCTATTCTTTTCATGCCTCAGTTTCTGCATCTTTAAAGTAGTAATAATAACAGCATCTCTTTTTTAGGGGTGTTTGTGAGGCTTGAATATTTGTAAACATTTAGAAGAGTACCTGGCATGTAGTAAGCACTGTGTATAAAAGTGTATTGTAAATAAAACATAATTAGTATGGATGAAGAAGTTCTGTTAAATACAGCCACTCAACAAATGTTTATTGGTTGTTGAACAAGGCCCCACCCCTACCTTCCTGGAACTCAGAGTTTGGTTATGGGCCAACAGTAATTTGGGCGGGGTTCTGAGCCATGATTCTGTGTGGCCTGCAAGGGGATCACAGAGTTCACTCCCTCCCTCTCTGTACTAAGGGCTGCTGTAGAAGCAGAGCCCACCGCCCTGGCCATGCTCTCCTATGTAGTCTCAAAATCAAGTTCTCCATATTCCAGTGGGCAGGCCATCTGGCCTTAGCTCCCCAATGCAGTGCCTCTTACTCATGATAAGTTGAATACTGCTTTACCCTACATCAACTGAACATTCCATGTGACAATGACTCAACTCTCTATATCTTCAGCTGTAGCCAAAATAAATGGAATCTATGTATTAGTTTGTTTTCACATTGCTATAAAGAACTACTTGAGACTGGGTAATTTATAAAGGAAAGAGATTTAATTGACTCACAGTTCCACATGGCTGGGGAGGTCTCAGGAAACTTACAATCATGGTGGAAGGCAAGGGGGAAGCAAGGCGTATCTCACATGGTGGCAGGAGAGAGAGAGCACCAGGAGGGAAGTGTCACACTTTTAAACCATCAGATCTCGTGAGAACTCACTCACTATCACGGGGGAAACCAGCCCCATGATCCAAGCACTTCCCACCAAGTCCCTCCCTTGACATGTGGGGATTACAATTCTAGATGAGATTTGGGTGGGGACACAGAGCCAAACCATATCAATTCACTATTCAATATTTAGTAGCACCTCTGTAATGAATTTGAGGTATATCAGTCTTTGGACACACTAGTTGGGAACATTGTCCTCCCTCCTTTGCTCTCAGTCCCTCCCTCCCTTCCTTCCTCCCTTCAAATAAATATTCATTGAACATTGTCTGTGAAACAGGTATTATTCTGGGTGGTGGGTGAGGTCTCTGCTCCCAAAGAGTTAACATTCCAGGTGAAGTAGAAGAGACAGACTATAAACAGAAAACAGGAAAAAAAGATAGCTTGCAAATGTGATAGGTGCTGAAGGAAAGACACACAGAGACTGATATGAGAGAGGAAAACTAGGATGGAGGTGACTGTTCCAGATGGTCATAGAACCTTCTCTATCGAAGAAGACTGTTGTGATTTGAGACTTAGCTGAGAAGGAACCAGCTGTGAGAAGGGTATTCCAAGCTGAGGAAATGGCCAGTACAAAGGCCCTGAGACAGGAAAGAGTTTGGTACCTTTTTGGAATGGGTTAAAGTGGGACCAGATCAGATAGGGCTTTGTAGGGCTTGGCTTTTATTTTAAAGTACAATGAGATGCCTTGGAGAGTTTTATGCAGACAATTAAAACTATTTGATTTGTGTTTTAAAAGAAGGAGGGAATAGTCAACTGTGTCAAACACTGCTGAGATGAGTAAGATGAGGGCGAAGAGAATCTCTCAGTGGATCTGGCCACATGGAGGTCAGTGTGACCTCTGTGGAGAAGTAGAGAGCAGCTGTTCTCTTTGCCTTTTGGTTTTAGAACATATGGTTTCACCAAGGAATAGGCACTTGCATTTGAAGGGATCAATAATTCAATAACATTTCTTAATACTGCTTTGGTCAGTTTTCAGGGAATTACTTGGTTTTATTCTTTTTTCAGTAAGACTTAGTGTAATGGTCACAGTGATGTTTGTAGTGGTGATGTCATCCTTGGTATCTAAGACATCACTACCTGCCCACCATCAACTCCCTTGGTGATTTCCCAGTATGGGAAATACCAGCCAGTCACACATGTACAGCCCCTGGAACTCTGTGACATTGATGACCCATGTTCATTGCAGAATGGCTGGCTGAGGCCAGGGGCACCTGTGACTCAGGAGAACTACCTAGGCCCTTTATAAATGGGCGAAGCAGGGCACAGAGGGTTGACCTCAGCCTTCTCAGTGCCATGTTCTCATTTTTGTCCCCTGTGTGGCCTTTCACTTCCAAAGTCCATCCAGCCCTTTAACCTTGCCTGAACTTTTAAGCCCAAGAATGGTAGAAAATCCCTCAGAATAAATCCTTAAAGAGGCATTTGACAGAGCATATAGAAACTTACACTTGGTAAAAAGTGACTGTAGAAAAAATCTGTTTAGCACAAGCTTAAATATTACTGTGCTTTTTATGCGGTCTCCCGCAGCATTTTGGAACCGGGACATTTTTCCTGAGTGATCCTTTCCTTTTATTTTTTCCCCCCACTGCTTTGATTTTGTAACACAAGAATAATATTTTTTCTGGACCAAATTTCTTATAAGTGGTCTTGCCCAGGGAATGATGATTCTATTTTCTCTTAAGTACCAAGAAGTACATATACATACAAGCACATTTAATAGCTTCAGATGGGATGGTTTGACTTTCAAAGGCATATTTGCAAAATTCTGTTCCTGTTGATTCCAGCCCCTGATTCAAAGCCCCACCATTATAATGCTGTTGCAGACACAGTGGAGAAAACCCTTCATCACCTGCACCGTAGATGCAGACTGCTCCTCCTGTCTTGAGGAGCAAGCTCTGGGTCTTGATGAATGGATTCCCTCTGATGTGTAATGCCTTCAAGATGGACTCAAAGGTAAATCCATCCCATTTCCAGAAAGGGAATGTTCCTAACTTCCCGAAGTTAATAACCATCTGCAGTGTTGCACAAGGCTTCAAATTGCTGACACCTTTGTTCATACCAGCTGGCAAGATTGGGTCACATCATTAACCACCCAGGGGCACATTTTGCAGTTAACTCATCCTAGGAAGGCTACTCTGCTCAAAATCAGACATTGGACATTGTCTTACTGTGATTTTTTTTAAAGGTCTAACTGACTGGCTGGCAGAACTTTCCTATCAGCTTTCTCCTACCTAGAAGAGTCTCTTTCATGCTTAGGCCACTGAATTCTGGAGTCTGCACTGAGTTCTTAACTGAAAGTCTGTGCAAATCCCAAATACTAATGAAAGAAAAAAGTATGGGCCTTGTCTGAGAGTGCCCCTCTCTCGCCTCCCCATGGAAATGGGATTGCAAGAGCACCATTGCCCTAGAGTGTCTGCTCTTCACTTCTGTAGCCCTTGGATCTCCCTTTAATCAGCACTGCAGGCACTTGGGAGAAAATCCAGCCAGGGCCTGCATTTCCTTGAGGTGATTCCAAAAAGTAGATTTTCTAGGTCAGTGGATATGAACGATTTTAAATTGCCCTCCAGAAAGTTTTTAACCAATTTATTTCCTTATTTGTAGACATTTTCTATGGAGCTGTATTCGTTTGTTCATTCGTCCATTCATTCATTCATTTATCTATTCATTCATCTATTCATTCACTTATTGATTCAGCACCAAGACTGTATACCAGGCACTGTGGACCTGTAAACAAATATTAATTGATTCCTGCCCTGGGTGGGGCTTGGTGGGTTTTCTCTTTGTCTCTTTGAAGAGAATTGAGATTGTGTCTGGGCCTCCTGAAGACTGGCCAGGATAAGCTATCCATTTACGTAATGTTGAAAGGGGATCCAGACTTGGGAGGAGGGTTCCTCACCCCTGGATGCACATCAGAACCACCTGGGGAGCTCTAAACAAATCCTGAGGCCCAGGCCTGACCATGGATGATTTTTATTTCATTGGTCTTGGGTGTGGTCTGGGAATCTGGGTTGTTTGAATGAGATTCGATGGGTTCAGGGTGGTATGGCTGTAGACTTATCTGGGTCTTTCAAAGCTCCCTGATCAAGTCTCTTGTGCAGCCAGAGTTGATTGTCCCTCCACACCCTTTATCCTAGAGAGTCTAGCCTGATGAAAATCCTGCATCAGGTCCCCACCACCTCTGCTCTTGACCTTACACTTGTCGCTTTAGACTTGATGACAGTTACTGTTCCACCACACATCTTGCCTACTGTGGGCCATGAGAGGCCAGCACCATGCCAGGCTTATGTTTGAATAGACTGACCATTGCCGTGGAAAACCTGCTGAGAAGAAAAATCATCCCTCTTTTCATCTTATTTATTGTCTATTTATAGTTTCAAATATAATCCTTGCCTTATTTATTTAGGATTCCACAGTGAAGGTCATTTGGCTCCCTATCTTTTGTTACAATAACAATAGCTAACCACTACTGAGTATTTACCATGTGCCAGGAACTGTTTCAAGTGTCTTGCACATGTGAACTCACCTACCCTTCTTAACAACCCTGCAGCATATACACTGTCATCACTCCCATTTTACAGATGAGGAAACTGAGGCATAGAGAGGCTAAAGGAGTTGTCAGTGTTCACACAGCCAGTCAGTGGCTGAGTTGGGCATCTACATCTTATTTCATTTAAGTGAAGCCTCTTCTCTACAAGTCAGAAGGACTTCTCTTGGATTTATTATGCCTTTGCGTTGTATTTTCTTTCTCAAAACAGAACTTCAGGGACGAGTGAGTGTACACCTATGAGATCTATCAGTATCCTTATGCTCTCACAGTGGCAGAGTGGCTTAGGACAGAGAGCTTAGGAAGAGAATCATTCAACAGCTTGAGTCTCTTTCGTTGCATCCACTGGACCAAGTTGTCTTGATCTCATGGAGACATAAGTAACTAAAAGCAGGCAGTTCTTACCTGTGCCAAGGGCAGGCAGGACCCTCTACAGTTAGCACTCTCATATCTGCATACTTTTAGAATTGTCCTCATAAGAAAAAGGAGAGACTGAGAAAAGCCTGGGCATGATTCAAAAACAGCCTGAATTCATCTGTCTTTGAAAATACCTAGAACTTCTCCTCTGCTCATTCTTCTGGGAGAAATCAGAGGCTCTCGGAAGTCAGTAATTGTGATCTCTTGAGTCACAATTTCTGCAGTTGTATCAAAGCCTAATGTGGGGATGCAAGATGGAAACAGCACATGGGGCTATTGCCATAGACGAGGCAGAGAGTGGAGGGGCTGAAATCTCCTCCTGGAAGGAAAGGATTAGCTGCCCAAAGAAGAAAACAGATTTGAGAAATCCATTTACCCTGAAGGTTTAATAGGGAATGCAGGTCAGACTTACTCAAATGTCTTTAGTCACGTGTCTCTCTCCTGTTTTTATCTTGTACCCAGCTCAGAGTTTCAAAAGAGAGCGGGTAGGTGAACCTTTAAACCTCTGACATTAATATTTACATCGACAATATTAGGAATAAGAATTCTTGTCATCTATTGAACTGAAGGGATGGTATTAAAATAAATGTAAAATTATTAATCATATATTTTTCAGTTATTAAGACAAACTCTTGCTTGTGCTTATATGATCATAACACCCAACTCAGATTCTAAGAATGTCACTAACATGTGTTTGGTTTTTCTCTTAAGAATTAATATTGCCTATGATAAGAAAATAATCTGGAAATACTCACATGGATTTTGACATGGCCCTAAGGAATTAGCCATTAAAGAATTTCAGAATCCTAATTAGTCTCCAAATAATCTTTTGCATGGTAAAGAACTTCTTCTTGGAAGAACACTATTTCAATATACTGTTTGTCACTTCATTACCTGAAAGCTGCTTGGAGGCATTTTGTGGATTGAAAATCATTTGAGGGCCCAGAGGGTCAACACAAAGATGCACAGAGCCTTGAATTCTAACCATAACCCTGCCCCTACCTAGATGTGTGGCCTAGGCCAAGTCACCTTTCCTGAGCCTTTGTTTCCCCAGCTACAAAATGAGTTGTACTAAATAGTCTTTGTAAAATGGAAATTAGAAAGCCATATGTCATCTATCCCCTGCCTTTCTTTCCTGCCACACTGAAATTTGTTAGCTCCTCTCCTTCTTCTCCCCTTCTCCCACCTCTCTGTCTCTCTCGCTGTCTCTCTCTCTCTCTTACACACACACACACACACACACACACACACGCACGCACACACATGTCTCCTTAGAGTCCTGGAATGCCATTATGCCATGATGCCATGTCTCCCTTTCCTTTTTCAGATCTTTGCTCAAAAAGAGGCCTTCCCTGATCACCCTCTCCAAAGCAGGCCTTTCCCCACACCCTGCTCCCTGTTACTCTCAATCCGCTTGCTGATTGACTGTCTTCTTAGTGCCTAGCACCATCAGAAAGTATAAGAAGACAACATGGTGCTGGCACAGGGGTGGACAAAGGGACTGATGAAATAGACTGGAAAGTGCAGCGACAGACCCACATGTTGTTGAGTCGGGGGGACGGTTCACATGTTTATTTTATTATTTTAAATTGGATAATACTAAAAAGAAACAATTTTTAGAATAAAACCAAAAAAGTGGACCATGCATGGAACATTGTCATGATCCAAGGATAATGATTATGCAAATTTTGTACACTTCAGATCCAAAAATTAAAAAGCTACTTGGGAGGCTAAGGTGGGAGGATTTCTTGAGCCTAGGAGTTGGAGGATACAGTGAGCTATGATTGCACCACTGCACTCCAGCCTGGGTGACAGAGTGAGACCCTGTCTCTAAATGTCTCTCTTTTTTTTTTTTTTACAAAAGAATGCTGATTTGGCTGGAGAGGATTCCTTCTCCAGCTGAGAGGCTGGCATTGACAATCCGGAAAGACCCTTGGAGCCCAAATACGATCCTGTGTTCAGCATTCACTAGGCTTCAGGCAGTTTCTACTTTGCCAGTAGTAGGTGTCATTTTCCCCATTTTGCAGGCAAGGAAACTGCAGCTCAGAGAGGCCGAGTCACTTTCCCAAGGCCACACAGTTCTTAAGAGGTCAGAACAGGGCCGGGCGCGGTGGCTCAAGCCTGTAATCCCAGCACTTTGGGAGGCCGAGGCGGGTGGATCACGAGGTCAGGAGATCGAGACCATCCTGGCTAACATGGTGAAACCCCATCTCTACTAAAAATACAAAAAACTAGCCGGGCGTGGTGGCGGGCGCCTGTAGTCCCAGCTACTCGGAGGCTGAGGCGGGAGAATGGCGTGAACCCGGGAGGAGTGAGCCGAGATTGCGCCACTGCACTCCAGCCTAGGTGACACAGCCAGACTCCGTCTCAAAAAAAAAAAAAAAAAAAAAAAAAAAAAGAGGTCAGAACCAGGGTATGTGTGCAGGCTTGACTCACAAGCTCATTCCTGTGCCATAGATCACAAGCTTCCACTGGCTATTTGAAGGTATATGGGTGTGACTTTGGCCAGCCTCTTACTAGGGAAATAGAATATTCCTCTCCAGCATGCAAAATAGGAGGCCTTTGCCTTTAAGGAACTTCTGACTTTCCACTCCAGTCGGCGCTTTTATGGGTGCCGCATCCCAGAGACCCACAGAGGAGGTCTCAGTAGCAGCACTTTGAAGTCTCTCCCATAGGGCCCCCTCAGTTGAGCACAATTGTTGTCCAAAGACCAACACATTTTGGCTCTTGCTTGCCTTAATACTCCCTCTCCGTTCCCAAATACAAAAACATTGGCATTTCTTGGAAAGTGGTTTTGGCTCAAAGCCTGCTATCTATCCCACACTCTCAAGCCAGCTTCCTCAGGGCCCCTGTTGCTTTATTTCATTGAGTGTTTGTGTTTGGGGGCTGACATTGCTGCCTCCTTTGTAAGGGGCCTCCTGGCAGGTGCCCAGGGAAGTGTCCTCGCCCATTGGCTAACCAACAGTCTTCACTCCAGTTCCCTTCTCCACACTGGGCTCAGGAGTGGTGAAAACCCACAATACACACATGCAGAACCACTGAGGGTTTTTCTCCTTTCTGTGGTTATTCAATAGTATTTTTAATGTCTCTTTTCTTGAATCAAGGGATAATTAACCTAAATTCATAAGTGGTCAGATGAATACATTTTGACAATTGTACTCACCTTTGTAACCACCTAAAAGAGGCTATAAAACAGTCCTGTCACCCCAGAAAGGCCCTTCAGGCTCCTTTCCAATTCATTCCCTCTCCTCCCTCCCTGGAGCAACCACTTTCTGATTTCTAGCATTGTAAGTATTTTTGCCTGTTTTTCGACTTCGTGTCAATGAAATCTTACAGCATGTTCCCTTTTGTATCTGGCTTCCTTCCCTCAGCATGGCGGTTTTGAGATGCAGTTGTGCCATTACCTGTAGCAGCAGTGCATTGCTTTCTATTGCTGAGTAGTATTCCACGGTTTGGGTATGGCATTTACCTGTTGACCAACATTTAGGTTGCTTCCAGTTTGTGGTTCTCATGAATAGGACTGCAATGAACATCTGAGTACAAGTCTTTTATGAATATAGGTTTTCATTTCTTTTGGGAGAATACCCAGGAGTGGAATGGCTGACAACAGGGCAGGTGGTTACTGAACCTTTCTAGAAGGTGCAAGACAGTTCTCCAAAGTGGTGGTGCCATTGACCAGTGGTGGACAGTTGTTTCACTTGCACCATATCCTCACCAACTTTTGGTGTTTCTAGTCTTTTAAAATTTTAGCTATTGTAATGGATGAGATATGGTTGCTTAGTTGTTTTTTTAGGACATTTTAAAGAATGTTCCAGCATGTCAGTCAATGCCAGCTCAGATACTGAAAAGGTCCCGTAGGAGGGAAACCAGGTGTTAAATGTTTACAGACAGGAGGTTTCTACTAATCATCCCTGTCCCTAAAGCAGAGTCTTTCCAGCCCTGAGGGCTGTCTGTGGGCTGCCTCAGGGCGAGCTCAAGGCCAAAGCCCTAGAGCGGGGAACTAGGGAAGGGGAAGGAGGCCAGCAAGAGAGTCAGAGTGGAGAAGAGGAGGGCCCCTGTGCAGGGAACACTGAATCACACTGTGACAGCCACAGGGCAAGTCTCAGGGCAAATGGTGTAGCATGCCACACAGATACTGATCATCTAACATGTTAGCAGCCGGCAGGCACAGAACAGCTCATGAGCCTGCTCAGGGAGTCCCAGCCGGCTTGTGCTCTCAGCTGCTCCGACCATTCAAGGCAGATATGACAACATTTCCAAGGCAGAATTTTGTTACCATCTATTTGGCATAGGCAACTGGAAATCCTCCAAAATCCAATTGCCAGGCATGGAACCAGTTAGGTGGCAAGCATTGGAACCACTGGGAGCCATCCCTGGGACTGCCAGCTATGGGCTTTCCTGGATTCTCCAACCCTGTCCTCACAAGGATGGAGCCTGCCTCTAAAATATTTCAGCTAATCCATATATCTTGAAATTGAGTATTATGAATTTTACCCTTTTTAAAAATAGCCATCATGCTAAAGAGCAAGCCATCAATTTCACCACTTAAAAAACAACAACAACAACAACAACAACACACATTTCTAGCATTCCTGGTGCTCTTTAACCAAGCCTTGAGTATTGATGGAGATGAAGAGATAACGAACTCCAGTAGCAGCCTCAGGATGGGAGCTTCCAGATTAGAACTTGAGCTTCCCCTCCATGGGGTGTGCACTTGTTAGCAGAATGGTGGCTAACTGGGTTAGGGCTTCACCTAAGTCAGACAGAAAATGTCCCACTATAGGTGCTGGTGTATTTTAAGTTACAGGCACCATAGCCCTGAGTCATGTATCTCTGGAGCCAGAGAGCTTAAGCCTAGGGAGAATTTTATCAACCTTGGTTTAGGGGGTGGGAGGCTGGGTTCAAGTCAGCTGTGACATTTATTGCAGGGCTTGAGGTGGGTCTGGGGTTCTAGATCTATAAAATAGGGGCAATCTCTGCTTACTTCCTCAGGTGGTTGTGAAGGTTACAGAAGATACTTGGATTGGCCCTTCGCACACAAGAGCCCCCATGGTGTCAGTTTGGTCACTCCAATATGGCAAGGACCCAGTGTCTTTAGAACCAGCATTTTGGGAGAAGAACCCAATAAGAGGGCAATAATGTTGGACACAGGCAAGGGCTTGCTAGGGGTGGAACATCAGCAGTCAGTGGAGGAGAAGGATGCTTTTGAATGGGCAGCCTTTGCCTAGAAAATAAATTATATAGGGCACCAAGGGAGAAAGCTGGCCCTAGATCCTTGAGCCATAGATGCTAACTCCCCTAAAGGACTATCTACAGGGACCTTTCTTATAGAGAAGCCAGTGTGGAGAGAGGGCAGAAATCCAGGCCTCCCTGCTCTGCAAACCAGCAAACCATCAAAGGGTACAAGGAGAGAAGGGGGTTGCAGTCCTAGCAGATTCCTCTGGCAAGAAGCCAGGTGTGCCAACTTCCCAGGTATGTTTGCCTGTGTTGTGCCAGGGACCTGCTGCTTCTCCCTCCCACAGCCCCCACCTTCTCACATGGGTGAGGGCCACCTGAGCAGCTGTGGGGCTCCAGGGAATGAAGCTGCTGAAAACTCTGCCTTTTCCTGCTCCCTGGAGGCAGCTCCCTTATCCCTGCCAGCTCTGTGAATGCCAATGAAACAGACTCTTTCAGTGGATATTTATGCAGTTACAGAGCACAGGATGGTCCTGACCCCATGTAAATACACTATTCAAGTCAGGAAGAGCAGCCAAGGGTGCTCAGTGAATTTACTGCAGAAAAGCTAGCACGTGGAAGCTTGGAATTGGGCTCTGAGTACTTGGGCTACTTCTAAGGTTCTGGTTTGAAAGTCACTGATATGAAAGCCAGTGGATTATGGGGTGCTCTGAGCTTGGTGGAAGTAATAGAGTAGGAGCTCCCAACAGGCAGAGACAAGCCTGCCTGCCCCCAGCACTGTGCACAGGGTGGGTCCCAGGAAGCTCTGCATTACTTAAGATAATGCTAGCTTTGCTTACCGACACATTGAAAGAGTACCATGGCTCAAACACAATAGAAGTCAATTTCTTACTCACTTAAAGCCCCAAATGGATTATCCTGATGGCAGGTAGCCCTTTCCCCTCCAAGCCATGATTCAGGCATGCAGGCCCTTCCATCTTGTGGCTCCACTATCTTCAACAGGGCACTTCTAAAAGGTCCTTTTGCATCAAGCTAAGGGGAAGGGGAAAAGGGTTGGAGCATCACATATGGAAGGAAGCTTTGTAGGAGGCAGGCCTGGAAGTGGTGCCCCTCACTTTCAACTCATGTTCCCTTTGCTAGAACTCAGGTACATGGCCACATCCAACTGCAAGGGAGGCTGGGAAATGTAGTCCAGGAAGAAGAGGAGGTGGGTTTGGTGAACAGCCACAGATGAAATATTTCTGGGAAGCATGCGAATGAACCCCTACCTGGGATGCAAGCTGGACCAGAGGTATGGGAAGTGAGAATTGAGCTCCAAAAACAAAAGGGAGCACCTATTTCAAGCTGTGTCCTTCATGGGTCAATAGTCACTAGCTGCAGTGTTAGTGGTGGAGAGGGAAGTCCAAGCAGGGCTGGGCCAAGACAGCAAAGCTAGGCAGACCTGCCTGAGGTGCAGATGTAGGCTGAGAAATCCTAGGTTCTGGTCAGAGACCGAAGACATCTCCACTTCTTCCTTCCTGCCTTTCTCTACTCTCACCTGCTCTCTGCACACTACCGGGAATCTTTGCTCTCTCTCTCCCCCCCACCTCTCCCAGAAGTGCCTTCCCTGCAGTGAATGTTGTGCATGTTCTGGAAAGCTCTGACCCTCCCTCCCATCAAAACAACCATTCGCTGGGGATTCACAGCTCAGTTCCTGGGAGTGGGGAGTTGGCGGGGTGGAAAGCAACAATCCAACAAACCCAGTCACACCAAGGTGGTACCAGTCTGCTGGGAATGCTGAGAAACTGAGATGAGAAAATAAATGGGAAACACCTAGTGGGATGCATGGTAAATGCTTATTAAATGGTTTATTATTATCAACTTGTCACTGTGTGTGTGAGAGGGAGTAAGTAGGGGAGGGGGGGAAGAAAGAAAGAAAGAGAGAGAGAAAGAAAGAGAGAGGGAGAAAGAAAGGAAGGAAGGAAGGGAAAGAGAGAAAGAAAGAGAAAGAGAGAAAGAGAGAGAAAGAAAAGAGGAGGAGGAGCTAGCAAAGCCCTGCAAATTAAACCGTTTCCTCCCAACCTAATGGTTTCACTAGTGAATTGATGGCTTCCTGCTCATCAGAGCCTGAGAGAACATCAAGATTGTGTCGGTTGAGTTGTCAGTCCTTTGGGGCACAAGGTTAATTGATGGGTGATTCTGAACACTCTTTAAAAGAGCTACTAGGTTGGTGCAAAAGTAATTGCGGTTTTTACCATTGAAAGGAATGGCAAAAACCGCAATTACTTTTGCACCAACCTAATAGATAACCCCTAGAATGTCTGAAGCACTCTTGACTCTCCCCTAAGCCCTCACCAGCCCTGGACTTCAGGCACCTAACCTACCAGCCTGCCCCAGACATACCTGTCCTCTTCTGCATTTCCTTCTGTCCTGCACTTTTGGAAAACCCTCCTACATTCCAGCATCTCCTGCGCCAAAATCCTACTCATGTGGCAAGGTCCAGTTCACAGGTCACCTGCAACAATAAAGATTTGATGACTGGAATTCAGATGGAAAATACCTGAGGTGGAACAGGTGAGGAGGGAGAATCCTGATTTGAGGATCCTCCTTGACTATTAGAGGGACAACAGGTGGCTTCACTCCTGCTTGGCCACTGTGTGTGTGTGTGTGTGTGTGTGTGTGTGTGTGTGCACGTGCACGTGTGCACATGCATGCATGCAAACACATGCATTCTAGAACTCTTCCCCCAAATAAAATAGGAAATAATACCTATAATCGTTATTGCTAACTAGCCAGATGTTGTACAGCTGATCTTTTTCCTCCCCCCACCCCAACTTTGTGTTGTTTATGCTATATTAGCTCCAACCATGATACTTGCTTTAGGATACATATAGTGAATTTTTAAGGACTTCAAAAGCCTCACCAACCCTAAGATTCTGCGGAGGATGTTGTTCTGCTCTTGCACCTCTAGGTGCTTTTGACAAAACAGAATTCCAGAAAGAAGCTTCCCTGTCTGAAAGATGAGTACTCTCCACCCTCTCCTTCCTGCATTGTCTCTACTTCTCGGGTCGAGGTTATTGTTATTATTATTAGGCAGCATGCAGCTGATGAAGTGAAGTAGTGTTTGTTTATTTATTGATTTTTGGTCCCCAAGTTGGAACACAAGATCACCAGAAAAGAAACTCCCTCTGTGACTCATCCCAGGAACATCTTGCTTTCCAGCCAGCACAAATATGATTCAAAGAACTTTCTGGAGGGCCCCAGTTATATTTTAGCAAAGGAACACATTAGCTATGCTGACCATCTCTTGAACATTTTGCTTTTGGAAAGATAGTCATCTCTGGCCCCCTTGTGTGTCTTGTTTTTTTATAAGATCTTGAGTCACACCCCTTTCCAGCTGATTCCCCTGTGGTGTGAACATTGTTATTATAAAGGAGTGTCTTCTTCACAGGGGTTACAGAAGGTGTCACCAACTGGGGAAACATTTGGTCATGGTGGCCTAAATTAATGACATTTAGATATTCACATAAGCATTGAGACTTTCCAGGCCATGGCTGGTGTAGCAGACATTTGTCGGTGTCCTGCCATTTCCCGCTCAGAATGGCCTCTTATACACCAAATGCTACTTACTGCAAACATCCATGACGCTCCCTAAAGGTGTGAATTTTTGGTTTTTGGTTTTTGTCTCAGGAGCACACTAGATCTGCATGCTGGGCTAGCTGGAAGTGCTAAGGAATGACTGTATCCTCCAGGAGCAGCCCTTGGCCAGTGATGGATGGGGGCGGGTGAATAAACACCCCAATTTCCTAGCCTCTCAGTTGGGGTGACTCTGAGGTCTCCCCAGTGGAATTGAGCTTCAGTTGCCCACAGTGGTAACTTGTTTGATAAATTGGCTTCCTTGCCTTCCTTGTCTCACCACTTCACTCCTCTACTGGTGTTGTCTGGGATCTTCTCCCAAATAAATTATTTTCAGTTAATCCTTGCCTTAGTGTCTGTTTGTGGGGAAACCCAAGCTAAGACAACTAGCTAGTTGGGTTCACCAAAACCCAACAGCCTCCTTTCTTCACTCCCCTCGCCCTGTTCATCGCCATCGTTGGTAATGGTTCAAAGAACATGATTGATGATGATCATGAAGTTGCCATTGTGGCTGTAGCACTGCAATAGCGTGTTGTGCATGGGCGGAGAGCCCTAACTTCTGCCTGGAAACCTGGTAAGACAGAAACCAGCGTTTAAGGAGGTAGCCAGTTCAGTAACAGGGCCCTGGAAAACTTTGGATGCTGCTAAAATCTCTGCACCAGGGAGGCACATATTCAGGAGGTTCATGTTGGGTGAGCAATAAGTGCTTGCTGATTGTGTCTATAAAGGGATGAATAATTGACTCACATTCATGTCGTTCCTTAGTTCTGAGTACTTAAGGTTCAAGGTCAAGCCCCTGTCCCCTTTATTTGATCTCAGGTGCCTCCCAATGGGCCCAGCAAACTTAATCATAGTTGTAGGCTCTTGTCTCTATGGAGAAATTTCAAGACTGCTAGGAAGGTTCCTCCCCATGACCAGTATCTGAAATGTCTCAATTATAGTTTCATTTCTTTGTCTATAGCTTTATTACTGGCTGGATTATCTTTATTATACCAATAAAGGAACATAATACTTCAGCCTTATCAGTCATGCACCTCAATGAGAATGAGTTTATCAGCTTCTTTCTGGAAAACCCAATTTTGATGGGAGAAACCTAATTCTGACTGTCCAAGGAGGGGTTGGGGAAGCTGGGGGGGGGGTAGGAAAAAATAAATATTAGACACAGAAAGAAGGTACATTTAGATTTTTTTTCCTGAAACTGATAACTCAACCAAGTCACAAGGGAATGTGTTTGATGATTTTAGAGGCATAGGAGAAGTTCTGCCCAAATTTGGAGCACCTTCCCTAAGTACTTGCAGTACTCAAACTTGTGAACAATGCTATATTTTATTTTTTTACCATGTCCTCACTGTGCTAAGAAGTTCCAGTCCTGTCTCTCCCTTCACCCTGCTGTCCTGCAACCAAGCTATTGCAGATTACAGCATCCCCTTGTGGCCAGCTGAGTAACTCTCATTCAGTGTTTTCCTCACAGCTTTCCTCAGTTTCTCTGTGTTCTTTCACTCTTCTGTTATAGCTAACCAATCTTTCCTTTGGATCTACACGAACTTTTGAGTCTTCTCTACTTTGACTCTTGCCTAGTTACCTCAAAAAGGCTCTTTGCTTTCTCTCTCCTTCTAATCCTTACCCTCGTCCTCTCCGCTTCCACTTCTTCCATGTTTTTGTGAGTGAGAAAATGACCTTCATCACCACTGAAAAGTAGGAGAGGAGAGCTACTTAAGCTCTTGTGCAAAGGAGAAGGAAAACTGAAGGCTATGAAGTGAAATTATGTGCGGTCAATCAGCAGTAACTTCAGAACCCTTAAAAGTGCTCACGAGTTCATATTCAAGATACAAAAGGTTCTGGCCACCTTTTCTTTCTCCCCCAGCCTTTCAGTTTGAATAAAAAATAGATTTTTTGTATTTATTTGTCTTCCCACCGTATTTAATGTCTAATATTGAGAGAGCATTGTTTTCTATTTTCACTTCAAATGCTCATTTCAGCTACGTTGGGTGTTAGGTGGGTTTTTGTGGGCTGACCTGGAAACCTTGCCATCAGGTGTAACACCAATCCTATGGTAAGTGCCTTCTTAGTTCCTAGTAGCTGATTTTTAAATGAATCTTTGAATAAACAGGGTTGCGAATGTATAAACCCATTCAGGTGCAAAAAGAGCATGGGTGATACTACTCAAGATGCTCACAAGAAATATGGCGGGTGGATCTGATGATGCCAATGATGCCAATGACACAATGATGATGATAGCACTGACAATGAGAATGATGGTGAAGATGAAGACTGCATCGACAGTGGTGACAACAATGATGCTAATGATGTTGATGATGGTACCAGTGATGATGACGACATTGATAATTGCCATGATTTACTGAACACTTTCTGTGTCAGGCACTGTGCCAAGTACTTTACTTAGCTTATCTCCTTTAATCATTACAACCACCCAATGTGACAGGTCTTTTTTTAATCCTCATTTTACACAGAGAGAAACTGAGGCTGAGAACTTACTTGCCCCAGGTCACACAGCTAGCAAAATTAGGCAGAGCTGAAGTTTGAACGTAGGCCTTTCTAAGTTCAAACCTTATACTCCTAACCACTCTCGTAGGGGGCCCAGTGCCCAGGGTGAGGCTGGCACTGTCTCCATGGCAAAGGGTGGCAAGGGATTCACATGCATTAGAAAAAGGTGAAACTGAACTCCAGTTCTTTATACTTCAGAAATCTGCACCCCTTCCTTCCAGTGACCCCTCAGAGGGTCTATTTCTGGCACACTGGTCTCTGGAAAATGTCCTGCTAATGACACAGGATTATAAACAGTCTTTTTCCCAGAACAAAAATTTAACCTTTGTATCTCAATCTAATTAGAAGTATTTTCTCTTCCAGAGGCAGGTTTTTTCTTCCTCTTTGTTCCAAATTTAAGAGGTTTCTTTGTTGTCAGAAAAATGTCCAAAAATCATAGCTCTTTAAGATGATAGACCTTGGCCCAAGACCTTAAACGTGACCTGAGCTCCTGCATGAGATGGCTGCTCCAGCAGCAGCACCTGAGGGTGCTTGGGGTTCTGGGTTTCCAACTGAACTGTAGGGCATTGGCCCAATGCAGGGATGGACGCTTTCTGACTCTCACAGTCCCCTGTCCAGGTGAGTGTCCCCTACCACCACCAGCAGCTCTTTATGATTTTCTTCTGTGATGCTGAGGTTCGCCAAGACCTGAGGAAGGCAGTTCATTCCTGTTAGTATCAGGAGCAGCCATCTCTAGAAAATAGACATTTGTTGAGATCCTTGCACCAACATCACCCCTTCCAGCTGTCTAGGGACTGGCATTCTTCCCTTAGAGACTTACTCCTATACCTCTGCAGGAAATGTGAGCCTTGAAGGAGCCCTGTTAAGAGCAGATACTCCTGGGATAATATGGATTTGGTTAATATCTTGAGAATGGAGCCAAGAGAGATGGCAACCTGCCTACAAAGAAAGTGGTATCAGGTTGGAGGAATAGGAGATACATGCCTGGCACATAGTAGGTGCCCACATCATTTTTGAAAGAATGAATAAAAATTAATGGACACAAATCTAGTTCCATATTCCAGCCTTGCAGTCAGGCCCGTGTGGGCCCCCAAACCCATCATAGATCCTTTGTGGGCAGGCTGAAGGTAGCAGAGGCTTGGAAAACCAGGCCTGGGAGCTGGTGGTGTCCTCCCTCCAATTCCTCCTTGGTCTTCCCACTTGCCCGTCCTTTGGGGCCCACAGCAATTCCTCCTCCAGCAGCTCCTGGGAGGCTAGGTTTGACTCCTCCCCAGCAGGCACCACTGGCTCCAAGGAGGCCTGAGTGAGAGTAGGGCAGTCCCCCATGTTACAAAAGAGGAAACTGAGTCCCAGATGTATAAAACAACATTCCAACAGTCATGAAAAGTTCATGTGTGTCCTGAATCTCTTCGTTTCAATGACTTATCTATTAGGTATCACTGAGTCAAGACATGGGGGGGGGTTCTTTTTTTTAGCAAGCTCCTCACCTATCAAACTTTTTGACATTTTGTTGGTTGAATCAAACCATCCCACATACTTTGGCATTAGATGCTGGTTCCAATAAAGATGTTCTAATCCTGGGTGACTGACTGTGCTAACTCTATAGCTTGTGTGTTAGACTCAAGTGCTCCTCAACATCTTTTGAAATGTGAAACAGAGGCAACAGGTGGAGTAATGTGCCTTTAAGGAAGGAGCATGGGTCTGGGAGTCAGTGTACTCTATGCTGTGTGAACTTGAGCAAGTCACTTCACCTCTGAGCCTCAGGTTCCTGCTCTTGAAAACAAGCGGGGTGGGGCCGGGCATGGTGGCTCCTGCCTGTAATCCCAGCACTTTGGAAAGTCGAGGTGGGAGGATTACTTGAGGCCAGGAGTTCAAGACTAGCCTGAATACCATAGTGAGATTCCAGTCTCAACAAAAATAAAAGTAAAAATCAAGTGGGCATTGTGGCACACACCTGTAGTCCCAGCTACTCAGGAGGCTGAGGCAGGAGGGTTGCTTGAGCCTGGGAGGTTGAGGGTGCAGTAAGTAATGATTGGACCACTGTACTCCAGCCTGGGCAACAGAGTGAGACTCTCCCCCAAAAAACACAAAAAACCCAGAAGGGGTGGGCTGGGCCAGTGATACTGAGACTTGTTCAGGTAGGGGCACCCTGGAAGTCTCCCTGGGCCCTGAGAGCTTCATTTCTCCTGCTGAGTTGCAATGTTTTCATTCTCGCACTCCTGTTAGAAAAAAAAAAAATGTGAACACTCCCCTTAACACACACACATGCACACACACATATAATTAGATTTATATGCCTTCCTATATTTATTACATACACTATAAAATAAAAAACAGGAATAAAAAAAGATGAGATGATAAAACAAACATAAATAAGTTTTATGATACCTCAGGGCATGACCTTACCTCCTCTCCCTGGGAAGACCTTGGGCTCTCCTGCTGTTTATGGCCAGTTTCTGATGCTTGGCTCCACTTCTCCTATTTTTCACAAATATCAGATCAGAGATAATATTTGTACTCTGTCCTCCCTAACAGATCTTCCCCATAGCCACTGTCCGTCCTCATGAAGTTTAGTCCCAGTTGCAATGTTTGTGGTCACTACTGTTTTCATAAATGAATTAGCGTTTCAGGGAACTCGTCTCTAAAGCTAATCTGGGCATTCATATTCCCTTCAGAGGGCTGTGTAGACCTCTGGATGTAAAAGGCAATCAACCATAAGGCAGGTGACTATTTTGTGTATTCTTCATATTTTAACCAATTTGAGACTACATTCATGTGGTAATTATGTTCACAGCTTTGGTAAAAAGGCCCTGTGCTGATGTTTAAAGCTTAGAAAATTTAATCACTGGGGCAAGTAATTGACAATTATTATACCCTATTGGGAGAGAAAGACCAGTTGTTACCCAGTTGGAATTACTTCTTAGATATTTAGTGCATCTCAAGTCCCGAATGGTAAAACCATGTATGTATAGAATTAAATGATGAAAATTATGCTTTTCTTACTCGGCTCATAGAGAGTGGCTGGTGATTTTTATGTAGAATTAGGTTAGTCATTGAAGGTTTGATTTAAATACTGGATGGAAAGCACAAAATAGACTGAGAATAGGGCACGGATGGAAGGGGCAAGATTCTTAGCAGAGGTCTCTGGGAAGTCAGCCTTGCAAGAGGGAGAGCCATCTCACGTCTTCCTGGGGGTGGGGGCACATAGGGAGACACTGCAGGGGCCCCGGGGAAGAGGCGGGAGTTTGGTGTGTTGATAGCCTCAGTCTTTTCTGGGAAATAAGAAGGAAGATGGGCCATTGAGAAGGTCAGCAGACCAGCAGTCGTGTGTTCTGGCCTTTAGATTAAGGGTCTACAGCCTCACTGTACATTAGAATCACCTGCTGCATCCTAGAATAATTAAATCTCAGTCTTAGGGGTAGGACCTAGGCATGGTTTTTGTTTTTGTTTTTGTTTTTGTTTTTAAGCTCCAGATTACTCCGATGAATAGCAAAATCTGAGAACCAGTGGTAGACCAGCACTTCTCAGACTTCAATGTGCATACACATCTCCTGGGGCTCTGTTTGGAAGGCAGATTCTGATGCAGTGGGTCTGGGCTGTGGCCTGAGATTTGTATTTCTAACAAGATCCTGGGTGCTGCTGCTGCTCCAAGGACCCCACTTTGAGCAACAAGGGCATCCAGGGGTATTCAATCTTTTGGCTTCCCTGGGCCACATTGGAAGAATTGTCTTAGACCACACCTAAAATACACTAATGATCGCTGATGAGTTAAAAAAAAATTGCAAAAAAAAATTTCGTAGTGCTTTAAGAAAGTTTACAAATGTGTGTTGGGCCGCATTCAAAGCTGTCTGGGCCATATGTGACCCTTGGGCCATGAGTTGGACAAGCTTGGGTAGACAGTCCTACTTTGACTAGAAATAATTGATAGCTGCCTCCACGCTCCATAGAAACCAAAGCTGTTGATATTTTACAGTTGGAAAACACATATCTTGAGAGGATTTTCAGCTATGTTTTAAGATGTGATTGTTGTAGGGGAAGAAACTTACCTTGATAGATGGCTTAATTTAAAAAGCAAAATACTTGACCTCTCAGATAATTTAGGCTATTCTCCAAGTCCTAAAATCCACCTATTTGTTGGTTGTGGACATTTAACACTGAACTATCGGAGTCTCCCATGGCTGGTGAAGGTGAGTGGCTGCCATGTTCTCCCACCATGTCACCTGCGGGTCTGACCCTCTGCTCTTCCCGAAACAAGAGCCTCGTGACCTCTGTAAGAAGTGGCCTTGTGTAAGTTTCAGTCAACCTTTTTGAGTTGCAGCTTACTCATCAGTAAAAAGGGTCAGCAAGAGTCTTGAGGAGATGTCAGCTTTAATGTCCCTGCCCACCTTGACACACCATGAGTGTATAAATGGTGTGCCTGCGACAAGAGGATGAGGATGAGAACACCAGGCTCAGGAAGGCTTAGGTGTTCATTCGTGCACCAATTCATCCAGAACATATTTCCTAAGCACCTACTAGTGCCAGATATGAGGTGGGAGACTATCCCCTTTTCCTGGAGAAACAAGTAAATAAGAAATCCCAGTATGGGCTGGGCAGAGTCAGGACTAGATAAAGTCAAGTTGGGGTCCTTTGGGAGCCCAATGAGGGTGGGGGTTGATCTCAGAAGAAGCAACTTTAGAGCTGAACCCCTTAAGTCAGACAGATGAGCAGGAGTTGGCTGGGTGAAGGCTGAGGTGGGAGAGAGCTCCAGGCTAATGGTCAGACCCTGGGGAGACCGGCCTCTGGTATAATTAGATCTTTGCAATAATTAGATGAGGGGTTCAGATAACAGTTCTGTGACCCCATGATATGGTTTGGCTCTGTATCCCCACCCAAATATCATGTCAAATTGTAATCTCCAGTGTTGGAGGTAGGGGCCTAGTGGGAGGTGATTGGACCATAGGACTTCCCTCTTGCTGTTCTTACAATAGAGTTCTCACGAAATCTGCTTGTTTAAAAGTGTATGGCACCTCCCCCCCACCTCTTGCCAGACACGTGAAGATGTGCCTCCTTCCCCTTCACCTTCTGCCATGATCATTAGTTTTCTGATCCCCAGAAGCAGAAGCCTGTATGGCCCACAGAACCATGAGCCCATTAAACCTCTTTTCTTAATATAATAAATTACCCAGTCTCAAGTATGTCTTCATAGGAGTGTGAGAACAGATTAATATACCCCAAAAGTCTGCAAGCAGAGCTACTCTCCCAGTCCCTCCCCACCTCTTCATCTCTCCTGGGCCCTGAGTCTTTTCCCCACTGTCTCCATACAGGGTGCACATGGGCTACACGGGGTTGAGGCCCTAGCAACTGGCTGCAGACCAAGACATCGAGGTCTCCAGGGTCTCCAGCAACTTGAAAATCCAGGTTGCCCACTTCCTACCCAGCCACACTGCCATGGTTTAGTGACCTCCACTCCCACACCCCCAGGGATAATAGGAGCAGGCGGAATGGATGGGTGCCCTCATTTAAACCCACGTGAAAATGTTTTGCAAAACCCAAACAAAATGTTCCCTGTCGCCTCTGAAGAAATTCATGCCTCCTGGGCTTGAGCATCAGCTGGCTCCTGTGATGTTCCTTGATTTGAAGCGGTCCCCCACCCACCTTAGGCCCAAGCTAATCAGCAGCTTGGCTGAGTGGGGAGATGGGCCTCTACCTTCTCTCCAGTCATTATCTGGCTACTTGGCTTGTCCTCAGGGACACAGACTCACCCTTTGAACCCTCAATTCATGAGCTGGTTTTGTATTCTTAGGGCATCGCTGAGGCTTCCAGTACTAGCCCCTGCAGCAGCAACACCCACTATGCTCCCACTAGATGCACCCAGACCACCTCAGCTGCTGACTCAGAGTCAGAGGAGGGTGCTTGCTGGCAGGTTGAACAGCAAGAGGAGGAGATGTAGAGAGAAAGATAGAACGAGACTTTCTGGGAGATGAGAGGGTGCATGATGAAGGCCAAGTTCATGTTCCTTTGCCTGGGTGTCCCAGGGCCAGCGCCATACTTGGCAGGGACTAGGCAGAGGCAGGCAAGTCTGTCTCAGGGCTAGCAGCTCTCTAGGGAAAAGCCCAGGGCTACTCTCAGGCCTGCTTTGGCTGAGTAGTCAGGCAGATCTGGAGCTATCCTGTTGAAGGAGGTGGAAGTGAGGTTTGGGCCAGGGGTTTTTCCTGCCCTGAGATCCTGCATACTGCTCCCCTCCACCCACACCTTGGCCTGTCCTCTGTCCTTCATCTCACTGGGCCTCAGCCTTGTTCCCAGAGACTTGAGTCACAGCAGGGGATGCAAGGGCCTGTCTATAGCTCGTTGGTGCTGAGATGCCCTCCAACCCATGTGACACCTGTCTCTGGAAGGCAGGCTGGGGATAGGTGGGTAACCAGAAGTAGGCTGAGAGGATGGAGGGCCCTCAAGTCTTCCAGTAACAGAACCATAGCCACTTCGGGCTGCAGTCCCCAAGGACAGGAGGAACTCCAGTGACCAGAGGGACAGATGAGGCCCCTTGTGGGATAAAAAAGAACAATAGTTCAATGACTTTACTAGGAAGGGCCTGGCCTCCACTTTGAAGAAATGTGATGCTCACGTACTGTTTCCTGCATGCGTCTGCAGGCACATGCACTCGGTGTTGAAGGAGAGGCTGTGGGGACTGCTTTTGCCAGGAAACAAAATGCATGGAGGGGCGTGGCCTTCACAGCTCTCACAGTCGAAGGGAAGCCTGGGAAGCCCAGCCTTTATGTACCTTTAGGCTAGTTATTTAATCTCCCTGCAGAATCAGTTTTCCACCAACAAAATTGGCATAATTATAAGACCCCTCTGGCTGGGTTGTTCTCAACAGAGGGCCTGGCAAATAGCAGATGCTCAATGAGTTGTAGCTCTTGCTATCTGTGGGAGGAACAGGGGCCTGAGGGAGGTCACCTGCCCTGGAAAAACCCTCTTTTCACTTTTCTGAGCAGGACTGTTCTGGAATGTTAGCAGGCCTAGACCAAGGCCAGGCAGGGAAGGGATTGAGGTTTCACAGGAAATGATGAGAGCTGGTACCTAAGCTGAAGGTGTGTGCAAGGAGCAGGTGGAGGAGGCATCCAGAAGTTTGCCTTCTTTCCTTTGGGAGGGGATTGAGAGAAGCAGACAGGGAGGGAGAGAAGCTGCCATTTCTGCAAGGGTGGACAGATGCAGCTGTTATGAGAAAGATGTCTCACAGCTGGATAATCCTAACCCCACAGGAAGACCAAATGTGTCACAGAACATGTATTGACTTCTGTAGCTGCCGTTGTCCTCACCAGTCCTACTGCAGCTTCCCTTCAGCCTTTTCTTACCATTCCCCAAGGGTTCTGGCCACTGTGAGGGACAAGGATCTGGCCTTAGGTTCTCAGGGCCTTCTTGGGGCTGCATACAAGTGGCCAACAAATATTTGTCCTGCTGATTTGGATGCCTCTCCTGGTATAACGTTGATGCCTTTGCATGCTAGCAAATCTCTGATCAAATACATGTTGCCTCCACTAGACTATAATGTCCATGAAAGCAAGAACCTTGTCTGTTTCACTCAGGATGAGTGAATGAATGAATTCATACATGCGTGAATGAATGAATTCATACATGCATGTATGAATGAATGGTGTATTAGAGGCCAGGTGCAGTGGCTCACACCTGTAATCCCAGCACTTGGGAGGCTGAAGCAGGAGGATCACTTGAGGCCAGGAGTTCAAGATGACCCCAGACAACATGGTGAAACCCCATCTCTACTAAAAATGCAAAAATTAGCCGGGCATGGTGGTGTGCGCCTGTAGTCCCAGCTACTCGGGAGACTGAGGCAGAAAAACCACTTGAATCCAGGAGGCAGAGGTTGCAGTGAGCCAAGATTGCGCCACTGTGCTCCAGCCTGGGCTGCAGAGCAAGAGTCCTTCTCACATAAATAAATAAATAAATAAATAAATAAATAAATAAATAAATAATTTAAAAAAGCATCTTAGAGGCATGGCATCTTCTGGGCTGAATCAGGCTTCACTCATAAAGAACCAGATCCTTCAGCTAGGGCAAGCCCCCTCAGCCTCCCTGGGGCCAGGCTGCCTCCCAACTCTGTCCCAAGGGGGTTACTGGCCAGCATGCTGGGTCACCTCATGGCTTCCAGAGGTAGACACGCTCTGGATCCTGCCAAAAGTGTGGCCCACCAGTCATTCTCCACAAAGCTGTTTGCACAGCATCGTTTCCCTCCCCGCCTCTCCTCCTGCCTCAGAGAAACTCCTTGTTCTGTGCATTTAACACATTCTGATTGCCTGGAAATACCACAGAGTTGTTCATTTGTTAAAGCTGCCTTACTGTAGTGAGACATCATTTGTTTCTTTCTTTCTTTTTTTTCTTTTTTTTTGAAATGGAGTCTCGCTCTGTCACCCAGGCTGGAGTGCAGTGATGTGATCTTGGTTCACTGCAACCTCCGCCTTCTGAGTTCAAGCCATTCTCCTGCCTCAGCCTCCCGAGTAGAGTAGCTGGGACTACGGGTGTGTGACATCACGCCCGGCTAATTTTTGTGTTTTTAGTACAGATAGGGTTTCATCACATTGGCCAGGCTGGTCTCGAACTCCTGACCTCAAATGATCTGCCTACCTCAGCCTCCCAAAGTGTTGGGATTACAGGCGTGAGCCACCACACCCGGCCTCGTTTGTTTATTTCTAACCCCACAGTGTGCCGGGCTGCCTCTCTTTCTTGTTTTGGAGGTTGTGTTGGTAATTTTGGGGTGAAGAGAGGACAACGAGCTGGCCACAGGACTAAAGTCTAGGCAGTTGGGATAGGTGAGGTCAAAAATCTCAGTTGCCCAAGGCCTGCCCAGTGAAACTGAGGATTATTGAATTATTATTGAGCCCAACCAGACTCCAAGGCTGCTCAGATCCCTGAGTTAGACATGGTGCCTGCCTTCTCCATGGTAACGAGGCAAAATATGGACAGGTTTCCATGGAGAGACCTATCACATCTGCAGCCCTGCCTCCTCCAGGAAGCACACGCGCTAGGTGCCTTTGGCCTCTCAAGAGGTGGCCAGAGGTCTGTGGGAGGTGCCAAGGACATTGAGAAAGTGTGCCTGACCTTTGAGGATTTTCGTTTCCAACAAGTGTTCCATCTCCCCAGCCCTAGGTTCATCAATGCCCTCTTCCTCTTGGTAGCTAGATATTAGGAGAGGCCACAGATCAGATAGATGAACTGATTGGGGAAATGACAGTGGACCCAATGACCATTTATGCGAGTCATCATCCCATCTTCACCTTGCCCTGGGGAATGGCTTTTGCTGTTATTGGGAGAAATGGGAATGTCGTTGGTCAGAGGGAGACAGAGAGACAACTGTAATGACCCTTGTGTAAATGGACTGCTCTTCCTTATCAAACCTCTTTTGGAAGAATGATTGCTACAGAGTATTTAAAATGCCATTTTCCATAGTCATAGCATATTCAAATGTGACAAGGCGTTATTTTTTTCTGTAAAGGAAAGTAAGTCTTCACTGCTTATTTGAATTTGAACGAGTCAAATTTCTGCATATCTTAACTGTCTGACATAGCAATGTGGACTGAAAGTTTGTTTTTGTTGAAGGCTAAACATATAAGCTGAGAATTAGGCTTAAAAAATACCCGGTTTAACCTCACTTGGCTATTTACTGATTACATCATCTGCATTTATAGCTTAATCAGCTGTTAAATTGGGGTTCTCCAAGCACAGATGATCATGTGGGTGTGTTTGTATATATTAGGAGATATCTATAACCTGAATATATACATAGAGAGATGGGTTATGCTCCCTGGTTAACTAAAATGTGAAAACTTTCTAAAGATGTGAGAGAGCTCTTAAGGCAATTATAAACAGTCTTTTCAGGAAGAGTCATATTGTATGTTCTGTGTTGCAGGCCAAGTAGCATCAGAGCTGAGTGATGGACAACCTGCAGTCCCAGAACCTCTCCATGGACATGACTGACTCCCCTCCTGCCTTGGCTAATAACAGACTGGAGAATGGCATGGCTCAACTGATCACCACTGAGGCCTGGAACATCAACTCCACTGACCTGGTAAAGAAGGCCCTGGTGACCGTGCCAGCCCCATCCATTCTGAACCCCCCTGCCGAGTCTCAGAGTGGTATGGCTCTGAAGGTGGCAGCCACTGTGTTGCAGCCCCTGTGCCTCGGGGAGAGCCCAGTGGTGATGCCCATTCACATGCAGGTGGAGGGAAGCTCCGCACCAGAGCTCAATCCCAATGGCAATGCCACCTACGTCATGACCACCCAGGGCCCCGTGCAACTGCCCGTGGTGCTGGAGCAGCACGTCTTTCAGCACCTCAACTCCCCTCTGGTCCTGCCACAGGAGGACCCATGCTCCTCCAATACCATCCACAACAACCTCTTCCAGGGAGCGGAGGACTCGGAGGCCCAGCCCCAGCTCCTGGACCTGAGGATCCCCAGCCAACCGCAGGAGCCCACTTTGCCATTTGAAGCTGTGCTCCAGAATTTGTTTCCCTCTCAGGGCACTCTCGGGCCCCCACCTTGTCAGCCTCCTCCTGGCTATGCCCCTGTGCCCCCCCAGCCTTTTAGCTCCCCCTTGTCCCCCCTGGTCCCACCAGCCACCCTCTTGGTGCCGTATCCTGTGATCGTCCCCTTGCCTGTGCCAGTCCCTATTCCCATCCCCATCCCGGTGCCTCAGAGTTCTGAATCCAAGTTCAGCTCCAGTTTCCCCAAACCGCCATCTTCCTTTGGCCTGCACTCCTTTAAAGGCACCCAGACCCCTCTGGAAAAAGATGAACTGAAGCCCTTTGACATCCTCCAGCCTAAGGAGTACTTCCAGCTCAGCCGCCACACGGTCATTAAGATGGGAAGTGAGAATGAGGCCCTGGATCTCTCCATGAAGTCAGTGCCCTGGCTCAAGGCTGGCGAAGTCAGTCCCCCAATCTTCCAGGAAGATGCAGCCCTAGACCTGTCAGTGGCAGCCCACCGGAAATCCGAGCCTCCCCCTGAGACACTGTATGACAGTGGTGCATCAGTGGACAGCTCAGGTCACACAGTGATGGAGAAACTTCCCAGTGGCATGGAAATTTCTTTTGCCCCTACCACGTCCCATGAGGCCCCAGCCATGATAGATAGTCACATCAGCAGCAGTGATGCCGCCACCAAGATGCTCAGCCAGCCCAACCATGCCAGCAGCGAGGTCAAGACTGAAAATAACATTGAGATGGTGGGCGAGTCCCAGGCAGCCAAGGTCATTGTCTCAGTCGAAGATGCTGTGCCTACCATATTCTGTGGCAAGATCAAAGGCCTCTCAGGGGTGTCCACCAAAAACTTCTCCTTCAAAAGAGAAGACTCCGTGCTTCAGGGCTATGACATCAACAGCCAAGGGGAAGAGTCCATGGGAAATGCAGAGCCCCTTAGGAAACCCATCAAAAACCGGAGCATAAAGTTAAAGAAAGTGAACTCCCAGGAAATACACATGCTCCCAATCAAAAAACAACGGCTGGCCACCTTTTTTCCAAGAAAGTAAATAACGGCTTTTTAAAATTTGTATGATTATAATATGGGGAAAGGTGCATTGGTTTTATAAAAAGGCATTTAAAACAAATTATCTTTGTTAATTATTTTGGGGAGTAGTTGGGAAATGGAAAGGTGACTTGGCTCTAGAGGCCCTGTATGCTAGTATCATTTTCTTTTTTAATTTTTGACTTTTCACAAATGAGTAAATAAGAGCAACCTATTTTTCAAGCAGATTGCACATTTTTTGCAGCTTTAATGGAATATTGGGTGAATTAGAGGGGTTAAAAAAAAGCTATTTTCATTGCCACAAAGTGCTTTGATGATGTAATACCTAATAAAGGGTAGGATGAATATTTCACAATAAATGTTTGTTTGCACTAATTGGTTGCAGTATTCCATCATTTATAAAATTTACATTCCTTAACTGGCATAATTTGGCCAAAACTCTTGCTTGTAAAAAGCTGTAAGTTATCCGTGATTAGAGACTTAAGCCTTTCAGGCATATTGGAAAATATTTCCCCATGCCCCAGTAAAAGAAGGGTTAGGAATATGGATGACCTGGAGCAAGTCATTTCCCACTTTGGCCTTGAGTTTTTTTATTTCATTTCTTAAATAAATAAATAAATAAATGGCAAAGAAAAGAGACAGGGAGGTGAGTTTCAAGTGCCCGAGACTCCTTTCAGTTCATATAGTTCTTGGGTGTATAGAATTCTGTGCCTGGACCTTCCACAGTCTAAGACAGACAAATGTTTCACAACAAAAAAGTAACGTGCTTCCTTCCCACCGACCAAAAGTTTAGTTGGAAATGCCCTTCTTTTCAAGGGCAGTACGAGCATTGTTCTCAATGATGGAAAATCTTGCAAGTCAGAAGTAGTGGCGCAGGCCAGTGGATCAAGAGATGGCTCATACATTTTCATAGCCTTGGATAGAGATCTTTGAGGGTGGAGCCAGGGAAAGAAGACAAAGTCATTCTTTTTTAGTTCAGCTCGGTGATTATCAAATGGGGTGATTTTAACCCCCGGGGTATATCTGGCAAAGCCTGGAGACATTTTTGGTTGTCGCAGCTGAGAGGAGAGATTACTACTGGCATCTAGTAGGTAGAGGTCAGGGATGTTGCTAGACATTCTATAACACACAGGACAGCCCCTAGCCCCCAACAGAGAATGATCTGACCTGAGATGTCAGTTGTGCTGAGGCTGAGAAGCCTTGGTTAAGCCATTTCTTGATGGACAGAAACGATGCGTGTGGAAGGAGACTGCAGCTCTACCCTGACAGCAAAGGCCACCCACACAAATGAGGAACGGGAGGAACTGTGAATGTGCATTTAAAATAGACCTGCTAGGTGGCACAGCACACTTGTGTCTGAAACTATACTGGCGAGAGACTGATGATTGCATGCCTGCTTTTAAACTTAAAGCTCTTTTTTTTTTTCACTTCTTGCAATTAGTATGTATCTAGCTGCTACAGGGAGCATGAACAGGAGGAAAAGCAGTTGTGAGACTGTTCTTTTATTACCAGGCCCTCTGTGTACAGGGTTACAGCTTTAGCTGGCCCTGTGTCATACACCCAGAGTGAATTTTCTTTCTCCTGCTCTTTTCCTGTGTTGTTAATTTTTTTTTTTTTTTTTCCAAAATGTGACCAAGTAGCTGTTTCTCGTCAGGCTAACTAGTCCCAGTCTATAGCATCAGCCACACACCATCCTTTCAGCATCTATGTGGCACAGTCTTTTTTTCCATTTTTATTCCTAGTGTGGGTTTCTGGCCATGTTTCCTGAGCATAGCACATGTCTTCTGGTTTCAAATGGAACACAAAGGTGCCTGGGAACCGGCGTTTCCCATTCGTCTGCTGTTGTTTTTCCCCATGCTTACGGTTATTTCCTCCTGCCCCTGCAGTGCTGGGTGGCCTTCCTGCACCAGCTGATGGGGCCCGTGTCTTTGCAATATGCTGGGAAGAACTGCTGAGTCTCTGGCTTTAAGGGGACAAAATTCGCCATTTGCCCTTTAGAAGCAAGTGCTTAAAGCCGAGTGACACACAAGAGAAAAGGAAGGCAATGGTAGCCTGTAATTACCTTATAAACCTCAAGCCGCATGTTTCTCTTTGTTGTATCTGGGAAGCCCTTTTCCTGTTCTTTTCCTGTGTTGTTAAAATTTCTTTTTCAAAATGTGACCAGATAGCTTTTTCCTGTCAGGTTGACTAGTCCCAGTCTATAGCATCAACCAGATGCCATCCTTTCAGCTTCTACAAATGGCAAGGTTTGTCCCCTCAAAGTCAGAGACTCAGCAGGTCTTCCCAGTGTATTATAAAGACACGGGCCCCATCAGCTGATGCAGGAAGGCCGCCCACCCAACTTGAGACGGCGGCACTGGCTGGGTGAGAAAGGCTGGCTACACAGCCGACCCTGGGTGTTGAGCCAGTGTGGGACAACTCCCATCCCTGGGATAAATTCCTGGGGCATGCCTCCCTACCCGCCCCAGCCAAATCCATTTATGATCCTTCCCATTCAACATTGGGAGGCTATTGTAATGGGGACTGGCTGTGGCATTGGGAGGCTTGCCCATTGAGCTTTGTGACGGGTGCACAGAGTGTTGTGTTGGGATCAGGGTTTTGCTACTGGGGCAGCAACACCCTCTGCCTGCCCCTCATCCAGGCGTTTGGTGGAAACTGCGATCCAGTCAGCTTGGCTATAAGCAGGCCAGGAATTAAGAGAAGGGAAAGCACCCATTGTTGTGGCCCCTGTGAGCCTAAGGTTCCCTGGTGGTTCAACTCCATGCCCCTTCCCCAGTCGGGAGTATGCAACCTTTCACACAAACCTTTGAATAAAAGCCATTAGCCCAGAACCATGGTTCCTGGACAGAGATGTGTGGTCCCCACAGGGCTCACAAAGAGGGCCACCAGCACACTCTCAGGCCCTGTGGTTTTTCTGCTTGATTCAGCCAGCTGTGATCACTCCTATCTCCCACCCCTCACAACTATGTCCAGTTCACCTACTCTCAGGTCTCGGCCATACAGGATTTCCAGCAGGCTTTTCCTCAAGACTTGATTTGTCATCTCTTTCAAAAATGCTTTGGGCCAACCAGAATAAAGATCAGCCTTTCAGGAAATAGGATTAGTCACCAGGAATGTTCAAATTTGCTCAGACTTGTCAAGATGGCTTCAGCTGGCTTCAGTTCAGAAATTGTAAGAAACTGGAGCAAGTTGTGAAGATCTGTGTTTGTGGGTAGTGATCATCCTGGCAGAGGAAAAACGAGTAGATCTAAAGAGGGAAAAAAGAGAAAGATTTAAAGAAGGAACAGGCACTGTCCTAACCACAGAAGTCCTTGACATTGAGTAGAATATTCTGAAATGAGGTCAAAGATTTGTTTAGATTGAAAGGCAAAAGTCTCACACTTTTAGCATGAAAAAATATGCTTACAACAGTAAAAACTCCAAACAAAAAGAGAGAAGGAAGGAAGGAGGGAGAGAAGGAAGGAAGGAGAGAGACAGGGAGAGAGGGAGAAGCCAATTACTGAGAGAATATGGCAATAGACTCATTATCTTCATAAGGAGTATAATTAATACAACAGGACAGGAAAGGATTTAGATTCATTTTACAAGTGAGGAAATTGAGGCTCAGAAGAGCTTTCTGCTTTCAGATTTTAAGCGCCAACAACTAAAAACTATGTACTTGTCATAGTCTTAAATGTTGTTGTAAGCCCAATGAACCCACAGGAATTTGGACTCTTTAGGGGCAAAAGCCAGGATGAATTAGCAGAGAGTCTGAATTACGGATTTTTCTTCAATTATTTTCAAGACCATTCCAGTTAGCTGGAATGCCCAGAGCACTTGGCACAATGGTGAGGGGGTGATTTCAAGCTCAAGAGTGGGGAAGCCAAGCCTCTAAAAGCCGCACTCAAAAGCTGCTAAGCTGAAAACTTTAACAGCAGGGAAAAAAGCATAAGGGGTCATTTTAGCAGACTTTACTCCTCATTAAATAAAAAAGGCAATTTTCCACGACTCACTACCACCAGGTCAAATAACTCACCTCCCACATCAGCAAGACAAAATAGGGTGTAGTTGAGGTCCTTAGGGTGCTATTTTAACAAATTGATCATTTAATTTAATTAACCCATATTGGTTGACACTATCGTAAGTAGTATATATAAGTGCTTGAAAGAAGTAGTTCCAAAATATTGCAAATAATCCACCTGCAAGTGTTATTAGACCAAGGGATTTCTAAGTAAAGTGAGATTTTAGTTATGCCTTGCTGAGGTTTCAAACAAATTCGAGTTAAAGGCGAAAAACTGTTGAGGTTTACTATTATTAATTCCACTTGTAGATTATTTTCCATCCAAATGTATTCTTTGTATACACTCAGATCAAACTGTAGGCACCCACTGGGCACAGTGGCTCACACCTGTAATCCCAGCACTTTGGGAGACCAAGAGGATAACTTGAGCCCAGGAGTTCCAGACCAGCCTGGGCAGCATTGCAAAACTTTGTCTCTACAAAGAAAAAAAAAAAAAAAATATATATATATATATATATATATATATATATATATATATGTGTGTGTGTGTGTGTGTGTGTGTGTGTGTATGTGTGTGTGTATATATATACACGCAAAATTAGCCAGGCATGGTGACGCCTATAGTCCCAGCTTCTTGGGAGGCTGAGGTGGGAGGATCACTTGAGCTGGCAAGTCCAGGCTGTAGTGAGATGGCGCCACTGCACTCGAGCCTGGGCAACAGAGCAAGATGACCCTGCCAAAAAAAACAAAAAACAAAACAAAAACAAAAACAAACAAACAAACAAAAAAACACCTGTAGGTTCACTCTGCTAATAAAGATGATAAAGGCCACCAGGAAACAGTCCTCCCCCTGCTTAATAATGTTTTAAATCTAAAGTTTGGTAAGCCAGGCAATTAGTAAGAATGTAATAAACCCTTATTACATTATAGCTCCATGTGGTCAGTCCAGGATGGTATTGGGAAAGTGGATTTTCCCAATTTATGGTCTCTTCAAGTAAGGAACTTGAAGATTTTTTTAAATGCAAAAATTGTTATTAGGACTCCTTTCAAATCACATTTAGAAACATCACAATGAACAGGCGCTGAATTCTTTGACAGCAGGAACCAAATCTTATTTCTTTATCTCAAGGTTTCTCAATCTTGGCACTATTCACAGTTGAGGCTGGATGATTGATTCTCTTTGTGGGGGGCGAGGACTGTCCTATGCATTGTAGGATATTCAGCAACATCCTTGACCTCTTCCTGCAAGATAACAAAAATGTCTGCAGACATTGCCAAGTGTTCCCTGAGTGGCAGCATCATCTTTGATCCAGAACCACTGCTTTATCTCTAGGGCCTGACACCTGGCCCACAGCAGGGGCTCAAAAAGTCCTTGATGAATGAGTGCAATCAAGAAACAATCAGAAAGAGGAATCTGTAGCTGTAGCTGTGGTTTCTGATGCCTCACTCACATTTTCTTATTTACTACCATGAGGCGGATCTTATCAGGAAACTTACTTGGTACCATTGTTCACCCATTCATAGGGCTGTCATTCATTCGACATGCTATGGGCCCTTTAGAAGCTTCTCTCTAGTAAACAGGGGTCAGCAAGACTACCCCCATCTCACAGAAAGGGCGGGCACTCTGCCAGTCCTGACAGGATCCTCATTATTTTACAAACACAAAACTGGAAGGACTTATTCATTATTCAAATCTCACTCCATAAATTGGTCTTATTTCCAAGGACAGCATAACCCAGGAATTTACAAACATTGCCAGGAAGTTTTCTTTTTTCTCTCATGTTTTACCTAAATCCTTTTTGCTGTAAGTGAGCCCAGTGTTTTGTTTGTCTTTAATGGAAACAAAAGTCACATCTCCTTCTTTTAGTAGTTCCCAATTTAAGCACCAGAGCTTTTTTGCAGCCTCCTATCCTCAAGACTCAAGGATCCTGTCTCTTCTCACTTTCTCCCAATTCCTATCTTATAATCTTTTGTCATCTTGGTTGCTCTTTCCCCAATTTCTTCATCTACTTTGTAGAATCAAGAACTCCAGGTAAGTGATGAAAAGGTTCTAAAATTGATTGTGGCAGTGGTTGTACAACTCTGTGAATATACTTTTAAAACTTTGAACTGTACACTTTAAAATGGGTGAATTGTTATGGTATGTGAATTATATCTTAACATAGTTACCTTTTAAGAAATAATAAAAGGACCCCAGATAGAAATTGGGAACTGACTATGGGTTCCAGCAAATCCTCCTGGAACTGAATAATTACTGCCCCTCTTTGATAGTTATATCTCTGTTACTATGTCCCCATTTTTCATTGGGCCCCACCATCTTTGATTGATTATATGCCCATTAATACCTCCTCATTTCCCACATTTTCTTGGCTGTCACAACTTTGCTTGGAATGTCATCCTCCATGGCTCGTTTCCTGGAATCTGGAATCTCCTCCCCTAAGTGGTTTCCACTGAACAGACCTTCCCAGGCCCTCAGTTTGGTCCTCACTATTTCTCTGTCAGGGTTCAAACTCTGTTAGGCCATAGGCTTCTTAACTTAAACTCTCTTGAAGCAGACTAGGGTGTAAAAAGAAAAATCATAGCCACTCTGGCCTGGAGTCCCACCTGTCTGGTGCCTCACCCTGTAGGGCCTTCAAGCATTGCAACTTTATGCCATCTCCCCCTCCCTCCCCCAGCACCTCCCCATCAGGACTCTGGAGAGCAGGGCAATGTGCCTTCCACTATATTGCTTTACATCTTATCCAGGAGCAGAAAGGACACTTAGGGCACATGTGATCTAATGACCTATAGGCTTAGAAGGAGGAGAACAGACTCCTGACCATACTTCCCTTCCACTGAAGGGAGATCTAGGCCCAGAGTAACAGTCAAGCATTCAAGCACTGTCCCCACAAAACAAAGACTTGGTCTCTGATTACAGGATGTCAGCAGTTGTCAGTGCCCAAGGTGGACACCATAGCAATGGAGAGATCATTGGAATGACAAATGTGCTCAGGAATTCAGTCTTCAGGGTGGCAGGGCCAGCATACAGAGTTAACCATTTTTTATTAACAACTGATGGTTTTTTAATGAGGCTTTGTGATTTCAGGCACAGATGGAAAGCAGCTAACAAGGTCTTGCCTGGTAGAAGTCCTTGGGGAAATCGTGTTAACACATGGATAACATTATTGGTAAAGAGGATCTCAACTATTGTGAGTGAATGGGTGCTCCTAAGGTACTTGAGCGTGGAGGAGAATAGCCTGTTTTCTTTGTGTGGCTGGGGAATACAACTCAACAGGCAGTATGAGAGCCAGATAATGGAAGGCCACTTCTTCAAGATCTGAATCCTTTTATTGGAAGTGTTTTCAATGGGAAACTTTTCAAAATGCATTAAGCATCTTGGCAAAGGAAACCTTTCCTTGACTCGGTCATTGTTATGAGCAGGGGCGACTGGCCAGAGCTGGGATGACACGATGCCCTCCAGGCTGTCCAGGGAAGGGGCTGTTTGTCTGTAGCTGGTATTGCCTCTCCTGTCTCCAGTGCCAACTCCACATGAGTGCCTTCCTTCTTTGCCTTTTTATTGGTTTGTTTTAAAAATCTTTTCCAATCCTGTCCCTTCTAAGCTTCCACGACAACAAGGCATGATTTGATCACCATCACTGGCCAACTGGCTCTCATCCAGAAACTGACCCATAGCGTGAAATTGTCCCCTGTTCCCTTTCAAGTGCCTCTTCCTTCCCCAGTCTGCAAGGCCCAACCCCAGTGTCACTGCTAGGGAGACCATCCCCAGCTCCTCTCCTCCCCATGCTTCCCTGAGACCCCCTGCACGGGAGGAACAGGCTAGAAAAGCCTCTCCCATTTTATTGAGCCAGTCTCTGTCCCTTGGGTGACAAGCTCCCTAAGAGCAGGCACAGCTTTTGGTCCATAGCGTGTAGTAGGAGTAGCTTATTGAATTGAAACCTGGAGCACCTTCTCTGCTTTCATATGTATCATTTTTTGGCCATATTGGCTCCATCCTAAGCTTGGCCACTGTCAGGCCTTTTTGGTTTGGCCCTATTTTGGATCCTAGTCAAAGATGACTTGTGCAAGCACCAGATGAATGGAACACCATGATTTAGACATGTGGGGTGTGATCCCCTGTCCTATGTATTTACTCTTTAGACCCTTCGTTTGTTGTGACCATCAGGGTTAAAATCCAGCAGAGCCCATTCGAGCAATCACAAATTTTCAAATAATTAAAATTGTAATTGTTTTACTGAAGTTTTCCTTCCTTCCTCCCTCCCTCTTACCCTCCCTTCTTCCCTCTTTCTTCTCTTTTTCTTTTTTTCTTTTTTTTTTTTAAGCCACTCCCCAAAGTGCTGCTTCTGCTTAATTTTATAAACGGCAAGAACTCCCCAGGGAGCCCTGGTTGTTTCCCAGGCCTCATCTCCCTGACCTCTGGGAGGTACAGGTGTGAAGGCATGGAGGCACAAAGTACTTTCATCCCCCTCCTCCTCCTTATCTTTCATGGCACACCTCTCTCCCCATGCTCCGGTCTCTCTGCTTGTCTCTTCATTTTGACCTCTGCAGATAACGATGCTGATGCTCCACCTCTTCCCTCTCTTTCTCTTTCATAGACTCTGTTCCCGGCCCACAGTTCTCATTCCTTGTGCTTTCCTAGGATGACATTCTCATAGTTGTCTCCAACATTTTTTATTTTGTTTACTTATCTCTATCTTCAACCCTGACTTCTCTCTCCCCCTCTCTGTTTCTCTCTTTCTTTCCTTCTTTCCCTCTCTCCCTCCCTCCCTTCCTCTCTCTCTTTCTCTCTGCCTCTTTCTCTTTCTCTCCCCCTCACCAACCTGCCATATTCATAGGCTGGTGTCTCATTCTCATTATCCTAGAACTAGACTTAGCATTGCCCATCCTCACCCCCTCCTCAGATCCAATGAATACCCTCCGCCTCTGCTGCTGCCTGCTTCCTGGTTCTCCAAGCAAGAAATGTGGAGCTGTTCTTCATGACTTCTCCCTCACCTTCACCTCCCAGATACCTATCTTCTTGACTTTGCCTCCCCAGTCTTCCTCAAATCCATCATTCCTTTCCGCCATACTACTGTTCTTGAGCCTGCCCACATCATCCTCTGTCTAGACTCTTACAATGGTGTCCAAATTGGATGGGCGCCACGCACCCATCTTTAGCTTGCCTGATTCTCTCCTCTATACTGCCACTGAGATCATTTTGGTAATAGGCAAGACTCACCATGTCATTCTGCTGCATAAAAGCCTGTGGTGTTGGATACCTCCACGCACCCTGTGGCCTCACATGTCAGCAGGCCTCCTGAGGTCAGGGCCAGCCCAGCACTGTGGCTAGAATTCCCTGCTTCACCCTATGTGTAAGCTCCAGGGATACAGGAAGGCTAGCAGTTCCCAGCCCTGCCTGTGAGGTTCCACCCTTGAGTGCCCTCCTCTTGACACTCCCTCCCCACTTTCTTGGGTCTTTTTTGTTTTTGTTTTTTTGTTTTTTGTTTGGAGATGGGGGTCTCTCTTTGTTGCCCAGACTGGTCTCAAACTTTTGGCCCCAAGCGATCCTCCCACCTCACCTTCCCAAATAGCTGGGATTATAGGCATCAACCACTGCACTTGACCTTCGCCATCTTCTTACTCTGACTAATCCTTCAGGATTCATCTCAAAACAACACCTCCTCCAGAAAGCTTTCCACGACAGCTCTGGCATAGGCTAAGAGCCCCTCTTGCCCTCCCATAGCAACATGTGCACACATCTGTATATCATCTCATCCATCTCATTCAATTGAAAGTATGACTGTCTATCCCAATATGTCACATACTCCTCTAGGGCCAAGGTCATTGTCATTGTATCTCACACACCTAACACAGTGCTTGACATGTAGGGGACCCTCCATAAATGTGTGTGGACTGCACCGAACCTATGTGGAAAGTGCAAGTGTGCCCTTCTTAGCCAAACCAGTACAATATATGGAAACGCAAACATACGAAACAGAAATATCTGGAATCTATAATTGACTTTACAAAAGAAGATGAGCTACTTGATTCCTTTAAACCGTATGACTTACTCTGTTTTCAAAACAAGATGGATTCTTCAAAAGTGGTTTCTACACTCTTATAAAAATATACGTAAAACATAAAGCAAGCAGTAGTCAACATCTCATCACTGGTATACAAAGAAAACGTTTGAGCATTCACCTCCCCAGAGTTTGTGGATTTCTTTATAAACGACATGCATGGACTACCAAACAAATATGTACATTATAAAATAAGTGCAAAAATAGAAATGTTGGAAAAAATGAAACAAACATAAATAGGTTCAATATTTTCTTTCTACGCCCCAATTCATTATCTTATGTATCCCACCGGATCATAATGAAATGAGACTATTATAAATCTTTCAACTGGCTGAACACAACCTTTAAATTCTCTTAGAGAGCCATGCATTTCTCTTTCTTGAAATATGGGAAATAAACAAGCACAAGAGGTTTCTGCATCAGAAGTAGAATGAGTGCCTGTCACTACACCTAAGCAGGGGGATGGATGGAGACCCTGAGTAAAAGAGTGCCAGTGTTAAAGCCACAAAGTCTGGATACAATTGCCAGCTCTGCTCCTTTCTAGCTGTGTGGCTTTGGGCAGGTCACTTAACTTATCTGCTTCCATTTTCTCAACTGTGAAATGAAAATAATAAAATATCTTCAAGCATCTGAGTTTGTGCATTTGGGGTACCAAGGACAGGGTACTCAATAAATGAGCACACAGTAAGCATGAGCAAGGGATATAAATGATATAAATAATGATAAATAAATGTATTTGTATTATATCTTGTTTACGGATAATAATAGGAAGGTCACTACAATTCTAGATTTTAAAAAGCCTTTAATTCCAGTAAGCAGAGTTTTAGATTCCACTTTGTTCCATAAAAGTGGGTTTCCAGCCAGGCACTTTCATGCCTGCTTCCAGACTACTGACTAATATTTGAACTAATGTAAATGTCATTTTGATTTCCTTCCCATTGGCCTGAGGAAAGGGTTGATCGCTTGGCTATCAGCAAGAAAATGAACTCGTTAGAATAGGATAAAAAGTGACACAGGCTGAAAGAAAGAAGCCTGAAGGCAAAATTGGCCTGGAATCAAAGTGGCATGTGTTCTTAGACCTCACCCTGCTTTGGATTCCCCTTCAGTAAAACCACAACTCAGCTGCCTTTCTCGTGGGGATTGATGAGATAATGCAAGCGCCCAGGGCCTGTGAGTAGGAGGTGTACACAGGCCAGGGTTCCCTTCCTTGCTTGCAGTGAATAGACGCTAGGTGAGGATGGGACTTTCAGGTGCCCCCACCCAGGGACCCCTATCGAGAGGCCACGGTCCAATCACAGGGTCCATGGAAAGCCATGCCCTGGGGGCAACTCTGTAGTGACACCAAGAGGCTATGCAGCCTTAGAAGTCTGCAACCTGGTGAGCAGAGGGGTTGAGGCTTCCACAGAAGTAAATTATACAGCTGACCCCCCTTATGAAACCCTTCTTACAAGAATCTGATGCCTTAGAGTGGATGAATTGTTATTTGAATTAGAAATCTGAAGTTTGCTTTACAAGAGATAACATCAGTTTCTTTTTTGAATGATGGAGGTTTCTTGAGTGCACTTGAGACACGATCTAGCACGTGGGCAACTTCTGATGAACACATCTGCTATATAAATTGGGGGCAAGTGTATTTGAAATAACTACAGAAAAGGGTTTGTGAGGTGAGCATAGAAAAGGAATCTCTTGTTCATGCCATTTAAGAGCTGCTGACCTCTCCACCACGGGAAGAGGATTTTTTTTGCAGCAAAGGAATTCAAAAAGTCAGAACACCTCGGCTTCTCCACCCACCTGCTGGGAAGAAACCACCCTTTTACCCACTTCATCTGCGCTGGGATACAGCGCCCTCTGCTGGCAGACTACAGCAACAACCTCAGGGATCTTCCCTCCAGAGTGGTCCTGGCACCGGCACCGCCTAGCAGATCCGCCTCCTCTGTGAGCCTCTTGGGATATCCCTGGGGAGGGCCCAGACCGAAAATCCTGAAGGGTCCACATTTTCAGAAAAGAACCACCTCACCCTTCATTAATGGGAAACTGTGTCCCAGCAAAGCCAGGGAGAGAGAAGCTCACTGGCCTGGGACTTGGTAGCCTTGGTGACAGACTAAAATGAAAGCTGGGGACATAGCACACTGCAGGGTGTGGAGCTGAAGCAGTAACCTTGACATTTCTGTGGACGATAGGAACAGATCAGGAGAATGTTGGGGATCTTGGAATGCAACTCAGGGGAGCTGAGGGACAGAAGGGGTGGTGGGAGCACAGGCCTAGCCTGGCAGCCACTGCCCTCAAGTGAGCAGGGAGGGCGGGCCAGGGGTGCTCCCACGACACAGCTGGTATTGGTCACTCTGCCAGACACCAGGTTTCCCACCCCGGCTGCATCCCAGGATCACCAGGGGAACTCTCAGGACGCCTGATGCCCAGCCTGAGCCCAGAGATGCCCATGTGCCTGGTGGTTACCTACAAAAGGGTGGCCTTGGTAGAGTAAAATTTGCCTGAGAATTTCAGCCTGTCTCCCAGGCTGAGTCTAGCACTGAGATCCCTGGGAAGAGGTCCGGGAAGTGGGGCCTCGGGTGTGCCCCAGGAGTGGTAAAAGGCAGCAGCGCCTCTAGCTGGAGGCAGCCTCCTAGTGAGGCACAACCTGGGCTGTCGCCTCCTCTGACACCGTCAGCCGACGCTGATCTCTGTGAGGTGCACGACTCCAGGCCCACCTCTCACTCACCTCCCTCCTGGTGGTGAAGCAAATCCCAGGTGGCATCCTGGTGGATGTCCTCCTCCCACACCTGCATTTGGGTGAGGGGACCAGTACACACCATCCCACCCTTTCAGGGCCCCAGGAGGGTGGGCCCTGGTGCTCACTCTGCTCTCCTGCCCAGCCCAGTTCAACAGCAAGTCTGCAGCCTTGAGTCCAGATTGCAGAAGGCCAGGCTCTGGTGACCCTTCTGGATTCCATATCTTGATGTTTCAATGTCGAGAAAGCAAACAGGAAAGGCGCCCTTCAAATGCTCCAGTCAAAGGTTCCACTGAGACCACTGCAGAAAGCTCAGCTTCTCAGACCTCACCTCAGGCAAGCTTGAAAGTACTTTCCTCTACCATTTTAAAGAGAGAGAGTCGTGCTTTGCTTGAGGTCATTAACCTAACAGCTTGGGCTACTCTCAGAGGGACACTTGCTCTTCTGAGCACAGCCCAGGAAAAGGCAGAAGAAATCCCTCTAGTGGACCCCAAGGAACATATGTGGATGTGATGTGCATCTCAGGTAGGGCACAGAACACACGGTCAGCTCCTGTTGGCTGAAAGCTCCTGTCTCCACCTCAAGAGCTCCCAGAATGACCTGTCTAGAATGCGGATCTGATCATGTGGCCTCCCCACGTTGATCACCACCTTCAATTTATCCTCATGGCTCTTGGGATCCCCTTCAAAACCTACCCAAGTTCCTTCCTGCTCCAGGCCCTGCTTAGCTCTCCAAGTTCATAACAGTTCCCCAATATCCATTCCGTGTTCCAATCATGTCCAATATCTGTGGTTTACCAAACGTTTCTAGATTGCACAGCCTGGCAATGACCTGGAATGCAGGGAAAATGTGTTGAACTTTAAGTATGGCCCCAAGTGCTCCAGCAGTCAGTTGAGTATGGAATAACGTGAGGATGAACAACTTGAACCTGAACTGAGAGAATGCTCACAGGCAGAGCCAAGATACTTCTGAGGAATTCAAGGTTTGCTCTACCCCACAGATAAATAGAGGGCCATTCAAGATCCCAAGTTCCTAGGACAAAGAGCTACAATCTTAAGTTGGCAGCACATAGGTCAAATTAGTCCTGCAAGCACATTTTGTTTGGCTTTTTTTTCCCCTATATTTAAGACTATATTTTAAAATTGGGGGATTTTACATGAAGATCTACATTTCCATTTTCCTTTTAAACATTGGAAAATCTGTAACATAAGGCACAAAACCTTGCACGCAAGAACTGGAAGGATTACTACCATCCTTAGGAGCAACAGGTGGGCTCCAGCCAGACACCACTCCCTCCAGTCACCTTTGCACACCTATGCACTACACCCCACAAGTGTCACTCAAAACACCAAACTGGTCCATCTCAAAAGCATGTTTGCAATTACTTTAGTGTGAAAAACGTTTAAAGCTTTGTGGTAGAAAAAATGCGATTTGTATCACCAAATCATTCATTTTCCTCTTCCTCTTGTTGGGAAAACTACCCTTTCCAGCTCTCTTGTACTTAAGCAAGGTCATATGACTAGTTCTCCCAGTGGGGTCTGAGTAGCACTGCCACAACATGTCACCTCTGGACTGAAGCAACAAAAAGACCCTGAACTACCTTCCAGCTTTTCTCTTCCCTTGATGTGATGGTCCTGGAGGCCATGTGTTAGAATAGCACAGCTTCCCCTCCCCCTGAAAAAAAAATAGAATAACAGAGCCACACAAAGAAGCAGCACCTACAGAGAACTAGACTTTGCCTGAGAGAATAAGCAAAGCTACTGGGATTTCAGGCTTTGTTTGTTACTGCAGCATAGCATGACTTATCTTGACCAATATGAGCATATTGATTCAAACCACATCTGAATCAGGCAGTTCACTTATGATCACATAATAATAAGGCTTAAAATCCTTTGCACTATCGTCATAAGTATGTCCATTTAGCAGGTAATGCAAACATTTGACAATATCTGGAGTAGAACTCAATGCTGATGGCCACCATTCCTTACCCTGGCCAGGGCCTCTTGATAGTTTTCTGATAGAGGGATGCTCATGTGCCACTGACTGCCCTAGGTAGCTCAGGAAAGGGTGTAACAGGGCACTCCTTTCTAACCAGAGTCATTTCTTGTGTACCTGCACTGTTTCTATCAGAAGCATTGCTATTGATTAACAAGCAGCCATGCTGTCTTCCGAAATACATTGATACATAAATTAATAAAGTAAGATGCAACATTAGAAAACAGTAATCTTCACTCAATCAATATTTCTCAATGGTGACACTAATGTTGATTATATATTATAGCTAAACTTCACATACATGAATAAGATGTGCACTCATGTATAGAAAAAGTAAACAGCAAAAACCAATATTTTAAGAACAAAAGGGGTAAAAAACAAATAAATCTACATATCCATAACTGCCTCCTAAAGCATATTCAAGAATTCCTTATTCTTCCTTGTAATTGACCTCATTCAGTCATACACAAACACCAAAAGACAAGTGAAAACAAGACCCAGGCACTCCACAACAGAGAAGATCTAAAAATAACTTCCAGAGCAGGTTGCACATATCAAACATTTCACACACCAAGAAGGAACTTTGCATATTTTCACTTTCAGGAAAGTGCATTCACTCCTTCAAAATCTTACTGGGACTTTCTGCAAAGATTTGCAGAGTTCAGATTTAACAGATTAGGACTTTAATCAAAAACCAGCCATCAAGAATTTCCTGTGCACTTATAAGCAACAGACAGCTTTCCATCAGATTCTGTGGTTATTACCAGTGGAAAGAGGAAATCAAGGGGAGGACAGCTTGGCAGTGAGATTTGGGGAAAATAGATTAGTAATCAAAGACGCTTTTTGTCTTTAGAAACAAGGCAGAAGGCCAGGTGTAGTGGCTTTTTCCTGTAATCCCAGCACTTTGGGAGGTCAAGGCAGGAGGATCACTTGAGACTAAGAGTTCCAGACCGGCCTGGGGAACCCAGGCTAGACCCCATCTCTACAAAAAATACAAAAATTAGCCAGGCATAGTGGCACAGGCTTGTAGTCTCAGCAACTTGGGAGGCTGAGGTGGGAGGATCACCAGAGCCCAGGGAGGAGAAGTCTGCAATGAGCTGTGATTGTGCCACTGCAGATCACATTTCTGACCAGACTCATTTCTTGTGTAGCTGCACTTTTTCTAACGGAAGCATTGCTATTGATTTCACAAGCAGCCAGGCTCACTCATGAAATATGTTGAGACATAAATTAATAAAAGAAGATGCAACATTAAAAAACAGTAATCATCACTCAATAAATACTTCTCAATGATGACACCCTTGTGGCACTACAGCCTGTGTAACAGAGCAAAACCCTGAAAAAAAAAAGACAGAAAAAGCAGGAAGTCATTATTTTAGTTATGTATTGCTGCAGAACAACATTGATTATCTCCCAGTTTCTCTGGGTCAGGAGCCCAACCCCAACTTAGCCAGGTGGTTCTGGCTCAGGATCTCTCATGAGGTTTCAGTCAAGCTGGTTGAGATCTCATCTGAAAGTTCAGTGGGTGATGGGGTAGGAATCCACTTTCCAAGATCACCTGCAAAGTTGTAGGCCAACCTTGGATCCTGCATGTGCAACTCTTGGGCTGCCACATGACATGGCAGCTGATTTCCTCTAGAGCAAGCTATTTGCGAAAATGTCTAAGACAGAGCCCATAGCATTTAAAATCTAATTGCAGAATTGACATCTCATCACTTCTGTCCTTAAGGGGATTCAGTAAGTTCAAGTTACACTGAATGGGAGAGGATTGCACAAGGGGTACAGATACCAGGGAGCAGGGATCATTGGAGGTATCTTTAATAGTCAAGAGAAAAGACCTGCTTTATCTATTTCAAATGGTTTTGAGGTGAGAGGAAGGTCTGTGTTCAGAAAATTGAAGCAGTTTAAAGATAAGTGGGCTGGCACAAAGTGTGTGGGTCAGAATATAGTAGGAAATGAGTTTAGCCAGGTAGGAAAGGCTCATATTAGAGATCTGAGGGCCACTATTATGATTATGTATTCAGGTTACATAAAAGTTATTTTAGATTCATGGCGCATAACAACCTGGAGAAGACAGCCATTATTGACTGTAAATGTGGGTAGCTAATGTCTGTAAAATGACGCAGCAAGAGATGAAGACAAAAGGGACGGACAGAATGAGCTGTGTTTTGGAGGAGGCAACGGAATCTGATGACTGCATGTGTGTGTGTGTGTGTGTGTGTGAGAGAGAGAGAGAGAGAGAGAGAGAGGGAGAGAGATTAGACACCTACTTTCCAAGGGGGCTCCAATAAATATCATCCCTCTTTTCTTTGCCCACAGGTTCTGAAAAATGGAGAAATAAAACAGCAAAGATGGAGGCTAAAATATCATCTTTCTCTTACTAGAGGATGCAGTTGAACATGAGAGTGCAAGAGGTCTGCAAGAGGATTCCAGTATTAGCCAGGCTCACCCACCCAGAAATCCCAGAAGCAGAAGATGGACCCGGACAGATTAGTGCCTAATCTACTCTTCCCAAATTTACTGACCAGAAAAAAATCCCATCCATTTCCCCAGGAATGGAGTGAGCAAAATGGAGAAAGCGTCCAATAATTCAGCTGCCTTTATAGTCAGTAATAAGTGATACTCTCAGCCAGGACACTATGTGAACACAGTCCATACCAATGTATGGGATCCTCCCAGCCTCACTTTATAGATAGAGAAACAGACACCCAGAACCCATAGCTAGTGACTCCAACACCCAAGCTCAAAATAATTTGAAGAAGGAATTTAAAGTCTTCCTCAATAGTAAGGCTTCCTGGGGCTGCAGTTCCACTGTGTGTGGTGGGGTGAGCTGCGGCCAGGCTGTAGAAAAAGAAGCAGCGGGGCCTGGGGATGGGAAAGGCAAGAAGGCAGGCGGGGACAGGGTGGGCACCTTTTGGGACAAGATGCTTTCCCTTCTTGATCTCTCTGAACTGTCACAACCCTTGGGGGAGGGGTGATCCTCATTGGACCAAGGAGAAAACAGACTCGGATTGCCTGAGCTCTGTGACAAAGCCACACAGGCAGAGGTGGCAGAGGAGGGGGGCCCAGCCCTGAGCGCCTTGGGCAGGGCTTTCCCTCTCCAATCCCTTTCTGAAAGGCTCTGAGGCTCTTGAACGGAGAAGGGGCCCCGAAGGAGAGGCAAGGAAAGCGCCATGGAGGGGCCTCCTTGGATAGGGCCAAGCCAGCAGGAGCCGGCCCTGAGAACAGGCGGCCCCCATAGGCCCTCCGCAGACCCTCAGCAGGAACTGGTAGACCGTCTGCGTGCACTGGAATTTCTGACTTGGTGTGGGTTTGGTGACCCGCGCATGTGTTGGTACAGGAGTCCGTGTGTTGCCTTCACCCAAGGGGCACCCTGTCCTGGACTCGCGCCTCCCTGACTTCCAGTGCTGGGCCCCTGCGCTCTGTGGGCCCGCGACCCTGGCACCCCCAGAGGATGGCTTGAGAAGCCTCCCTACCTCCCCCTCAGGATCCACGACTCCTCCCCCTGTGGAATGATGCCAACTGCGGTTGGACCCCGGCCCGCACCGTGGCCCAAGGGCTATCTCTGATGGTCTCCATTTTCACTGCTCTCTCCAGCCCCTCTGCTGCACCAGGAGATCAAGCTCCCCAGCCCTTTCCCTGAGCCCGTGGTCCTCACCTGCGAATCCCACCTGAGCAGTCCTCCTGCCTCTTAACCTGCCTCAGGGCACAGTGTCCTCTAAACACCCCCCTTCCAACCTGAGCTCTTCGCGCCTGTCTTACGTGTAGACAGCGGCTCCTGGTGACTGAAGTCAAGCCCTGTCTATAGGCCAGGAGCCCCAGCTCCCTCCCACGATGGCAACACGGCAGCAAGCACGACAGCAGGACCAGCCCTCCCCGAAGGAGGGCCAAGTCCCTGGCCCAAGGCGTGCCTCACACGTTTGCTGCCGAGTGTTTTCTTCTCCGGCCACTGAAATTCTCACGTTTCTTTTCCTCCCTGAACCCACCCCCCAGCCCTCCCTCCTTCCACCACCTTCCGCCTCCTGGGTCCTGCAAGCGCAGTTAGCCATAGCTGACTGCCGGCTTTCTGCAGTCCAAATCCTCTGGCTCCTCCCAGCTTTCCTCTGCCTTGGGGTCCCGTGGATTTCAGCGTGCGTGGCCAATCCTGCTGAGCTGTGTCTTGACTCCTGGAATTCACTTCTTCATTGAACACATCCTCACTGAGCACCTCCAGGGCAGGGTGCCAAGCACAATCGTGAGGCAGGGACAGAGCGGGCAGCCGCACACACCAGGCCTTGACCTTGACTTTCTGGTCAGCAAGGGGAGGGAAAACAGAAATGAACAAAATACTTTCCAGAGGCGTGGAGCACTGTGAAGAAAGTAAAAGGAGATGACAAGGAAGGGAGGACATGCCAAGAGGGACAGTCACAGAAGACTTCTCTGAGAGGCCACATTGGAACTGAGACGTGAGTGGTCCAAACAGGAAGAAGCCCCAACACCTGGGAGCAGAGGAACCCAGGAAGAGCCACTGCAAGGGCGGGGCCTGAATTCAGGAGGAAGCTGGACATGCCGAAGCATCCAAGAAATGGCCAGGGCAGCTTCACAAGGGTGGCCGAGGGGAGAAGGATGGGTCTAATATTCAGTAAGGGTCAGAATCAAATAAGACAATGAGAGAAGGGAAGGAAACACAGCGCGGGTAGGTATGGACCCTACTAAAACAGAAAGACAAGGACAGGAGCAGAAGAGGTGTGAGGATGGAGCACAGAAAGACAGAAGAGATGGGCGGGGGCAGATCCTGTGTGAGTATCAATGGCAGGAAGACAGGAAGAGATGGTCAGAGCCACATCATGTGTTGGTGTGAGTGTCAGAAAGACTGTAAGACATGGGCAGAGGCAGATCATGCGTGAGTATGAATGTCAGGAAGACAATAGGACGGGAAGAAGCAAATCATGTGTGGGCATAAATGTTAGGAACAGAGTAAGAGATGAGGACATGGAGATCATATGTGAGTATGAATGTCAGGAAGACAGAAAGAGATGGGAAGAGGTAGATCAAGTGTGAGTATGAATGTCAGGTGGGCAGTAAGAGATGGGAGAAGGCAGCTCATGTGTGGGTATGAATGTCAAGAATGCAGTAAGAAATGGACAGAGTCAAAACATGTCTGGCTATGAATATCAGGAAGTCAATAAGAGATGGACAGAGGCAGACCATGTGTGGGTATGAATGTCAGGCAGACAGCAAAGAATGAACAGAGGGATATCATGTATGAGGATGAATGTCAGGAAGACAGTAAAAGATGGGCAAAGGCAAATCATCTGCGGGGATATATGTCAAGAAGGCAGGAAGAGATGGGTAGAAGATGATCATGTGTAAGTATGAATGGCAGGAAGACAGCAAAAGATGAATAGAGGCCCACCATGTGTACGTATGAATGTCAAGAAGACAGTATAAGATGGAGAGATGCAGATCATGTGTGAGCATGAATATCAGGAAGGCGGTAAGAGAAGAACAGCCTCAAAGCACGTGTTGCTATGAATGTCAGAAAGGCAGTAATAGATGTGTAGAGGAAAGCATGTGTGGGGATGAATGTAAGGAAGGCAGTAAGAGGTGAGCAGAGCAGATAATGTGCTGTTATGAGTATCAGGAAGAGAGTAAGATATGGAAAAATGCAGATTACGGGTGGGTATGAATGGAAATAAGAGAGTAAGTGAAGGGCAGAGGCAGATCATGTGTGTGTGTGAATGTCAGAAAGACAGTAAGTGATGGGAAGAGCAGATCATATGTGAGTATATATGTCAAGAAGACAGTAAGAGATGGGTGGAGGCAGATCATGTGTGGTATGCAAGTCAGGAAGCAGTAAGTGATGGGTAGAGGCAGATCATGTGTGGTATGCAAGTCAGGAAGCAGTAAGTGATGGGTAGAGGCAGATCATGTGTGGTATCAATGTGAGAAAGGAAGTGATGGGCAGAGCAGATCATATGTGAGTATATATGTCAGGAAGACAGTAAGTGATGGGTAGAGGCAGATCATGTGTGGTATCAATATCAGCAAGACAGGAAGAGATGGGTAGAGCAGATCATGTGTGGGTATGAATGTCAGGAAGACAGTAAGAGATGGGCAAATGCAGATCGTGTGTGGTGTCAATGTTAGGAAGGAAGGAAGTGGTGGGCAGAGAAGATCATATGTGAGTATATATGTCAGGAAGACAGATAAATGCAGATTATGTGTGGTCTGAATGTCGGGAAGACAGTAAGAGATGGGCAGTGGCATACCATATGTGGTCTGAATGTCATGAAAATAGAGATGGGCAGAGACAGATCATGTGTGGGTATGAATGACATAAAAACAGTAAGAGATGGCCAGAGACAGATCATGTGTGGGTATGAATGTCAGGAAGAAAGTAAGAGATAGGTAGAGGCAGATAATGTGTGGTATCAATGACAGGAAGACAGGAAGAGATGAGCACAGCAGATCATGTGTGGGTATGAGTGTCAGAAAGACAGTAATAAATGGACAGAGAAAGATCATGTGTAGTTATGAATGTCAGGAAGACAGTAAAGAATTTGCAAAGGCAGATCATGTATATTTATGAATGTCAGAAAGACCGTAAGAGCTAGGCAGAAGCAGATTATGTGTGTGTATGAGTGTCAGGAGGACAGCAAGGGATGGCAAGATACAGGTCATGTGTGGTATGAATGTCAGAAAGCCAGAGAGAGATGGACAGAGGCAGATCATGTGTGGTATGGATGTCAGGAAGAGATGGGCAAAACATCATGTGGGCATATGAATGTCAGGAAGAGAATAAGACATGGGCAGAGGCAGATCATGTGTGGTATGAAAGTCAGGAAGAGACTAAGAGATGGGCAGAGCAGCTCATGTGTGTATGAATGTAAAAAAAGACGGGAAGATATGGGCAGGGGCATGTAATATGTAGCATGAATGTCAGAAAGAAAGTAAGACACAGCCACAGGCAGACCATGTGTGATATGAATTTCAGGAAGATGGTAAGCGATGGGCCGGGGCAGATCTTGTGTGGTTATGAATGTCAGGAAGACAATAACACATGGGCAGAGGCAGATCATGTGTGAGTATTAGTGTCAAAAAGACAGTGGCAGATGAGTACAGGCAGATCATGTGTGGTTTGAGTGTCAGGAAGACAGTAAGAGATGGGCAGAGGCAGATCATGTGTGGGTATGAAAGTCAGGAAGACAGGAAGTGATGGGCAAAGCAGATCATGAGTGGGTATGAATCTCAGGAAAACAGTAAGACGTGGAGAGTGGCAAATCATCTTTGGGTGTGAATGCCAGGAAGACAGTGAAGATGAGCAGGGGTAGATTATTTGTCATATCAATGTCAGGAAGTCAGTAAGAGAGGGTAGAGGCAGATTCTGTGTGGCATGAAGAGGACAGTAAAAGATGGGCTGAGGCAGATCATGTGTGGTATGAATGCCAGGGAGGAAGGAAGTGATGGGAAGAGCAGATCATGTGTGGGTTTATATGTCAGGAAGACAGCAACAGATGGGCAGTGGCAGATCATGTGTGGTATGAATGTCACAAAAACAGTAAGAGACAGAGGCAGAACATGTGTGAGTATGAAAGTTGAGAAGACAGTAAGAGATGGGTAGAGGCAGATGATGTGTGGTTATGAATGCCAGGAAGACCATAAAGGGTTGGCAAAGGCAGATCATATGTGTATATGAATGTCAAAAAGATGTAAGAGATGGGCAGAGACAGATTATGTGGGGGATGAATGTCAGTAAGGCAGTAAGAGATGGGCAGAGCAGATCGTTTGTGGGTATGAATGTCAGGAAGACAGGGGAGAAATGGGCAGAAGCAGATCATGTGTGGTGTGAATGTCTGGAAGACAGTAAGATATGTGCAAAAAGGTCATATGTGGTACGAATGTCAGGACAACAATAAAAGATGAGCAGAGGCAAATCGTGCTTGCTTATGAATGTGAGGACAACAGTAAGAGATGGGAAGAGGCACGTCATGTGTGGGCACCAAAGTCAGGAAGCAAGTAAGTGATGGGCAGAGGAGATCATGTGTGGGTATTTATGTCAGGAAGACAATAAGATATGGGCAGAGGTAGATACTGTGTGGGTATGAATGTCAGGAAGACAGTAAGAGAGGGCAGAGGAAAATCATATGTGGGTATGTCACAAAAACAATAAGAGATGGACCAAGGCAGATTGTGTCTGGGAGTAAATGTCAGGAAGACAGTAAGGCATGGACAGAGACAGATCATGTGTGACTATGAATCTCACAAAACTGGGTAGAGGTGGGAGAGGCAGGTCATGTGTGGTATGAATGTGACAGTATGACATTCATGACAGTGTGGTGTGAATGACAGTAACAGATGGGCAGAGGCAGATCAATGTGGTATCAGTGTCAGGGAGCAAGTAAGTGATGGACAGAGCAGATCATGTGTGGTTATGAATGTCAATTATACAGTAAGGGATTGGCAGAGGTAGACCATGTGTGGGTGTGAATGTCAAGAAGACAGTAAGAGATGGGCAGAGGCAGATCAGGTGTGGTATGAATGTCGGGATGACAGTAAAAGATAAGCTTAGCACGTCACATGTGGCATGAATGTCAGGAAGACAGTAAGAAGTGGAGAGGCAGATCACGTTTGGTATGAAAGTCAGGATGATGGTAAGAGTAGGACGAGACATATCATGTGTGACTGTGAATGTCAGGAAAATAGAGATGGGCAGAGGCAGGTCACGTGTAGGAATGAATGTCAGAAGGGCAGTAAGAGATGGGCAGAGGCAGATAATGTGTGGCTATGAATGTCAGGACAGTAAGAGATAAGCAGAGGTAGATCAGGTGTAGATGGGCAGAGGCAGATAATGTGTGGCTATGAACATCAGGACAGTAAGAGATAAGAAGAGGTAGATCAGGTGTGGCATGAGTCTCAGGAAGACAGTAAAAGATATGCCTAGCATGTTATGTGTGATATGAATGTCAGGATAACAGTAAGAGGTGAACAGAGGCAGATAAAGTGTGAGTATGAATGTCAAGATGACAGAGATGGTCAGAGGCAGATAATGTGTGTTGTGAATGTCAGGAAGATATAAGAGATAGGCAAAGGCAGATCACATGTGAGTATGAAAGAAACAAATGAGAATGGAATGGGCATAGCTCCTTCTTGTGTAGGTAGGAATCTTAGGAAGACAGTAGGAAATCAGCAGCGCCAGACAATAAGTGGGTGTGCATTTCAGGAAGACAGAATTTGTAGGGAAGAACCAGATCTTTTGTGGGAATGGGTCACAGGAAGACAGAAAGTGAAGACAAGTGAAAAATTGTATCGGAGAATGGAACAGAGAAAGTATGAAAAAGATGGAGATAGTGAAGTAATAGATGGGTATTGACAGAAAAACTGAAAAACATGGGTAGGGAGAGATTATGTGTGCATATGACACAGTATGACTGAAACTTATGAACATAGCCAGATCCTGTGTGGAAATGAGTCTCAGGAAGACAAAAAAATGTGCAGAGTCATATCATGTGTGTGTATAAATGTCAAAAAGACAACAAGAAATGGGCAGAGGAAGATCATGTATGGGTATGACTATCAAGAAGACAGTAAAACATGGGCAGGGGCAGATCGTGTGTGGGTATGAATGTTTAGGAATATAGTAAGAGCCTGGAAAATGCAGATTATTTGTAAATATGAATGTCAGAAAGACAGTCAGAAATAAACAGAGGCAGAGCATCTGTGGGTATGAATTTCAGGAAGACAGTAAGAGATGAGCAGAGTCAGATCATGTGTGAGTATGAACGTCAGAAAGACAGTAAAGATAGAGGCAAATCATGTGTGGGGAGGAATGTCAAGCAGACAATAAAAGACGGGGAAAGGCAGATTATATGCGAGGATATATGTCAGGAAGACAAGAAGAGGTGGGCAGAAGTTGATCATGTGCAAGTATGAATGTCATGAACACAGTAAGAGATGGGCAGAGGCAGATCATGTGTGTGTATGAATGTCAGGAAGAAAGAGATGAGCAGAGACAGGTATGTTGAGTATCAATGTCAGGATGCCAGCAAGAGATGGGCAGAGGCAGATCATGTGTGGGTATGAGTGACATGAAGACAGTAAGAGATGGGCAGAGGCAGATCGTGTGTGGGTATGAGTGTCAGTAAGATAGGAAGAGATGGGCAAAACATCATGTGTGCATATGAATGTCAGAAAGAAGATAAGAGATGGGCAGAGGCAGATCATGTTTGGGTGTGAATTTCAGGGAGACAGTGGGAGATGGGCAGAATCATGTAATGTGTGGGTATGAATATGAGGAAGTCAGTAAGCAATGGAAAGAGGCAGGTCATGTCTGGGTATGAATGTCAGGAAGACAGCAAAAGTGTCCCATCGTGTGTGAGTATGGACCTCAGGGAGAATGAATGTGATGTGCAGAGCCAGATCATGTGTGGGTAGGGATCTCATGAAGACAGGAAATCATGGGCAGAGCCAAAACATGTATGCTTATGGAACACAGGAAAGTATTAACTGATAGGAAATAACGGATCACGTGTGTGTGGGAGGCATAGAAAACAGACAGAGGTGATCAGAGGCAGATCATGTGTGTGTGTGATGCTCAGGAAGACAGGAAGAGGTGACAAGATACAGATCATGAGTGGGTTTGAGGCTCAGGAAGGCTCAGGTAAATGGGCAGAACCAGGTCATGTGTGGATGTGGGGCTCAGAAAGACAGAAGGAGACAGGCAGAGTCAGATCATGTGTGGATATGGAGCACGGGAATCAAGTAACTGATGATAGGAAATGGCAGAATATTTGTGGATATGGAACACAGACAGACAGAAAGAGATTAGCAGACCTAGATCATGTGTGATATGAGTGTGAGGAAGGCAGTAAGAGATGGGTAGAGCAGATCATGTGTGGGTATGGATCACTGAAAGTGACTAACTGAAGGACAATTACAGAACATGTGGGATTTGGAACACAGAAATAAAGAAAGAGATGAGCATACCCAGGTCATGTGTCAGTAGAGATCTCAGGAAGATAGGAGATAGGCAGAGGCAGATCATGTGTGGGCATGGAACACAGGAAGATGGTAAGAAATAGGGGGGCAGTGCAGACTTGTGATAGTGGAGTTGTAGCAGCTGCAGGTGCAGGAGGTGGACTCCATGGTGAAGAGTCTGGAGAGAGAGACCATCCAGAAACTGCAGGGCTCATGTTCTGGTGCAGCACCAGCGGTTGTGCACATGCGGCAGGTGCACCAGTGCATTGAGTGCTGCCATGTGCCTCTGGCTCAAGCCCAGGCCTTGGGGACCAGCTAGCTGGAGAAGTTCCAAGACTGCCTGACTGGGTGTACTGTGCATTGCAATGACAAAGTCAAAGATTCAACATATGAAGGGAGGAAGGAACTGCAGGTGAAGCAGCCACTGGACGATTGTGTGCCCAAGGGTGTGGGTGGCCACACGCTCCTCATCCAGACCATGAGCAAGGCAAGGAAGGTGTCTCTCTTATCCACTGGGAAACCAAAGTCTTTGTCAGTGGCCATGGGGACTGAGGGCAAAAATATATTTTTAAAAGGAATGGGAAGTTTAATATTTTAAGCCAAGTTCATGAATGAAGAAATTAAGGATGGCATCAAGTGTAAGCTATATGCCACTTGCCTCTGGAAACTGGTTCAATCCTAAAAAGTGAAATGGAAAAAAACAGTGCTAAAATTTGGGTCAGAGATATTACAGGAGAATATTTTTAAGTCGATATGTTCTGTGTCCAGGGCTTGTCCTGGCAGCAGGGATCTCCCTTGTCAGAAGCCAGAGCCCTCTGCAGGACCAAATTCTTCCTCCACAGGACCCACCAGGCTGGTAGGGCAGATTCGGTGGAGCTTGAGAGCCGTTTCTGTTCGTTGCCAACCTCCTGTTTCCCAGAAGCATCACCACACCATTTTCTAGAAGCTGGGCAACAAAATCCATGAGGTCACTAACTTGGAAGAGGAAAAGAGTTTTCAGGGTCTTTGTTTCCTTAGTTTTTTAAATTATTTATTCAAGGGCATAAAGTTGATTTTAAGATGTGGAATTGGGAAGGATAGTAGTTTAGACAAGAAGTTTGAAAGTTTCCTTGCGGATACCCTCTTTTGACCATCAAGGTGTGGATGCGCACTTCTTAAAATTCTTGCACACTGCATCTTTCAGCCTGGGGACCACACAAAAACATGAGCAGTGACATCACACTAATTATGGGAAACAGAGCTTCCCTCTTATTGGCCGATGGGCCCTGAGACTGTCTGCTGAAGAATGACAGGACAATCTTCCCCTCACATTTTCCCCTGGAAGAAAAGGAGGTTTTGGTTGTGATCTATACCAGTATCCAGGAATGAGCAGGAAAGAAGGAGCTGTTGGCTACTTGGTTGATTATAAGAGAGTTGTGAAGTAGTAGATTTGGAAAAACCTGGTTTTCATAGAACAGAATGCAATGGAAGCCTAAATCCAGCATTGCTTACACAGCCCCTGAATGAACAGAGCCCAATTGAGACAAACCCCTGACCACAGGAAATTCAAGGAAGAGAAAGTAAGCAACTTGAGCTAAGATAAGCTGTGGCAAAGGAGGGGCAGTCCCCCATTATGAAAGATCATTTTTGCCTGGGGCCTTTGCAACACACAGTGTTCATGCCCTAGCATGGCACCTGATTGTTTTGATAGCAACCTCATTGTAGTTTTACAAGGTTATTACTTGAAATGGTAATATGCCTGTCTGTTCACTGTTTCCAGGTAGTGATATATTTTCCTAGTGGTTTGGTTTTTAAAATAAATAAAGTTTAATTTCTCCCCTCCCCCACAAAAAAGAAATAGGCAGATAAAACAGTGTGTGGGTGTGGATCACAGTAAGACAAAAACTGATGAGCACAGGTAGATCATGTGTGGATATGAATATCAGGAAGACAAAGAGATAGGCAGAGATAGATTACCTGTGAGTATAGAGGACAGGGAAACAGTAACTGATAGGACATGACAGATCATGTGTGGGTACAGATCACAGGAAGACAAGAGATGAACAGAGCCAGATCATATGTAGCTATGAATCTCAGGAATACAGTAGGAGATGATCAGAATGAGATCATGTGTGGCATGAATCACAGGAAAACAAAAACGGATGGACAGAGTCATATAATGTGCCAGTATGGATTTCAGGAAGACAACAATAGTTGGAATGGACAGAGCACATGTGGATATGGATCTCAGCAAAAAAAGAAAGAGATGAGCAGAGCCAGATCATGTTTTTGCATGAATATCACAAAGACAGAAAGAGATGGGCAGCACCAAATCATGTGTGTATGGATCAGGGAGACAGTGAGTGAAGGGCAATGACAACTGCCCTCATGTATCATGGGAAAACAGTACATGACAAGCAATGACAGATTATGCATGTGTATAGAATACAGAAAGAAAGAGTTGGGAAGAACCAGATCATTTCTGGGTATGTATCCAGGAACACAGAAAACAATGGGCAGAGACACAGAGTGGGTTTTTCTGAATCACAGGAAGACAAAAAGGGATGGGCAGAGCCAGATCATGTGTGCCTGTGGATCTCAGGGAGACAGCAAGAGATGGCCAGAGTCACATCATTTGTGGGTGTGAATCTCAGAAAGACAAAGAGGTGGCCAGAGCCAGATCCTATGTGGGTGTGATCCTTAGGAATACAGTAAGACATGGGCAGCACAAAACCATGTGTACGTGTTGGTCTCAGGAAGACAGAGGGAAGGATGGAGCCAGATTATATGTGGGTATAGTTCTCAGGAGCACAGAAAGAGATGGGCGCAGCGAGATCATGTGTGATTTTGGAGCACACGACGACAGTAACGGAGAGGAAATGACAGATCGTGTGTAGATATGGAATACAGAAAGAAAGAGATGGGCAGAGCCAGATCGTGTCTTGCTATGAATCTCAGGAAGACAGTAGAAGATGGACAGAGCCAGATCCTGTATAGGTACAGGGAACAGGAAGACAGAAACATCTGCATGTCCAGATCACGTGCAGGACACAGGACACGTGGATCACAGGAAGTCAGAAACAGAGCCGAGCAAGGCTATGTGTTGATGTGGATCACATTTAGAAGGGGAACAGTAGGACCAGACCTTATGTGGGTACAGAAAACAAGAAGCGAGAGAGAAAGTAGCAAAGATCAGATAATGTGTGGGAAAGATGGAAATAGAAGAGCAGAGACACTGTAGTGCCTGAGTATGGATCATATTCAGAAAAAAAGAGATGGGCAGGGGTTAGACCCTGTGTTGGTGTGGACCACAGGAAGACCAAAATGCATGTGTAAGCTGAGACCAAATCATATGCATGGATGGATCACATTTAGACCAAAAGAGATGGGTAGGGGTAAATTCATGATTGGGTGTGGATTGCACTAAGACAAAAATTGTGGTCACAGATAATATATAGATTTGTATCACAGGAAGACAGAAAAAGATGGGCAGAGCCAGATCATATGTGAGTAGGAATCATGGTTAGACAGAAACAGATGGGCAGGGCCAGATTATGTGTGGGTATGGTTCACTGGAAGAAGAAAGAAATGGGTAGGGATAGACCAGACTGTGTGTGTGGATGGATCACAGCAGGAAAGAAAGGTGTGGGGCAAGGCCCAGGTCATATGTGGGATGAAAGATAGAAAAACAGGAAATGCCAGGCAGGGTGGCATTGTACATGGGTGGGCATGTATTAGTGTAAGAGAGTGAGATGGGCTGGGATTATGCCATATGTAGGTGTGGATCACAGAAAGATGGAAAGAGATGAGCAGAGCCAGACCATGTGTGGATATGGAACACAGCAAGGCAGAAGGAGGAGTGTAGGCCAGATCAAGTGTGGGTGTGGACCACAGTAAGAAAGAAAGGAATAGGTAGGGATACACCAGATCTTGGGTGTATATGGATCACTCTTATACAGAAATAAATGGGAAAGTATGATATCGTGTGAGGCATGGGCACAGGAAGGCATAAGGACTGGGCTGGGCGTGTGGCCATGTTGGGACAAGACTTTCCAGAGGCCAGGAGTGGCCAAGTGGGGATGTGGATGTGACGGCAGGAGTTATGGCAACCACGTCAGCCCACGAGCTGGAAGCCACATGCTGAGGAAAAGAAAACAAGATGGGAGGGAAATGGATCCCTGATATGGGAACACTTTCAGACCACCAGTGTGAAGAGAAAAGATAAATCAGTTTCTACCATTGGGAAGCTCTGGGGACTCAGGCTGTCTCTGTTGAAGTACCCAAATGCCATCCTAACTACTGCAATAAGAACTAAAGGATGCAGGAGGTGGGCATTTCACCACTCCTTGCTTTCTATTCCTCCCCACCCCTGCTCCTCCAGGGAAGTTTTAGTGCCCAAGGACATTGAGGAAGTGGGAGTGCCAATACAGGAGCTGGGGCTCAGGCAGGTGTACCTAGGAGTGATTTGGGGCTGCACAGGCAGCAGCAGATGGCAAACCCACACTCATGACTCCTCCCTGAGGGCACTACTGACACAGGCAGAACTGGAGAGGGATAAAGTGGTAAAAAGAGGAGGGGAAAAGACTCAAGGATGATGAACAGGAGATGGCTGTGGCTTCGAGGTGGAGACATTAGCTGAGTGTTGGATGCACGGGCCAGGAACACAAGGAGAAAGTTCAGGAAAGAAGTTTTGCCTAGAAAGGTGGTGGTGGTGATTGTTGATTTTGTTGTTAGTGCCTCAGAGACTCTCATTAACTTCCAACTTTTTGCCCCAGGCCATAGCCTGTACTGTGCTTTCTGACATTCAGAGGGTTCTGGTAGCATAGTAGGTACTCAATTTTGTGAACATTCTATGGAGTCCTGAAAAGGCTGTGTTCCCTTTTTGAATTTGAGGTCTATTAATAATGCTTTACAATATCAATATCTGCCATTTAATTTTGCATACATCTATCAAAAGCTGAGAACAAAGTCTTTCATCCCTGTTGCCTTTCTATTAAATTATCCATAAGGTCCATCTGGTTCTGCTTTCTACTGTTGATTACGTTTAATTGATCATACACACGTTCATGATCTGTACTTGAACCTCTTACCGGGTAGCCAGTCCTGATGCATTGATTGTTTTTGCCTCTAATTCTCCCTCACCTGGATCAGTATTATCACGGTGGCACTTTCTGTTTGCTTGCTGATCAGTTTCTGTCCAGTCCTTTATGTATAGGTCTGTCCAGTCCTTTATTTATAGGTCTCCCTATGTTGCCCAGGCTGGTCTTGAACTCTTGGGCTCAAGCAACCCTCCCGCCTCAGCCTGCCTAGGAACTGGGACAACAGCAGGCACCACCATGCCCAGCTCGATCCTTTAATGTTTAAGGTAAATGATAAGGTAGGCAAAAGAATATGATTGTTTCAATCCTGGAATCTTTTTAATGTGGACTTTTAATCTATTTCTATATGATGTCATTACATTAAATTAGTCTTCTGACACACATTATGTTTTTTCCTTATGTTTTTACTGTTTCTACTGCCTGCTAAATGGCAATGTTTTATTGCCTTTTGTCTTCCACAGTGATTTGGACATGATATAGCCTGTGTTCTTGAAATTGAACAATTATTATAACAGCAATGCGCTGCAAAGAAATCAGAGAGTGAAGATAAGCAAAACAAAGAAAACATGGCCAGAATCCCACCTGCCCCTCCACACCAACTATAGACGGGTTCATGTGTATCTTCCAAATATCTTCTAGACGTATAAACACATCTCAGTATAAACACACAATGGGATCCCCTGGAGAAGGAATGCTACAAATCTGCTTGTGACCTGCTTTGATCAACATACCGTGTATCTTTCCATGTAAATAAATAACTTTCCCCTGTATAACTTTCATGACTGCAAATGTGTGCATTGAATGGGTGTAACATAATTTCAAGAGTTCCCCTATTGTGAACTCGTTTATGAGCTCTTTGTCATTTCTAACAATATTGTGATGAACAGGCTTGTTAATACCTTACTCTTTGAGCACATGGTTACTTCTGCAGGATACATTGGAAGCAGAGAAATTACTAATTACTAAATCAGTAGGTGTGTGCCTTTTACAGGCTTTTTCTGTGTGATGCCTAACTGCCTTCTGGACATGTTAAACCAAATTCACATACCATTAGCATGAGTATTTGACATTGCTTTGGCCTTTGCTAAATTTTGTTTCAACTTTGATTTTAGATTCAGGGAGTGCACGCACAGGTTTGTTACCTGGGTATATTGTGTGATGTTGAGGTTGGGGGTACGAATGATTCCCTCACCCAGGTAGCGAGCATAGCACCCAACAGTGAGTGTTTCAGCCTTTGCTCTCTTCCCTCCCGCACCCATCTAGTAGTCTCCACTTTTTTATTGCTGCCATCTTTATGTCCACCAGTACCGAATGTTTAGCTCCCACTTATAAGTGAGAACATGCAGTATTTGGTCTTCTGTTTCTACATTAATTCTCTTAGGATATGGCCTCCATGACTTTGTTAAATTTATAAAAAGTGAAGAATCACACACACCCTATTTGCTTCATGTTTCTTTAATCACTGGCGAAGCTCAACATTTTTCATGTGTGGCATCAGCCCACAAGTTGACCTGCAGTGATCCCTACCCCCTGGTATTCCCGATTCTGTGTAATCCACCCCACAGTGAATCAGGGATGGTCTGTGGGCTAACAGAACATCGCAGAAGTCGTCATCTGTCACTTCTGACCCCAGGCTACAAAAGACAGTATTTGTTTCCTGTAATTCACATGTTCCTTGTTGCTGAACCTGTGCTCAATTTTGTGATAGGTCTTTGGGTGCCTGTGCCTCTCTTCTGAATCGCTTCTGCTTCCCATCTGCTGCAGCCTTGGGAGCCTTTTACTGGAAGGAATAGGTGGCTGAGGTGGCAGCCCCATGAGAATGGAGGCCTTCTGCCAAAAGCCACAGTGGAGTCGAGGGCTCCAGTCAACGTGTGTGGGTGATCAACCATCCCGGGACTGCGGGGTGAGCCGGGGCACAAGTCTCTCAGTGCTAACTCCGGGGACATGGTGTAATCGTCCTACATGTGAGTGAGCCATCTGGGAAGTAGAGCCCCATCCTAGTCAAGCCTTGAGATGACTGCAGTTCCAGCCGAGAGCATGTCTATGACCTGTAAGACCCTGGGGTAGAACCATGCGGCTGAGCAGCACCCAGATTTCTAATCATCAGTGTTTGGCTGGGCGCGGTGGCTCACACCTGTAATCCCAGCACTTTGGGAGGCCGAGTGGGAGCAGATGACTTGAGGTCAGGAGTTTGAAACCAGCCTGGCCAATGTGGTGAAACCTGTCTCTACTAAAAATGCAAAAATTAGCTGGGCATGGGTGTGGTGGCGGGCGTCTGTAGTCCCAGCTACTCCGGAGGCTGAGGTAGGAGAATTGCTTGAACCCAGGAGATGGAGGTTGCAGTGAGCCAAGATCACACCACTGCAATCCAGCCTGCGCGACAGAGCAAGACTCCATAGAGAGAGAGAGAGAGAGAGAGAGAGAGAGAGAGACAGACAGAGAGAGAGATCCTGAGTGCTTGTTGTTTTAAGTTGCTAAGTTTGGGGGTAATTTTGTTCCACACAAATAATACATTATGTTTTTAAAACATTTTATAAGGATTTAATATGTGATAAAGGTGATAAATTTACCCTTTGGGAAAAGTGTAGGAACAATTGGTTTATCCTGGGGAAAAGATAAAGGTTTTCAATCAAATGATCACCAGATGTACTGAGGATGTCTTGAAAAGAAAGCCACAGACCTACTGGAAGAGGGACAGGTGTGTCTTGACAGAAGCTCACTCCTGCTCAGGGTCTTTGGCCTTCGACACACACCTCCCTTGACCCCTGCCCATCATCCTTCAGGTCTTGGTGGAAACGACGCTTTCTCCAGAAGCCCCGCACAATCTTCTCAGCCAGGTAGAGACTGCCTGGTGGATCTCTCATGGCTACGCCATCTGCCGTATTTTGCACACTCATGAGTTACATAGGCGTTTGTATGTTTCATGCTGTCTTCCCAGATAGACTGCGAGCATCCTGAGGCCGGGGATGGTGCCTGTGCTGTGCACTCTCTCATGCCCAGCTGCCTGTCAGTCTGCAGTGCCTTATATGGGGCGTTTTCCTCCCCCACTTCCTGGTTCTTTGACACGGGGTTTTGAAAACTCCACTTGGCAGTGTGTGCTCCCATCAGGGCTCTTCTGCTTCAGCTTCCACCTGCAGTGCTGTGCCTGTGGGGTCCACATGCACTACCCGCGCCCCGGCTCCAGGAGTTGCAGCCGCCTCCTTGGCTAGGGTTTGCTGGGTGTTTTGGAATTGACATAACCTGAAGGAACAACGCAAGGGGTGCAGCATGGCCACGCCCCGAATGACCGTACTACATGGCATCTGAAGACGCCATGGATTGTAAAACCCATCCAGATGTCAGACACGTTCATGCCTGGGAAAAAAAGAACATCTTAGAATTGATGATGTACGTATTTTCTCAATCCAGCTTCAAGGGCCTGAGAGTTGTAGAAATATTTCCCAGATGGGCAAAAGCTTGCCTGCCCTTCTAATTTTCAGGGGTACCCTGTGTTCTGGTCATTTTCATTTTCTGAAAGGTATTTAGTGAGAAGGCGAGAGTGAGTGACTCAATGGCTGCTAGCAAGCTGTCATGTTAAACCAGTTTTTAATTCTCTTCAGAGCCACACCGTCCTCCAATAACTCCCTCTTTCTTCTGATAGTTTTAGTGCTTGACTGGCTGTATATAAAACACAGAAGTGAAACCAACCAGAAAATAATCCAAAGGCCAAATGGCACCTTATGCCAGTCATTCACCGATACTTGTGGAATGGCTCAGTATGTGTTTGCTACTTAAAAACTCAGCCTCAATCTCCTAACTCATCATGTGACTAAGAACGCCTGGCCTCCTGGGAATGCAGCCCAGTAGGCTTCAGCTTTATTTCACCATCTATTCTCTCTGAAGGCTGCTACCTATGAGGCTTCATCTACATAACAAGAATCTGGACCCCCACAATTCCCCTTATCTTAATGCAAGCATTTCTTTCTACTGACTTCAAGTCTTGGGACAAAGCTTAACTCTTTCAACAGGTTGCCAATGAGAAAATCTTTGAATCTACCTATGACCTGTAAGTCCCTGCTCCAAGTTGTCCTGCCTTTCTGGTCGAACCAATGTATACCTCCCATGTACGGGTTTTTGTCTTTGCCTGTAATACCTGTCTCCTTATACTGTATATGAAACCAAACTGTAACCCAAAAAATAAAAAATAAAATATAGAAACTCAGCCTCGATCTGATTCCCAGGATTACGATTCTATCAGCAAGTAATTGATCCCTGATGGCAAGAATCAAAGCTGGTGAAACTCAGTGCCCTCATGAAGAGTTCATTCTAGTGGGGAAAGACATCCAATATGCAAATAAATAAACAAGTGAAGGAATGAATGAACCGTGGCAGGAAATGTATCAGTTGCATCTCACCATATTTTTAAGCTGTGGTAATGAATCCCTAAATCCCAGTAAGTTACAACTGTAGACACTACTTCTTCCTCACATAATATGAAGGAGGCCACAGGATGGCCTTGGCCCAGCCCCACAGGCCTTCTTGCTTGCTCCAGAACCCAGTCTGAAGGGGCAGCCCTGTCTGGCCAATGCTGGGCTCACAGCCAAGGGAGAAGCATGAGACAGATGATCTCTCCCATGGGAAGGCTTCTGCTTGATGTGGTGCTCTTTAGTCCACTTGTGTACCTCCCAAAGGCCAAAGCAGGGTTCAGGGCCAAGTGCAACAATGGGCTGGGCAACAGAGTTCACCTTCAGGGAGGAACTGCAAATCCCATTGCAATGAATGGGAAGAAATATTCTTTGCAGGGAAGAGTTGATTGCTGGGAACAATAATCTAAGCAGCCATAAGTTTAAGTGACGTAAAGATAATATATCAGGGAAGGAGGCTAAGGGGAGCCAGGTGTGTGAGTGTCATGGGGTTAGAGGGGTGCCACAGAGAAACTGACAAACTTACAGGAGGAATAAACAGGTGATGTTCTGACGTTAGGATCGTGATGTATAGTGGAGACTGCTGGCTAGTTACCAAAAACCCATTTCCTCATCTTCCTGGGTACACAGACTTTTCCTGGCCTCTGTTAACAGTGAGGTGTGGCCATGTGACTGAGGTCCAGCCCATGGAGTGAGAACAGAAGTGATGTGTGCCCTGCCACCAGGAGTCCAAGGACCCCAAGGTCCTAGGGATGGTGGAGCCACAGACGGAAGGAGCCTGGGTCCCCAAATCACCATCCAGCAGAAGGACATCTACTTCGGATCGTGAGCAAGTAAGCTGGAGTGCAATGGCGCGATCTCAGCTCACTACAACCTCCGCCTGCCGGGTTCAAGTGATTCTCCTGCCTCAGCCTCCCAAGTAGCTGGGACTAGAGGTGTGCACCACCATGCCTGGCTAATTTTTGTATTTTTAGTAGACGAAGTTTCACCATGTTGGCCAGGCTGGTCTTGAACTCCAGACCTCAAGTGATCTGTCCATCTCGGCCTCCCAAAGTGCTAGGATTACAGGAATGAGCCACTGCGCCTGGCCAAAACCAGGGATTTTATGGTCTTTGGAAACCCACTGGTAGTGACTTCATAGTGACGTCGTTTACGGTGATGTTGACCTAGGTGGACTCTTGTGGGAGAGAGACTTCCCAACATGGAGAACGGTGTATATTGGCAAATGTGAGTCATGAGGGGCTTCTTCAGGTGTATGGAAGAGAACAGTATATGGGGAAAAAGAATGAAAAAGGAACTGAATCCCTTTGTCTGAAAAGCAAACACAATTAGAGAGGTAATAACTGGAATAATCAACTGAGAGAGTGCTAACAACTTTGAAACCACAAGCCCTTGTACTTGGAGGAATTCCCCAGAATATACTAGAGGTAGAGGCCCCTTTGGAGAGGGCAGAGTGTGGAGAGCATGGGTGAAGGGATGAGGGTCTTCCCTTTCTGACCATCGCTTCCTCCAGGAAAGCAGATCAGATTCCACCATACACTGATGAGTTTCAGAAACACCTGTCATTTCATTCAACAGAATGGCAGGCCTGCCACCCTGCCATTTATCTGGATTTGTGTCTTCAAGTCTTCCTGTTTTCTACATGCCTCCCAATTATTTACTGACAAAGGAATGAGTTGATCCTTTGCCCTGTATTGTTTTTCATCTATTACTTCAACCTTGTTTCCTTTTCAACTACGACAGGAAGAACAGGTGCTTCTCAGTTGTAGGTGGCTTGGCTGTCTTTGGCTAATATTAAGAAACCTCAAGCAAGAAGTCTAAATATTGATCATTAATTTACTAAAATCCTCTGTATATTGAATGTTTCTTGACTTCAGACATCTCTGAAAAGTATAGAGAAATTTGTCTTCATATTCTGCATACTTAAACTTTTTATTATGGAAAATTTCAAACATGCATGACAGTAGAGAGATTTGTGTAATGGATTCCCATGTATGTATCACTGGCCACAACAAATACCAACATAAGGCCAACCCTGTTTCATCTGCATCTCCTTCCCCATTGAATTATTTCAAAGCAATCCCAGATATCATCTCATTTAATATGTAAAGTTTTTATAAGATACTTATTTCCAAGAGATAGGGGCATCATCTTTTCAAAATATCATTATAATACCAATTAGCACCATTGTTAGAAATGAATAGCAACTCTTCAGTATCATCTAATATCCACTGGGTATTCACCTTTCCCTGGATTGTCTCATGTATGCATTTTTCCCGTTGTTTTCTTTTAATCAGCATCTAAACGAGGTCTGTGCATTTACATGCCTTGCTAAATATGATGACTTCATCCTAGTACTAGTTAATACCTAAGGACAAAATACACACTTGTGGTAAGGCTTTTTACTTACGACAATGGATATAATTTCACATTTCAAAGTCTCCTTGGTAATTGTGAATTTGGGGCAGCTCTGATTAGATTGCTTTTGTTTTAATTTGTATTAGTCTTCAATTCAATTAGTGCAGTTTCTTTGCATTAAGCTTTTAAAGCCACCTGTTCAGCTTCTGAGAGCTAATATTTTATATGTCTTAAGCCACCCATCTTTTCACATGTTAACATCTATGAAATCAGTTTGCATTTTATAATCAATGGTGATAGTTTAACAGGTAGCATTTTCCTTTACTGTTTATTAAACAGTGGTGCATCTTACAATCAAAGAGGTCTTAGATTTGATGAAATATACTAGTTTATTTAAACTAGGTAATATAAAGGGCCCTTTCTACGGAAGTTTTACTCTTCTTTCTGAACAGTGGGCCACCTTTACAAGACAGATATGCCGAAGAAGGTAGACAAGTCCAGGTCTGGTCAGAAACATATGAGCCATTCTGAATCTTCAGAATGGAAATGGTTTAATACAGAATCAGAAGCTTATATGGCTCGTGGAAGGCAGGGGCTAAGGTGAGGAAGTTTCTAGAATCCAGGAGTGCAAGAGTCACAGGGAAGCTCCCCGGCCCCCAGTGGTCTCAGCTGCCTGCACGACTGAAGTGGGTGAGTCTCAAGGTGATATCCAGAGGCTGCTGGCAAACCCCACATCTGCCTCCTGTTGATGCTTGAAAGCCTGTCTTGTGCAGCCACCAGAAGGAAGTGGTTTCTCCTCACCTCCCTCCTCCCCAAATCAGGGCACAGGGTCTCTTGGGGCAGAATCTTAAGAATCCACATCTACCGGCAAAGGAGTGTGGCAAGTGTCACGTCCAGGCTTTATGCCTCTAAGGACAGGGAGGAACCAAGAAAGGCTGGGATGGTGGCAAGTACCAACAATGTTCAGCACTTTAGAACACATCAGTGAATCCGTACGTTAACTGCAGAAAAGCTTAATCTTTTTCCTCTTACGTGAATATAAAAGGAAGTTGTAAGGTATGTGTCCTGCTCCCAACGGACTGATTTCTGCCCCTGTGGAATATGTGCACCCACCCCACCCCTGACGTCAGTGGACTTGAGCCTCTGAAGCCAGCCAAAGCCAGGTGGAGGAGTGAGGCTAAAGGAGGAGCAGGGCTTGGCAAGGCCAAAACCCTGCCCTGGCCGCCCCATTGTCCCTGAGGGATTATTTCCACAAATGCATATGCTTAAGTGCTTCAGTTCCATGGCAGGAGAACAGGACACAGAATTATTGATGCATGAGGACACGTCACTTATGGGCACTTGGCACTGATTCATATGCTCTGTCATAAGTGCCCTGACGTTCTCCTTTTCATGAACGTTGGTTTGTCCGTTATGTTCTAGGCAGCTCAAGGGGAGGAGCTAGGTCCCTTATTTCTTAAAGATCTCCCCTCAATGCTGATAGTATCCCTAAAGCCAGAAAGGTGATCCCATAACAAGAGAGTTGCCTCTATTAGAGCAGGGGGAGTGGCCAAGCTCAATTTGAGCATGTGCTAACTACAGAGCGTCGCTCTTAAGGCTTAGTGGCATCAACCTGCTGACAAAATAGGGCAAACAGCCAGAAGAGAGGAAGAACTGTCTGCCACACATTCCAATGGTGGGCTCTCGCTTGCACATCTTCTCAAACCTAAAGCTCTCCCACATTGCCTGGATCAGCCTCAGGGGACTTTGTGTGCAAGCCCCAGCATCAAGCTATAGCCCCAGAAATTTTAACCTACTTCATGTACTCAACCAACTGCGAGGACAATCCCTTCTGCAGCTTGAAAAAGCAGTGCTTTTCCTCCCAATTACACTGTCACTACTCACAGTATTTACTTTTTACTTTTGAATGTTACAGAAGGGCATGGTGTTTCTATGCCTGCAGAGGGAGGCCTTGGTTTAAAAGTTTGGGAAATCACACTCTAGAACATGTACTGTAAGACATTTCAACGATATGAAATCAAGCAGATGAAAGACCAAAGCAAATGCTAGGTGTTCCTGGAAGGTCATAGAGCTCAAGATGCAGAATTCTGCAGGTTACAAAGCATCGAAGGATGGAATGAGAGGCAAAGCTAGAGGAAGATCATTTCAAGTCTGGAAAATTCACAGGAAGGGTAATATGGCATGATAGTCTATGGACTAAAAATTTATAAACCAGATAGGAGAAAAAAAGGAGCCATGAATTACTCAAGTCTCAGATCACTCAAATTGACACCCCCGTTCCAGTCACTGAGCATCACCCCTGGAGCCTCAGTCAGGGCCCTATTGTCTCCAGTGAATCACAGGACACGCTGCTGGGGAGCAAGAGCAGTGAGGGTTTCTGGGTTAATCAGCTGGAGCCGCAGCTCCTGGGGTCGGGGTAGGGGTTGGATAAATGAGGCTACGCAACTGTAACCCCAGTCCTCCAAGGGCATCCCACCGGGGCAGCTGGACCATCTGAAGGCAGAGGGCCAAGAGCAGGTGCATGCAGGAGGCAGCCTCTGGCCCCCAGTGGTAAAAGAGCAGCCGGAGTTGCCAGCCAGGCGTACAGGTTCAGATGGGATGAGACATCTCGGGGCACGGGCATTTTCTAGCACTCTCGCATCACTGATGATATCATAAATAACAAAGGCTCTGAGTACAGATACAGCTCATCGACTGAACTTCTTACAGCCCCCCCGGGATCTCACTGAAGACACCTATAAGAAATCGGCCCTTGGCTCTTAGACATCTGTTTAGCATTAGAATCTGGGCAGGTTTTAAAACTCAAGTATTTGGACATGGAAAGCCACAAGCTTACTAGAGTGGCTCTGTTTCAGTTCACACATTACAACAAATACACACATTAATGTAATACGGTGATGATAAATGAAATCACAGCTGAGGCTTTCAATGAACTACTGTGATTTAATTTTATTAATATTTTAAAATATGAAAACTGTAAAACATAGTATTTATGTAAACACCTGAGGACTGTTCAAGTGGGTACAGCATCTTCATACAAACAATTTGAAAGAAGACCAAGTTTAAGTAAGAATCTTTTGACATATAAGGAATAACATAGATGAAGCTATTCTTTAAATAGTTGCATTCATGTCTAAAGTACATCTGGCTTTCTAAAAAGAAAAGGTACATTCTTGCACCTGGTGAACATTTTCTTGACATTTATTATGAATAGCTAATGGTGATAGCACCAATTCTCATAGCTTATAAACCTTGTATTTGTTATACAATGTAATAACAAAGTTATAAATTTATAACAAAATAATAGTGTTGAACATGTTTCCCTTGAAAGTTCTAACTTACAAAATAAAGCCCCCAAAGATTAGTCTGAATTAATGTATCATTCAAAGTGTAGCAGGATTAATGGCTCAGAATTAAGCAAATTAATTAGAAACATTGCATAGGACAGAGAACTTCCCTGTATGGAAACCAATCTACAGATTGTTTCTTGTCCTCTAAAAAGTTAAGTTGAGAGGTACTAGTGATGGCAAATAATCCATTTACATTTTACAAAATAAAACATCTCACTAATATATGGCTCATCCCACCTCTGTGGCAATACAAAATGCCATTTTAAATTTTTTTAAAAAAGATTACTTGTATGTATACTTTAGGTGAGAATAAAATATAAAATACTATCTATATAAAGAATAAACACATAAAATAAAGTTATGTCTTTTAAAAGTTTGGACAGAGGTATCTTCATAGAGAGATGCAAACAATGTAAGTGTAGTTATATGTCCAAACTTAGCCAAAATATGAAAGTTTTAATATAATAGTTTGTTTGAAAAAAAGTAGTCAGACTTCATCCAAACCACCCTTGCGGTACAATATTTCTTGCATAAAATAACTATTCTATCTATCTTATAGTTTATCTTAAAACTGTTAGGAGCACTTAATAAAAGTTTATGAGCTTATTTTTTTCTCTAAATCTGAATAAATAAAACATATAGAGAAATAATAGCAGAAAGGAAAAGAATTTATATGGCTATTCTCTTTCTGGAAACTGGTAGAACACTGCAACATCAGACAGATAAAATACTCCAGAAAGAGATATCTATGGGTATACCTTTAAATTCTCTTCTGGGGAATAATTCCCATAGATTCAATCATAGAAGTTGTCAACCCCTGATAATACCTCTCTTAGCTGTTTTGGTTCTCTGTATCGAGATGAACCAGAATCAAAGGTTTTTTTTGCTTTTTGGTTTTGTTTTTCTGTTGCTTGCATGAAATATATTTGTAAACAATATAATAAAAGTAATGTTTAAAGACCTATGAAGAATGAATTTCCTATTGGACTATTCTAATACTACCTAGCAGTTAAATGGTTTTTAAAGAAGTAGACTGGACTATAACATAGTTCTACAATTCTAGCTATAATATATTTTGAGTGATACTTTCTACAAAACAAAAACGACTAAAGGGCAGAAAAATGATTCTACACTAAGAAGGCATTGGTCCCTCTAGAAGTTGGCCCAATCTAAATTTGCACAAGGATTTTTTCAATTTTCAAAGCATTTTCCTTGTTTAAGTCGGTCAATGTAGTAGCATAGCTTCACAGCCGTTCCCAGCTTCACCCCCAAGTGCTTCAGCAACACGTCACTCGTGAGTAGGAGCAGAGCCTTCCCATCAATTTCCTGTGGAGAGAAGAAACAATGCTAATTAATAATGATTCCATATTTTCATCAGAATGGTTAGTTCTTTATGAGAACATGTAAAGCAAACTAGAGAGCAGCTCATTGCAGATGTATATTCTTTGAATACGCATCTACTTTATGAAAACTATTAAAAATATAACTTGTACAGTGAAGCACCATTTGGTAATGTATAAACTCACTTCAAGTTCTAAGAAAAAGGAAAATTTAACATAATATCTTAAAAAATAAACTGTGTCAAACTTAATTTTAAATATATACTGTACGTTGAATAAAATACTACACATTCATGACAAAATAGTAAAGACTATGAATAGTAAAAATGAATTTCAGATGTTCATTAGCTTTCTGAGAAGGGCTGGGAAGATGAGTATGTCAACATCAGTGCAAACTGTAAATGTCTATATAATGTTGTCTTTATGATGGATGCCAATTAGTTGTCTGAAGCTAATTAGATGCTAAAATTAATCACCAATTTTCTTACTATATTAAAAATCAGATATGTGGCTACTAATTTTGTTAGGACACACTGTGAAAATATCTGAATAAATAAAACATAGTCACAAAGCATCCTCCTAAAATTCCTTATCTTAATTGATCAACTTATGCTGTTAAAGCATGTAATTTGGTTTTATATGTTCCAGTTTAAAAATAAAATTTTATTTACTCATTTAACACTATCTGAAAAGACCTGAAATCCTTTATAGTACGACCTTTGTTTGGCACCTTCTATACTTTTTCTACTAAGTAAAACTCAAAATTAAAGAAACTAGAACTTATAAAACTTCGGCCTAGGATATTACTTTGTGAATGGTCTGATAACAGCAAGAGGGTATTAGCATCACAAATCAATAATCGAGGCAAATGGAATCAGTTGTTGAATCACTGGTTATATAAAAAGAAGGCCACCCTGTTATAGCTTGTGGTTACCCCCTCCTCCTTGTGGTCCTGGTGCCCAGCTGGGAGCAGATAGGGGGAGGATCCTTATATCTGTCATTACAAAGGTGAGGTACACCTGAGTGGCCATGCTGAATCATAATGTTTTGAGAGGCTGAGGCAGTTTGTATTTTAGGCACTGAGATACCCATTTAAAGAACAGACCATTAGCCTACCATTTAAGGCTAACCTTGGGCAAAATAAGCTTTCTCATATATGGAAAAATCAGCTAATAGGGTTCTCCCACCATTCACACAGTATCCAACTGAAAGACCTGCACAGAGGTCATTCAAAGGCATTACAGCAGGAAAACAGGATCACAAGATACATTACATGGCTTCTGAAGAGGTCGACAAGAGGGCATAATGCAAGAGGATCTGTTTGTTTTAGAAATAGGACCACTGCTTCCACCGACCAGGTTGAAGGGTGCTTAGTGATGCTTCCTTCCTCTATATAACGGTCATTTTCAAATGGTGAGCTTGTAACTTCAATGTGGGGGGGGGGGGGAGAAAAAAAAAGACAAATCACACTCGACCTGATCATTATCCTGAAAGAAGAGATGTTAGGTAGGGAGGAATGGTCTCTTTGTTGGGATCTTCTGTGACGTTCCTAGCAAGGAGTCAAGACTCCAACTGTAAAATCTAGTGAAAGCCTATATAAAGATGATGTGGGGATGCCTACACAAGAGTGTCCCATCTGACCTCCCCCAATAGCAAAAGCATGTTCAGAAGTTACATTAAAGTTTCAAAGATCACAAAACAGACTAAGCAAACCAAGTCTTCTTTGGCCACAGGCAAATATGGCAAAAGATCTGTCACTTGGGTAAAATTAGGTTAATCTAACCTAACCTATGACCCTCTTCAAGTATTTCAAGGAATTTCTCTCTTAATCTCTCTATCTAGATTAGGTTGATTTTACTAGCAAAATATAATGGAAATTCTCCAAATTTACAGTTTTATAATTGCTTAAATTTGTTCCTTTTAATCAATGAATCTCAATAACAACCCCATTATCTTTAAGAGCCAAATTAGTACTTTTATCAAATCTTCCCCATGTATTCAATAAGGTTATTTTTAGTATCATTTTACTCTTTAGATTTCCTGTCTCTCATGGCTTAAGTGCTAATGTGCATTTTGAAGAAAACAAGATTATTTTCTGCTGAACTAGGTCAGAAGTAACTAACATTTTATTTAATTCCTCTTTCATGTTTAATTGCATAGTAATAGAGATTTTGGTCAAAAGTTTATATGTTAAAAAAATAACTGAGATAAACTAGTGCTCATACTTCAGGAAGTTTTAGCTATGCTCTACACTAAGTTGTGTTGAAATTTCTTTGTGTATTGACAAGTATCCTTTTACTCACCCAGAGTGTTAGACTCCCTAAAATTAGTGTGTGATGACTAAAGTGGGTTTTGTAATTAGTTAAGAAAATTTGTTTCTCCAACCAGGACTATCAACACAATTTGATCTTTTTGTGTGTGTGAATTAGCCAAAAACATACCCTTTCTTCCCTACCATCTGGGCTCTTGCCATATCAGGAGTGTTTTTTATTTATCTAGGGAAAGGGTAAATAAAAATAGAAGATTTTAAAAAGCACAATGGGGCAGAGTTCTAGAAGTGCTACTCACCAGCTCTGTGACCTTGGGGATGGCGTAATAAATGTGCCAACACCATGGGGTCATTATAAGTGGAGAAGAGGCATGTCAGTTGACTGATGCAGTGCCTTGCACATAATATGCACTCAATAAATGTTAGTCATCATTCTGATTATCACCTAAAACCAGCCCTCAAAATAGGAAACAAACAGCTTCCACTAGTTTGCATCAAGGATGTTGATAAATACAGGTCAAAGAGTGCTACTTGTAAATATGGCATTTCAAACTCACCAAAACCAGAAGGGAAGCAGAGAGATGATCCAGTGTACCTATTCTCCATCAAAGCTGAGTAACTCATCATCTCAGGGGCATGTACCAAACTGGGCTCTCCCTGGGCCAGCATACCTGAAGGTTGTGCTGCAGAAGCATGGTCAGTCGAGTAAGTGTTGTAGATGCTGTTAGCCCCAGGGTTGCCAAGGCAGGGCCCTGAAGAAGAACCATGCATTGCACCATCAGATGCATAATACGGCTGATAATTATGCTCGGAGAAATCTGAGGGATGCACTGGACTCGGAGTGCGGCTGAGGATCGGGTCCTCCTCCGGCTCAGCTCGCTGGTATTCTTCCATGCGAAAGGATGGCCTTGGAAGGTTGCTCGGGGAATTATTCTCACGCCTTGACACTGGTAAAGTGGGGCTATAACTTTCAGGGTAGGAGAATGACTCGTGAACCTCATTTTTCTTCATTTTCTGGCGTTTCAGCTTTTTAGCAAGCTGGTAAGAATAATTTTTGTATCCGTATCGCTTCTGAAATCACACAAATACAGCATAAACCAATAGAGAGTAAAAAAGTAAATGAGTAGTAAATACATTAATACTTATTTTCCATGAAACATTGCTTTACGTTATTAAAAATAAATGCTCCCTTTTGATTATATAATTCTTCAATCCTACATTTTAATTGTATTTTACACATTATAATTACAAACATAAAAATACGCAGTGTCATAAGTCATCAAACCTAAACTTCAGTGTTCTCCCAGCAGAGTTTAGTCTCCATCTATTGCTACAAGTATAGATATGCCTTGCTAATCTCACACAGATACTGGTACTCTCTCACTTCTAGCTTATTGGCATCTTTACAAACCAGAGGTTTATCACAGTTGTAAAAATGTTTTTTATAACACTTACACGGTTTGTCCACAGGGATCTCGCACGGAAACGTTGGATTTTTGAAACCTTTCTACGAATCACATCAATCTTCTTATCCAGGTTTTGCATAGCATCATATATAACCTATTATAATACAATGTAGTTATATAATTAGTATACAATATATAATTTCTATTTCAAAGAAAAGTAACGCAAAAATACCATTAAGCCAAATGTTAACTGCTAGACACAACAAAAGTTCTCAAGCCATCAGAAATGTCTTGCTCCTATTCAAGGCCTGGCTGTAGGTGACACAGAGCCAACAGGCTGAGCTCAGGAGCCCCAGCGTCCCCTCCCCTGCTCTATTCCATGTAGGCACTGAGGAAGCTCTAATGCTGGTGAATGAATGTTACACAATGCCTCTACGCCAGCACATTGATGATAAAGACTGCACATCAAGGAAGGTGCTATTTTAGGAAAGAAATCTGCTAAAAGAACAAAGACTCACTTTATGATATATATATGTAACATATATGTTCATATAGGTACAAATATGAAGTCTATATTATATACAGACAGTGAGTGTTCCATTCCAGAAAGAACACCGAACCAAATACAACAGATGTGACTTTTGGCTTCAAAGTATTTTTAAATCATGCAGTCAGCAATTAACCTTATAAAACCGTTAAGTACACATCTCTTATGTGCCAATCGAGCACATAGGAGACTGATAAAAATCTGAGAATTCTTCTTGAAATACACAGAAACTTTCGGCAAAGAAAAATACACTTAACAAAGGGCCAGAAACATTTCCTCATTCATTCATTCATTCACTCATTCAACTAAACCTTTATTGATGGCCTACCACCTGGCAGAACTACTTTGCTAGGTATTGAGAACATGAACCGAAAAAAAAGCTCCTGGCCGGGTGCAGTGGCTTATGCCTGTAATCCCAGCACTTTGGGAGGCTAAGGCAGGCGAATTGCTTGAGCTCAGGAATTGGAGACAAGCCTAGGCAACATGGTGAAACCCCTGTCTCTACCAAAAATACAAAAAATTAGCCAAGCGTGGTGGTGCATGCCTGTAGTCCATGCTACTAGGAAGGCTGAGGTGGGAGAATCACCTGAGCTTGGGAAGTTGCGGCTGCAGTGAGCCATGACTGCACCACTGTACTCCAGCCTGTCCTAGAGGAACTACCATCTCAGCTGGGAGAGAGACAAGTAAAAAGAGGATTCCAGTAGACAAAGTAATAAACAGCCTGGAACAGTGGTTTGCAAAGTGTGGTCCATGGACCGGTAGCATCAACATCACCTGTAAGCTCATTAGAAATGCCAAATGCCAGGTTGTACCCCAGACCTATGGAACCTGGAACTCTGAGAGTGGGGGCAGTGGTCTATGTTTTCACAAGCCCCCCATGTGATTCTGATGTCCCTAGTGAGAACCACTGGGCTGCAGCACTGAGGTAAACAGTGCAGGCTCTCGGGGAACATGGTTGGGGTCAAATACTAGAGTCCAGCCACTTATTGGCTGTGTGACCCTGGGCAAGTTACTTAACCTCTCTGTGCTTCGATGTCCTCATGTAGGGAATCAGGATGAAAATCTCTCTCAGGGTTCTCTCAAGGATGAGAACCTTGCTATAGTATTAGGTTAATACTAACAGTAACAGCACTACACTATGCCCAGTCCAACAGTGCTTAGTGGTCTCTTAATGTTACTATTGTGATTACCAGTGGTGTGACACAGGCTGGAACAGGAAGCTAAGTGTGCACAGAAAAGCAGTCCTAACCCACGCTGCAGTCATGGAGACCTTTTCAGAGGAGGTAAGGTCTGAAGTGAGAATTAAAACATGAGAAGGCCCTCGCCAGGTGAGGATGCATGGAAGGGCTTACAGCATAGAAGGAACAGCAGCTTCATAAATACCCAGAGAGAAAAACAGGAAGCCAGGTGTGGAGACAGCGAGTATGAATGACATTCCAGGAGCGGGGCTGTCACGGGAAGGAGAGAGTGAGGATGACAGGAAAGGAGGGATGGGAAGCAAGAGAAGTGGCTTCTCCAAGATGTGGGAGAACTTGTAGAGGGGAAGGAGGGACAGGGACTGGAGCCAGAGGAGAGAGAGAGGGACGCCCGATGCGATGCGGGGCAGCTCTGAGTGTGGGGGAGGGGACTAGATGCAGAAAGCAGCAAGGGCATCAGCCCTGGTCACTAGAATGGTCAGGAAGGGGTCAGAAGAAGGGTGGGGATGAGGGCAGTTGGTTGGCTGTGGGTACAGTTATGAGGACTTGGAGGAGAGGACTGCCCCAGGTGCTCCACTATCTCCAGGAGTGAAAAGGCAGGACTAGGGAGCTGAGGTATGCAGGGGATGGCCAGGTCTTCCTCTGCTCCCAGCCTAAGCAGGATGGAGATGGACCCAAGAGGGAACTGGGATGGAAGAACAAGGCAGACTGGAGCACCACCTCTGTGATCTAGAATGGGTAGGGGAAGAAAGAGCCAGGCCCTTCGCAGCAATGGAGAGGGGCCCTTGGGGCCATTTCAGGCTGACCATGGCCCTGGGCACCTCCCCCTACAGATGCTACCTCCCACCTCAGCATGCAGGCTTGCCAAGGGGGACCCTGACCTAGCAGTGCATGGGGAGGCAGGCTAGGGAGAACCTGCTCCCTCCCTTCCCAGCTCGCCTCTGCACCCACTTTCCCCCAAGACTGTATGTGTCCCTTGGAAGCACTCCACTTCTGTTCTCCCCCATGATCATGATAAACACCCAAACAATCTTACTTTCCAAAGTATGTTAGCTCATTCCATTCAAGAAACCTTATATATGGTAAGAAACATTATTTTTAAATATGTATAAACCTTCATTACCTCTGGGGTATGCAACTCACAAAATTCCCAGTAATCACATCTCTACCAACATGGTGATTCTTACAACAACCCCTCAAAACTAACTTAGGTATGTTTCTCTACAAAACCTTGATGGGTTGCCATTTTGTTTCCATTGAGACATCTTGATGTGCAGTTAGGCACATACTAAATTTCATCCAAATCAGTCAATTTCCTTTAAGGATTTTGTAGGGGAAACTAATTCATTACTGAGCAATGTAGATGAAAGAGACATAACTACATTTGGTTGGTAATGGGATTTTTAAAAAGCTATAAAATCTACATGTTGCTATTCAGGAGATGCAGTTCTAACTAGAAATTGTTTTAAAAAATCATCACAATGGGGTGATAATCATAAATAATTTGATAGGCAAAATTTCAATTAATTGTACACTTTCCCTTTATGTGAGATAAAGAGAATTTTTGCTTAACATTTTAGAAAGCTACATTGAAGAGACAGAACTTCCATACCTGGCAATGGATAAGGACATCATTAACTGTCTTCTGTTGCTCTTCAGTATTACAGGATGCATCAGATACAGTATTCGGTTCCTGCTAATATTTTAAAAGTAGTTAATGATTTATTTCTGTAACAGCCAAACTGAACACCGGGGGCAGGGGGGGAACTATATTTATTTATTTAAACTGTTTTTATTTATCACCAACTTTTCAAGGGGTTTCAGAAGTCTTAAAATAATCAGAGATTTTTAAAATTCACATTAATATGACAATGAAAATAACTGACAATTGAGGAAGGGGGCAAGAAAAGAATTTATTATATCAGAAGAACCCAGGTTTAGAGTTTTATACTGAAAGTAAGTACAAAACTGCTCTTAATTTTCTACTATATAAGAAAAAGGGGAAAGTAAATTGGTTAAGTGCTCATTCTCTGATGAAAGAAAGCATACAAATTCAGGGGAGAGAGATTTTCTTGAGTGTGAGTTTATGGGAACTCCATAGTATATGAGGAATTTACATCTTTTCCTTTAAAACAGCAAATGTTAATATATTTGGCAATTAGCAATTAATATACTTACTTTATTGACAAAATCAGGTTTTGTTTCATATGCATAAAGAATAGTGTCGTCATCTTCATCATAAGTAGGTATTCTTGTTTTTACCTGAGGAAGATTTATCAACAAATTAAAAGGAAAGATGAAAGACAGAACTAAAAGAAAAGTTGAGGGTTTAAATTTCACTTTCAAGAGGTTACAAAGGCCTATTTCTGATATCAAAGGACCTTTGCTCATTGTAAATACTATGACTACGTGAAAAGATGTATTTGCAGAACTGTGTTCTCATTAACCCAACTACACTTAAGACAACAGTTTTCACTGAGCTTAACCCTTTATATGCTTCATGGTAGAAAGACTAGTCCTTTAGCACCAGAACTACTTTAAAAGCAAGTATTTCTAACCATGAACAAAGAAATAAATGTTACATGGTTTTTGATTTCTAAATAACCCAACAGTGCCCCTCTGTGGACAAGATAGAAAATATTTGAGCACCTGCTTTTCTTGATAAATTAATCTCTAAAGTACCTTAAAACTTCAAAAAATAAGGCAGGGTATAAATAAGTAAGGAGTAAATAACCATTACATTTCAGTATAATAACTCTTCATTCTAAGAATGAATTATGAACTATGGGAATAATTTTATAACAAACATACTTGGTAGTTATGTATGTTTTTGTTTCAAAATACATGATAGAAATCACAAAAACATATGGAATTGGGTTACAGTTTAGTACTTTTAAAAATATACTATCTTACCCTTGTATAGTGCCTTATGCTTTTCAAAGTGCTTTTACATAGTTATATCAGAGAAAAATGACTCTTGGTAGGCAGTTAACATTATCTCCAAAGATTTTTGAAAAACATCAGGACTGATAGTAGTTAAGAGAATTGCCTAGACTACTTAGGTGGCATTAATATCTATGTGCTTATGTAACAAAAAAAGATGTTTTCTGTTAAGCCATATTATTTATAGTTTAATAATCTACATACTGATTCAACTTGAAGGATTAAGAAAGACAGAAGAATATAACAGAAATGTAAAAACAGCACAACCACTTTGAAAAACTGTATGGCAGATTCTCACAGAGTTAAATTTACATGAACTCCATGACCTAGTAATTCAACTTCTGTCTGTTCACCCAAAAGGAACATGAGTGTGTGTTCACAAAGAAACTTGTACACAAATTGTCACAAGAACTTTATATATTACTGTTAAAATACATAACAAAAATTTACTTACGATCTATGCATTTCACTGTATAAAATTAAATTAAATTTAGAATAGAAGTATAGCACAATAAAAAGAACAAAGACAGATTTTCAATTTGAATACAAACCACATCGATTTCACTGGAGCTGCTAGACATCATTTTTGTGCAACAGGAGAAACTCCACTTCCTCTGAGTTGGACCTAATTATTTTTAAACTTGCTGGAGGGTTTATTTGTGATACTGCTTAGTCACCTAAGAGTGGTAAACCTCTACTCCTGAAAAGCAACGCATAAAAAAGTTACTTCATACACTTACTACCTTAATAATATGGATATACTCTCAGAATGCTAACTCAAATAGAATTGGACTTTGGGTTGAATTTCAGAGAGTGACAAAACCAGAAATCTTCCATGGCCAATTTAGAATAAATCTTTTAAAACTGAAGGGCTATATTGCCCACGACTAGAAATAAGAATCAAATCAAACACAATTACAAACTGTGAAGTAACTGCTTAGTAACTTAAAGCCTACAGAGTAAATGCTGGAAACAAATGAACAAGAGAAGGGCAAACAAATGAACAAGCAAGGGCTAACTGCTTTTGTAAAGGAGCTCCAAAAGGCTCTTGACTAAGGAGAAAGCATTGCCTCCAAAATGTAAGCCAGGAGTCTATTCTGGATTGGGTCCCCACCACTATGTAGGCTGGGCAGACCAGGAGAGACACCACCTCCTCATCCACCAGGTTTCGAACACCAGTTGAGATGATCTCTAAGGTCCATTTCAACTTTCAAGTTAGGATTGCCTTATTAAATTTTATATTAAACCTAAATAAATGGATGTGAAAGGTAAGCCAAACAATCTAAAATTAGGAAGATTTGGTTATGGCTCTGAGCCACTTAACTATGGAACTAGAAAACATTGGCTGCAACAGTATCAGATTATATCTTGTACTAGAGATTTGCTTTGAATGTCTGCATCACAGTTACTGGGAAGGGTACGTTAATGAAAGAGCTACCCCACTTTATTCTTCCTGAGCCAGAGCAGTAATGAGAGGCACAATTAAGGGATTCAGGTTTCATCTCTTTCCTGTTTCCCTTTCATTCTGTAGTGGAGACCATGAACCCAAAAGAGAGAAATAAAAAGGGGATAAAGAAGATGGGAGAGCTAACTCGAGTTAGATAAATGCAGACTAATGTTGCATAGAAGTATCAAGTTATAAAATACCTCTAATTGGAGCTGTAACTTCAATCAAATTTCACTTTTTAAACTATCTGAGTTTTCTGACCATAAAACTTATACAAGCTATCAGTAATTAAATTGTGGTATATTCATACAAAGGAACTTCACAGCAATGAGAATAAACCAACTACTGCTGTACACAGCAAGGCCGAATCTCACAACCATAACCTTGAGTTTAAAAACAGCCAGACACAAAAGAGTACAGTATATGACTCAATTGATATTAAACTCAAAAACAGGCAAAACTAACCTGTGGTGGAGTCTTTCCAAACCAATACTTTTAGGTCTACTGTAGTTACTGTAATGACTTCTTGGTGTTCTATCTTGTAAATATGCCATGATTTATTAAACACAGCCCCCAATTCATAGATATTCAAGTTACTTCTAAAGTTTTGCTCTTATAAAGAACACTGCAGAACAGTCTTGCACCTGTGCAAGTAGTTCTATGGGATAAATTCCTAGAGGTAGAAACAATGAGTAGGTCTCCATGTTTGAAAATCCTCCTCTACTTCTTCCCACTAAGGAGGGCTGTTGGGGTCAACCAGATGTTCCAAAATAAACTAAGGTAGTATCCTGCTGGTCCTGCATGTAGTTTTAAAACCAGGACAGATAATAAATAGTACCAAATAGCTTCTTGGCATCAGATGACTAAGTGACTTTTCTCCTTAGATCTACTGATGCAACATATTAATACATTTCTTAATGTTCTTGGGGTGAGGGGTCCAGCTGACTATAAAGAACAACATTCAATTTGTTGGTATTTTATTTAGAAATTGTTTGCATCTCTATTTCTAAGCTCTTACATTAGTGAGATGGTATATTTCTCACAATTAATGAATCAGTATTGTATTGATACATTATTAACACTTGGTATCAAAATTTCTCTGCAAAATTAGCTGGGAAGGCTTTCACCTCTTTCTATACTCTAAAATAAAGTTTACATCACACCAGAATTTTTGTGCTCTAAAGGGTTGAATTTATTAAAAAAAACTCTCTGGGTCCAGTTTTTATAACATTTTCTAAGTTCCTCCATGGTTGATGATCTAGTCAAATTATCCTATTTTTTCATGAGTTGTTTTGACAAATTATTTTTATCCAGAAGGATAATCATTTCATCATAATTACAGAATTTTTAGCAAAGCCACAGTTTTAAATTTTTATTTCTAATTTAATTTGTACTTTCTTTTGATTCTTTCATTAGGTATTCTATCTTGCTAAATTACTGACAACCCTGTGGGATAGGTTCTATTACTGTCCCCATTTTCCTTATGAGGAAACTGAAGCAAAGAACGTTTATTAGAGGTGTCCAAGGGAGAGAATACAGTCATGGGTTCTTAGTTTGTTTCTGGTTGGGCCAGTAAAGCCCCTTCCTCATCCCTCTTTTCCACTTATCCCTAGAGACAGAAACTAAAAAGCATAGCTTCAGGCTGCCAAAAGCCTAAAACAAAACAGAACAACAACAATGACAACAACAATAAAATAAGGCGGGTTGGACAAGCTTGATTTAAGTAATTTACCCAGGTCCCATAGCTAGTAAATGGTGCAGTCTACCACCACACTCTATGCACTTTACTTCATTATTAAAATCACCTGGAATACCTTTGCTATCAATAACACAGTAAAATTCATACTCTCACCATGGCCTGCAAGGTCCTTCCATAATCAGGACCCCGCCCACTGCACAGAGGTCACTTCTTACCACTTGCCCCTTTACTCTAAGCCAGGGGTCCCCAACCCCCGGGCAACCGCCTGGTACTGGTCCTTGGCCTGTTAGGAGCACAGCAGGAGCTAGGAAGGATTATCGCCTGAGCTCCACCTCCTATCAGATGAGCTGCAGTATTAGATTCTCACAGGAGCATGAACCCTATTGCGAACAGCACATGGGAGGGATCTAGGTTGCACTCTCCTTAAGAAACAGTTTCATTAGGAAACCATACCCTGCTAGCACTCCCCCGTCCCTGCATCTGTGGAAAAATTGTCTTCTACCAAACCAAAACCGGTTCCTGGTGCCAAAAAGGTTAGGGAGGGCAGCTCTAAGCCTAAAATATTTACTATGTAGCCTGTTTCAGGCAAGTTTGCAGACAATGGTTACAAGCTCTTACATCCAGAGAACAGAGAACTCCCTAGACACAGGAGCACTGTGCAGTGAGTCCACCACTGGACTCCCAACATGTTTACATCTCTGGTACATATACAAATCAACACCAATCTTGCACTCTTTGAGCTTCTCGCTCCTGTTATGCCCTCCGTCCATAATACCCTGTTGTATCTCCGCCTAGGAGAACTTATTCAACTTCAAGGCTTAACTCAAGTTTCACCTCCAAAAAGCAAGGGCACCATGCCAATGATCATCCCATGTGGATCATCCCATGTGGACATGACTTTCCCTGAACTACAAGAACACTCACACTTTAATACTTCTACGGCAACTGTCACATATCTGGTTACCTGAGAGGCAGCATCAAGCAGCATTAAGACCTTAGGCTTGTGGTCAGAATACCTGGGTTTGGGTCCCACCTCCTCCACATACTAGCTGTGTAAATAAGTTGAACAACTTACTTAAATCCTCTGTGCTTTTTTTTGTCTGTAAAATGGGAATGATAATAGCACATACCTCATGGAATTGTGAGGATTAAATGAATTAATACATGTCAAGTGCTTAGAGTAATGCATGGCAAAGACAGCAAAGGTTTTTGAGTATTGACCACATCTATCCAACAGAACTATGTCTCAAGGAGCACATAGACAACAAGCCTGGGTCATAACATGTAATTTTTATTCACATTGCACCTGAAATGAATTGTTGTCTTTTAGGTACCAGGGCATGATGCAAGGAGCTGGGCTATAGTTATAAACACTTGAATCCAAGTCCAAATTGCCAAATTTGCCACTTCACTTTAGGCAAATATTTCACCTCTCTGTGCCTCAAATTTTCTAACCGGTAAAGTTGTAATAATATCTACTTCATGGGGCTATTTAGGCCAAAAATACAGTTAAACTCTCAGCATCATGCCTGGTTCACAGTAGACACACCACAAATTTTAATTCCTTTTCACTTCCTCCCTTAAGGTAAACAATTACACTTTACGACATTTTCTTAGAGTCTAACCATGACTAGAATGTGCAAAATTAATTTCATTTTTAAATCTCAAATCCCACAAAATGAGTTTACTTAAAATGAAACTCACTTATATTTACCACAGAAGTCTAAACTCTTTGTTTTCTTTTCTTTTTTTTCTTTTTTTGAGACAGAGTCTTACTCTGTCACCCAGGCTGGAGTGCAGGGGCATGATCTCGGCTTACTGCAACCTCTGCCTCCTGGGTTAAAGCAATTCTCCTCCCTCAGCCTCCTGAGTAGCTAGCGTAACAGGCGTGCGCCACCATGCCCAGTTAAATTTTTGTACTTTTAGTAGAGACTGGGTTTCACCATGTTGGCCAGACTGGTCCTGAACTTCTGACCTCAAGTGATCTGCCCGCCTTGGCCTCCCAAAGTGCTGGGATTATAGGCGTGAGCCACCGTGCCTGGCCAACTCTTGATAACACCATAAATTTAAGTTCTTTTTCACTTTTTCCCACAAGATAAATTAGAGCTTTACAACATTTTCTCAGAGCCCAACCATGACTAGATTGTGCAAAATTAATTTCACTTTTAAATCTCAAATTCCACAAAAATGAGCGTACCTAAAAGGAAACTCATTTATATTTACCCCGGAAATCTAAACTCTTGATAATACCACACATTTTAGTTCCTTCTCACTTCTTCCCACAAGATAATTTCAGCTTTACAACATTTTCTCAGAGCCCAACCATGACTACTACATTGTGCAAAATGAATTAATTTCACGTTTAAATCTCAAATCCTGTAAAAATGAGTTTACTTAAAATGAGACTCACTTGCATGTACCACAGAAATTTAAACTCTTGATTACACCATATACTTTAATTCCTTTTCACTTCTTTCCATAAGATAAATCACAGCTTTACAACATTTTCTCAGAGCCCAACCGTGACTAGATTGTGCAAAATTAATTTCACTTTTAAATATCAAATCCTGTAAAAATGAGATTACTTAAAATGAAACTCACTTGTATTTACCACAGAAATTTAAACTATTCATTACACCATACACTTTAGTTCCTTTTCACTTCGTCCCACAAGATTAATTACAGCTTGACAACATTTTCTCAGAGCCCAAGGCTAGATTGTGCAAAATTAATTAATTTCACTTTCAAACCTCAAATCTCGCAAAATGAGCTTACTTAAAATGAAACTCACTTATGTTTACCACAGAAATCTAAACTCTTGATAACATAAGAACAAGAGGCCGTCTGCTTTTCTAAGAGACTTTTTTAGACATTAAAGACATTTTCAAAAGTCGTAAATATTCGCTCCGGAGGCTCAAGGCTTTCACCTGCCATTAATTCATCAGATAAGGCACAGCTCACAATGAAGCACCACTCACGCCGGGACCACTTTGAGAAACACAAGCAAAACGGGGCCAATTACAACAGCCAGACCGCTCCGTTTGTTTTAAGAACAATCACTTTCTAAATCCTGCGAGACTCTCAAAGGCAGCCCTTCCATTGCCGCCAGAACCGTATCCCATCGCCCAGCACTTGCCGCAGGCCGGACAAGTGAGGCCCAAAAGGGCACCCAGCCCACGGCCCGCTTTAGAAAACACCGCACTGCAAAGCTGCTGGGAAAATCGCTCTCTTTTAGTCAACCTGAAGCCACTTTGCCGCACTTGGGGAAAGTCGGGGAGAGGAGGGAGGGACGCGATCCGCCACCAACCAAATCAGAGCCTTTCCTGTTAACCACCGTGCGGCAAGGGGGCCGGGGCCGGGCCCTCGCACACCTCGACGGCCTCCCCCGCTCCACAGGGACCCCGATATCGCAGGATCTCCCGACTCCCGCCTCTGCTCCCGACACCCTACGTTTTTCTCTTCTTTCTCATTTACGTATTTACAATAAAACAGCGAAGCTGCACGGTCTCTAATCAAACGCGGTTACCATCAAAGCCTCAGACTCCGTCTCAACCGCAAAAGGTCTGACAGGAAATCAACTCCGGAGTTTGTCAATTCTTTAAACTCAAAGCTCTGTTAACAAAGTCTGGATCCTTCCTCGCTCCCCACCTGCCTCCCCTGACAGGAGAACGACTGTAAAAGGATCCTGTCATCCCCGAAAGTTAGCACCAATCACTTCACAAATTGTCAAATCTCAAAAGCTCACACGCGCGGGCACTCCGGAAAGGCTGTGGGGACCACCCAAAGCAGCCCCCTCCACACCGCGGCTGAAATTTGAGGCTGCGAAGTGCAAAACTCGCTCTTCCCCGCAAAGCAAACCCTCTCTCCTCAGGAGAGCCCCAGCCCCTAAGCCAAATCGTGTATTCCCGTGACAGGAAAGCTCAAGGTGAGGAAAAAGTACGACTGGACAGACCTATTTTAGCGACAGAGCCTGTCACGCCGGCCTCCGGAGGTCGCGGTAAAACTGCTCGCAGTAGTCCTGCCTCCCCGATGGGCGACAGCTGTGACCGTTAGGCCGCTCGACGCTTCGGAAAGGCCCTGGCGCCGGAAACCTGGTCACACGCACGAGAGACCAGTGATGCCTTGACCCCTGAGTGGATCAGAGAGCTCCCGCGACGCCGAGTTCCCACACTAGCGGTGAAGGGGGGGCGGGACTACCCGCTGACCAATCGGCGTCTGGCCACTGACAGGCGTCGCCTTTGATCGGCCAATCCGCGGGCGCTCTCCCAGCCCTTGGGTGAGGGCGGGAATTTGCTAAGGAGTGGGCTGTGGGGCGGGGCCGAGGGCGGGAATTTGCTGAGGAGATGGCTGTGGGGCGGGGCCTCTTACCTCAGGTTTTTCTTGGTAAGACCCGCAGGATTGAAAATGGAGGTTAGACCTTTCAGAGACTCGCGAGCCTCTCGCGCTGAGGGTGGTTTCTGCGGCTGCGCAGGAGGCTGGCGCGCATGCGCAACCCTTCCAGTGGTGGTGTAGTTAGGGACGTGGTGTCCCCACTTCGTTGTTGGGGTGTCCGAAGCTTTTTTTTTTTTAATGTGATCCCGCCCCTCCCCCACGCCCTGTGACGCACCAGAGACGTCGACGTAAACTGGGTTTCCTGGACGCACGCCAGTGATTGACTTGGAATGAGGAGAGGGGCGGGGCCTTAGCAGTTGCCCTAGCCGGGTCTGGGAGGAAGGGCGAGGGAGGCGGAGTAGGGGACAAGATAATTCCAGTCTCCAACACCCAGAAGTTGTACTGGGGAACTAACACAGACCTTGAAGGCAGATTTACTGGATTGGATCCCCAGCTCCAACACAGTCTTTCTATGGCCTTAGGCAAACCATGTAACCGCTTTGTGCTTCAGTTTCCCCATCTGTAAAATGGGTATAATATGGGGATTACATGAGTTAATGTATGCAAAGCACTTAGATCAGTACCTGGCATAGAATTTTGCTATTGTAATAAAGGCTATGTGACATCATCTAGTGGCATATAGTCTTACATATATCGAGGCTGCTCATCTTGGGAAGGAGACACAGTCTGAATAATTATCAGAAGCAAAGCAGGCAGATATTTCAAAGTAAAGCTATACATCTTTTCTTGGCCCAGAGAGGGGCCAAGAAAAGAAAGTATACTTTGTAGTAAACTACAAAGAAAGTATACTGGACGTTGGAAATTCTTTTTCCTCTCAAATACGAAGCTAGATTAGAGTCCGTTATAGATATGGTATATGTTATTTTTTTATTTTTGTTTTTGAGACGGAGTTTCACTCTTGTTGCCCAGGCTGCAGTGCAGTGGTGCGATCTCGGCTCACTACAACCTCCGCCTCCTGGGTTCAAGCGATTTTCCTGCCTGAGCCTCCAGAGTAGCTGGGATTACAGGCGTCTGCCACCATGCCCAGCTAATTTTTGTATTTTTAGTAGAGACGGGTTTCACTATGTCGGACAGGCTGGTCTATGTTCTTTTTGTTCCTACTTTTGCCATAATAGATCCTGCCCTTATGTCCTGTTGCCTGTAAAACACTTGTGAAGCCCAAGAAATCAATTACGTAACAGTGAAGAGAAAAAACGATTGTTTAATTGCAGTCACGTTTATTTGCAGTTTCTATACACACTTTCTAGGTAATCAAACTTTTCTGATACATTTTTTTGAGAGGGGTTCACAATGAAACTGTCACCGTTTTTACTAAAAATAAATACAAGACTTAAAGTGTTGCACAGCTCTAAAATATACAAAGGCTTGGATTGAATGTAAACGTTGAAAACATCTTACAAAAGAAACCATCTTTGCAGCAATTTAAAAAGTTCATATTTACAAATATTACAAAAATACAAAATGGATGCAAGTCCATAAACCATTGTCGTTTCGGCCAGCATGAACTGGTTCTAGTACCAAAATAGTTACACTGTAACCTTCTTCATAGTTTTAAATCTTTATTACCATCTAGTTCTCTACGTGCCACCACTGCAGCAAATGTACTCACTCACTGACCTTTGGCAAGAGCAAACAGCATGTTTTGTTTGCTACAACTAGTCCATGTCCTCTACTTAGCCAAAAACAAAACAAAATAACAACAACAAAATAAAAGTAGAATTTTTTAAAAATGAAAAAAAAATTCCCCTACACAACATAGATATGTTGTATAAACATAAAAGAACAAAAAATCGCATCAGTGCAAACAACAGAAGAAAAGTTCGGATTGATGTTCTTCACAATACCTAACGTGTGTACCCTGCTTCAAGACGGCAGTGATGTTAAAGACAGCCCTAAATCTTGGTCTTGTTTGCTATGTAATCAAGTCATGTAGAATATTCCAGATTATTAAGGAACTTCCTGCTTTTTCTTCTCAGTTTGTAACTCAATACTCTTTTCCACAGTGAATTTTTAAATCCATCTTTATTTGGGTTTTTTTAAATCTATGAAATATAAAATAGAGAAACTCTGTTATAGATTTTTAGAGTAAACAAAATAAGTAAAACTATATTATAAGGGTTAGTTCTGTGATCATTACATATAGAAGGTATCTTATTGCCTCACAATTCAAGTCAATATGTATTTTAAAAAATATATGGTACCATTACTTAAATTAATGTCAATAATAAAAAGGTGACATTTTTATTAAAGCCAATTCATGTATTTTCTATTCAAGATTTAGAATCACTTTTAAAGCCCACATACCTTTCTTCACGCTTAAAAAACCCCTAACTACACAAAAGCCATACTGCAAACGAACTGCTTTTATGAAATTACAAAAGATCACCTACTGTGACTGGAAATGATGGTTTCTTATCGCATTTGCCTAAAAATTTTATTTTTAAAACTTTGCAAAGTGTACTTTTCAAATCATGAGACAGATTTATTCATATTCCCATGTGGTGTCAAACCATGCTGGTTTTCTTAATTGATGGGTTCCAATGAGAAATGATGGTCCATTTTATTCAAACCCTAAAACATTTTTCTTTTAAGAAAAAGTGTAACACTTTGTAAATGTTCAAACCCTTTACCAGGTAGCTTATCTATCCCCAGTGTGTGTGTGTGCACACACACACTCACACTCGCACACACACATACACACTCTCTCTGACTCTCCCTCTTCTTATACCCCTCCACCCCCAGCACCCATTTTACATACAAGGATGACAAGAAATTTAGTAACACAGTTTGTTAGTGAAAACAAATAGTAGAAGAAGCCAGACATTATTTTTTCTTTCCAAACAAACAAAACAACAGCAATCAGATTATCCATTCTTAGCCTGTAGCAGTTTAGAAATCATTTCTATTGAAAGACAGTATCTTCTTAGACCAGGCTTCCTCCTTCATTTTGCATGAATTATTCCAAAACGCAAACCCCCTTCCACACCTCCTACTTTCCCAACTACCACTTGCATAAGCTTAAAGCCAGCAGCTTGTCAATTTCTTGGTAACCTTGGTATGTTCTATCATTCTAATCACATTCTAGTCTTTTATAAGTCAGATCCCTTCTTAATTCTCTCTACGTTCTACCTCTCCCATTCAAAACCTATTCTAGCTGCTTGTATTTCTGACACAAGATTCCAAACATTAGTATCAGTTCATGTTAAAATCAGAGGTGTAAAAACCATTTGCAGATTTTAACTTGTAACTACATTTTTTTCAGTTTTAAGACAAGAAAATTCAAGTAATTTCAAGTAATTCAGCTTGTTTCCCTGCCTTTATTTTATCAGAGCACCTGCCCTGACATTTCCTCTCCCACCCACCACCCTCCCCTTTTGCCATCAAGCAGACACTATAGTAAAACCAGACAAAAACTCAGTTGTATGTAGTATTGTGAACCAGAGCTGTTCCCCATTCCCAGTTTAACAATGAATATAAATAATGCATATACACATACCTATTTTCCAACTACGTTGTTCACAGTGTCATTTCTGTTAATTTTTAGGTAGCATGAATCTCATCAGCACAGAGAGAAAGCTTCACTGAAAACTCATTACAGGTACTTACTGATTAATCAATAGCTCTGTGGCATGCTTAGGTTTTATTTTTGTTAGTTTAAGAACGTGGAGCTAATTTCTAAACTCTTTAAGGAGTTTAACGATTATAGTCATTAGTTATGACTGTTTATGTCCCCAGTAGCCTAATATAAAACATAACCTAAAATTAACTACTGTTTTCCCTACTCATTCTCTTTAAAGCAATCCATTGAAAAAATTAAAATCTAAAGGACACTGTCAGATGCTGTTGTTCAGGGCTTTGTGTTGAGAATGATGACTTCTCTCATTGATTAAAAAAAAAAATCAAAAGCATGCTTTTCATTCTGTCCAAATTACCACACAACAAATCACAGCCATGGGTTGCTATTAGCTTGTTTGGTGCTGCAATTTGTCACAAACATGATTAGATCTGAATTCATTATTTTAAATTATTCATATTTCAGTATATGACCTCAAGATTTCCTTTAGTTCACCAGTTTAAAATTCATATTTGAGGTTTACCACTCAGAAATCATATTGGTGGACATTTAAATATGGCATTTGATATGAAAATGGTATTCACAGAATACAGTTATTACATTTTATTTTTGTGTATTCTATAAACAGTTGGTGTGCAGTAGATAATTGACCACATGTCCACTCATCATTGATAAATCTATTTACACATTTTTATCAAAAATATGGTATTTACATATGTGTAGTTCTTTCTTCTAAATTTTGCTTTAGTTTAATGTAAAAAAATACCAAACCTCCAGAGTAATTTCATCTTCTTAAAGAATAATGACAGTGAGGGCTTTATTTTCTGAATAGGCAGCTCTGGGAAAACGTTTTCTAGGTGTCATGAAAATTAGACATTTTTGTATCCTCTATTTTTGCAAGGAAGGAGATTGCGTAAATCAAACTATGCTAAAGAAAAACATGAAAGACTGCAGCTACTTAAAACATGGAAACTAATCAAGAATGTCTAAACCACTTTCTGTTTACCCAGCACATACTGTATTTAGAAATTCATTCATTGCTTAGCAGTGATGCTACCCCATTAAGTTGAGACTTTTCCCAAGTCCTCTATTCTGTTCCTTCATCCTCATGTGAGTAAGGGTTTTGGCCTTTGCCAGGCAGCCTGGTACAGGCACTCTATGTTGAACTCTGGGAGGAACGGTCGTCATGTGGGCTTCCGTCAGAATTTTCCGTCTCTCCCTCGGAGATCGCCTGCATGGGCGTGTTGTACAGCCGGCAGCGGACACTGTAGCGACTGCTGCTGGCTGCAGGAGGGGCCCGAGAACGTCCAACCCTTGCTGATGCTGAGGTGGCAAAGCTCTTCGAGGAAAAGCCTTCTGCATTAACTCGTGGGGAGCATGGAGAGAGTGGGGACAATGCTTCAGTCCCTTGTGACCCCTGATGGGCATCATCAGTGCTCTGAGGGGACTCTGTTGTGAGCTCCCCAGGAGGTTTGGGCAGGATGGGACTCTTCAGGATCTCAGTGGCAGACATGCGGTAACTGGAATCTGAGCGGCTGCCTTTCTTGAGCAGTAACAGCTTAAACTCTTCATTGGATGTGTTGGACTTTTTGGCATTTCGGTATATGAGACCAGGAGACCTCTGGCTGTTTGGGGTTGTCACACTGCTGCTGGGTGAAGTGATGGAATTGGCGCTGCTGCTGCTACTGCCAAGAGGAACTCTCGATTTGCTTCGAACAGACATGTCCCCGGAATCTTTTCTTCCCAGTACTTTCCTCTTGGATCTTTGAGAAAAGGAGAAAATGGGGCAAACATCTCAGTCCACGTTTTTATGAAACTGAATTATTCAGTTGTATTCACATATCTGTTTAAAATGCATTTTGAGCCTGTCCTATATGATAGGATACTAAGCATTAGGGCTATAGAGATGAAAAATAAGATATGTTCCTTGTCCTTGTAGCACCCACAATCTGAGAGAAATTCTCTGATAACCAGTGGACACAAATTAGGTCCTAGAGATGATCATTTCAGATAATGGCTAATGTGGAGGCTAGAGGTTCTAGAGGATACTCTGTAAAAGTTTAAGAAACTATACTGCTAACTGCCGGGTGCGTTGGCTCACACGTGTAATCCCAGCCCTTTGGTAGGCTGAGATGGGCAGATCACTTGAGGTCAGGAGTTCGAGACCATCCTGGCCAACATGGTGAAACCCCATCTCTACTAAAAATACAAAAATTAGCCAGGCATGGTGGCGCATGCCTGTAATCCCAGCTACTCAGGAAGCTGAGGCAGGAAAATCGAATGGCTTGAACCCGGGAGGCGGAGGTTGCAGTAAACCGAGATCATGCCATTGCACTCCAGCAGCCTGGGCGACAGAGCAAGACTGTCTCAAAAAAAAAAAAAAAAAAAAAAAAAAAAAAAAAAAAAAAAAAGAAAAGGAAAGGAAAGGAAAAAGAAACTATACTGCTAAGTAAACTATATTTCTGCTTCCAGGGGGTGAAAGACTATCCCTTTTTCTTATTAACTCTGTCTCTGTAACACAGATGAAATGATCTGATGTCTGGGATTGGCTTCCAGATGATACCAGAGAAAGCAAGTGGATGGAGGTGTGGGTGGGATAGGATTGGCCCTAGTTTGACAGTTGATAATCCTGGGTGATGGTTATGTCAGCAAACATTATACTATTCTACCTTTTAAAATCCCTCCATATAAAAAGATAATTAAATGACGTTTTAAGTCAATTCATCTTGGGCTGCAAATATCATTTCCTATAGCTTCGTAAGAGCATCAAGAGCATATTAAGCAGTAAGCCAGCTCTCTGTGAGGAATTGAAATCCCAGAGCATCTCTGAAGCTCTTAAAGCTTTGTATACTGTAAGCTCTCAAGAAAACAAAATAATTCTTTTTGCTGTGATGTAAATAAACAAGTAAATAGATAAATAAGTAAACCCTGCACAAATGCAAGTCTAAGATTACCAACCTGAATACATCTATTGAACCTTGATACCCATCATCATATTATTGATTTTCTTTGGTAAATCAGCAGGCATAAATTTGTGGATCTTCAGTATGACTCAGTTCATTGATAAGCATTGGCAGCATGCACTTTCATCAACTTAAAGATTCATACGGTAGAGAAAATGTGAGTTTCACAAGTGTAGATCTGCTTGATTTTGGTTCACAGAAACCTCTGTGGTTGATATCTTGTATATGCCAGTGTCTGGCACTCCACTAAGTTAGGGCTTTCAAACTAACATTAGCTTTTAGCACCTACCATATTCTAGACACACAAAAAAAGTTATCATCAGAATCAAATACGTGAGCTATAGGCATTCCCATGTGCAATAAGGGAATAGGTCCAGAGGTTTCAACTTACTCAAGACTGGCTAGGAAGTGGCAGAGTTGGGATTCAAATCCAGGTCTTTCTGACCCCACTATTTACATCCTGTCCACTATTCCACAAACTTGCATTTGGTCCTTTGGGAGTAACTTTTTAACTTACATAGCTTTTTAACTTACATAGCAGTTTAGTAATTTTTCCTAGGATTGGAGATAAAGTGTGGGGGTGATAGAAATATAATTAGAACTTAGACTAGGCACAGGGGTGAAGGAAAAGAAACTAATGGTTCTTCACTCTCTGAGTAGAGAAGTATGCCTGCTAAGGTATGCACAGAAGGTGTTTCTGATTGGCTCTGTTTAAAACAATTGTTGAACAGCAGTACTCCTTCTTTATGAGAGAACCACATCAACAGAAACCAGAAATTCCTATTAAAAAGTAGAACGCGGTGGCTCAAGCCTGTAATCCCAGCACTTTGGGAGGCTGAGACGGGCGGATCACAAGGTCAGGAGATTGAGACCATCCTGGCTAACACGGTGAAACCCCGTCTCTACTAAAAAAAATACAAAAAACTAGCCGGGCGAGGTGGCGGGCGCCTGTAGTCCCAGCTACTCAGGAGGCTGAGGCAGGAGAATGGTGTGAACCGGGGAGGTGGAGCTTGCAGTGTGCCGAGATGGTGCCACTGCACTCCAGCCTGGGCGACAGAGCGAGACTCCGTCTCAAAAAAAAAAAAAAAGTAGAATTCCAGGAGAAAAAGATTGTAAGCTGCTTGCAGTGAATTTGTTTCAAAAATGATAACTTTATGAGGTAGAAAAGACAATCCCCAAGTTGTATTTCTTGGGAGTTTCATCTAGGTTCCCGAGGTCTAAGAAGACAGTCGTGTTTGTGAAAGGAGGAGGCACGGCACATCATGATTGGCTAGCTCAGTTGGATGTAGGTTAGGTGTCCAAGGGCTAGTCCCTGCTCTGTTCTTTGGTCATCAGCTACAAGGAATATTTTTTGCAAATATGGACCACGGATCACAAGGGCTTATGGGGGCAGACGAGGAAGTATGCCTTTGCAGCATGGACACAACACTGTCCTGGAAAAGCAAACCAAAGGACCTGTATTCATGGAATATGGACATTAATTTTGGAGATGAAGGCCAGTACTATTAAAGAAATTTAAGTTCTAAGAAGAAAGAAAAACAGACAGCAAATATTACTTGTTCTGAGTTATAAAATGGACAGGAACATGTATTGTCTTTTCTCAAACTTGAGACTCTGTTTTGTGAATCAACTTTGTGTGTGTGTGTGTGTGTGTGTGTTTGTGTGTGTTCTCTAAGTTTTATTTTATTTTTAAATTGACAAATAATTGTATATAGTTACAGGGTACAATGTGAGTTTTTTATTTTTTATTTCAATAGGTTTTGGGGGAAGAGGTGGTATTTGGTTACATAAATAAGTTCTTCAGTGGTGATTTCTGAGATTTTGGTGTATCCATGGTGAATCAACTTCTGTTTGTCTCTGCTGGAGTATGACTACAGCTTTGATCATATTTTTTAGGTTCAAGAAAATATTTAAAAGTCAGAGATCACACTAGAGTTTGAGCTTTCACTCCAGGTCAGTTAACCACAGATTGTTTTCACATAAAAGCTTGTTCCAGAATGTCTTTTCCTGGGGAAAAATAAAGCCACTCTTACGAAAGTCTCTCAATAGAGGTCTATCAAACTCTATATAAAGATCCTATTTCCCAACTTGCATATCAGTCTATCAACTTGATTTGGAAAAATTATTCTTTGCTTGCTTTTGTTTTTGCTGAATGTATTACAATTACGAAAACCTTTCCCGTATTTGCATTTGTGAGAAGTACCTGAAAGGGCAAAACCTTTGTTGTACCTTTTGTTTTGGGGGACTTGGTAATGTTGCCTCACCTGTGAATGACTGCAAATAAATCCTCAGTTGTTCGAGGTTTGTTTGGGGACACGAACACACCCTCTGCTTCAGCTTGGGAGTCTTCACTAAGTGGTGAAATGATGGAGTCATCACTCGGTGATGATTCTTAAAATAAGAACAGAAGAATCTTTAAGAGGAAGTTACCCAGCACATTACTGTACTTCACTGACTCAGGGAACAAACAAACAGAAATTACCTTGCTGCCATTTTTTAAAAATGAGAGAGATACTTGTCAAAGCTTACTCACCCAGTAACAAAAGATTTTATCTCAATTGTTTTAATAAGTGCAAAGAAAGAGTGGAGAGAAACCAACACCCAGCTGTACCGTATTATTGGGAACATAAGAAAAAATTCCAGGAAGTGCCATGAGACACATTTCCTTTATGACAAGTTATCAGTGACTGACCTTTCAATGAAGCCTCATCCACATTTCCTTGGGTCTCCTCTGCTTTGCTGTTATCAGAGGCACTTTTGGCTGAAATACCTGAAGCAATATTTTCCTGCTTGGAACATTTTTCAGGGAATGAATTTACAGGTGTTATCTCCAATTCATAGCTGATAGTACCAGGCACTTTGTCGTGGTGGCGGCTCATAATAAATTGATGCTTAAGTTGATTGCTTACAGCTGTTGCTCTAGTTGGTGAGTTTGACTGAGATGTGATTACATCCACAGATTCAGGTTGTGCAACTTCCTCCCCACCTGCAGAGTGTGCCTTCTGTACCTGTTCTAGGGTTTCATCTGGACCAGCTCCATATTGTATTATTTTACCATCCAAATCATTTGGGCGGGCAGCAGAGACCCTTTGAAATCCTTCTGTGGGAAATGCACAGTTTTTGGATGGTGTGTTTTCTGCAATAGGCTCAGTCTCTGTATGCACTTGGTCTTTTGTGACATTTGAATCTAGAAGACTGCTACCAGCTGAGGTTATAGTTTCTGGATCGCAGCGATTCTTCACATCAAAAGTAGGATTTTTTTCTAAATGTAGTTTAGCTGGTCCTATCTCAACTGCAGAAGAGTCTAAAAAGGACAGTATGGTGTCTTCAGTGGAGTACTGACGAGATACTGATTTATTTGCTGTATGCGGCCTAATCTTACCCGGAGACAAGGCAGCCGTTGTGAGTGTGCTTTCCTCTAAATAAGGGAGATCTGTATTATTTTCTTCTTTTTGCTTAACTTCTTCAGACTTGTTAATGGACCTAAGGTTAACAGATTTCAGGATCGTTGGTGTAATTGCAAGGGACGGTGGAGGATTTGACCTCAGTGTTTCTCCTACTGTGTTCTGCTTATTATGAGTAAAAACATGCAATGGATGACGGTGGTGGAATGGTTTGTTCAAGACATTATGAAGAGCACTTAGATCAAGATGGGTAGGAGGTATAATTGGAAGTTCAAGGTCTTTACTCAGTGATATAGTTCCATCTTTTAAAGAGGGTTGCTGTAGTGAGGATTTTCTTTCTGGGACTTTAGGTTTTCTTTTGCTACCTCCGGGAGACAATGGACCTGAAAAGAAAGCTGTAGGGAAAGAGGATGTTGGCGTTTCAGACTGGCTTGAGTAGCCACTTGATGGAGATGCCAAGCCAGCCAGCTTTTCTGGTGAAGCCAGTTTAAACTCATTGTCAACAGAAGGAAGAGATGGGGTAGTGGCTCTTGATTCTGATTGCGATGTTTGGGATTCAGAGCTCTCTGGAGATTTGATGCATTCAATGACTGTGGTACCCGTAGCGGTGCTTGAATTAGATAGAGATCTATAAGGATCATTTGTTTTCAAGTCATTTAGGAGCCAGAGGTCTGCATAGTGTGTGGATTCGGCACCTTCATCTTTGAATGGTGGGATATCCGAAGTGTCTAACTGAGGTTCCTTAATGTCATGTTCACTCTGGTTTATCCAAGAAGGTTCCTGCTTGGTGGGAAGACTGGCATTTTCCATTCGAGAAGGCGTGTTGGCGAAATCAAGAGGCAGCTTCATTTCCCTGGAACTGTGAGGCAGGTGCTGACCACTGCTTATCTTTGGTTCTTTCTTCTCAGAAATATCTGCGTTTCCATCAGACTTCCTCAATGATGAGCTACGTTTAGGTGGAGTCGGCTTTGCCTTTGGTTTCCTGAAAGAGATGCTTGGTCTTCCCTGCCTCTTGTGGTCTAAGTAGTCCTGCCAGGCACAATCTGGAAGACCAGGGGAAGCCCCTACACCCTGGCCATTCTCTGGGCCCAGGGCTGCATAGTGACAGACATAGCTCTTACTACCTTTGAGACCACAGTCAAAGTGCATGGACGTATAGTATCCTTCTGTGTCTACTGAAAAGTGAGAGCTAGTGTCCGCTTTGTCTGATGGAGACTTTTCCAGAAAGCTGTCATAAGTGGCCACGCTTGTGAAGCTTGGGCAGCCCAGGCTGTCTGCCTTGGGACGCTCAGGACTAAAATCCTGGCGGCAGGAGGCATCATGGTGGTGGTGCAGGTAATTCCACTCACTGTCACTTGTGTTGCTGTTGTTGGGATCATCCAGCAGGTCTACAACAGTGGAGGTAAAGGAGTTTGCCCGATGGCCTCTCACTTTATCCAAGTGGTCATTGTATTGTTCTGTCATGAAAACACTGGCATCCTCATTAGCATGAGGGGCTGTGTTTAGTGACAACTCCGAGTCACAGTGCGAAGAGCCAGTAAGTGGAGGAGAAGCTGCAGGAGGGATGGTTTCTGAGGTCTGCGAGGGGCATGTGGAGCTGCTTCCACTCCAGTTGCCACTGGATGACTGGTGGTCATCTTTCTGGTCCATGTGGCTGCTAAGGAGGACACCAGCCGTGGAGATGCAGTGGATGGGGCTCCCAAACGTGTCTGAGTTGGAGGAGATGTCACAGCTGCCGGAGTCAGCAGCCATTCGGGACAGACGTGACCTTCCCCTCTCACTTAATTTGTGCTGGGGGCTGTGGAGATGTTGAGAGCAGGCTAGGCCCAAAGTAGGCTGGTGGTCCTGGGCACTCGGGCTGCTTGGAGCCTCACTGCAATCATTAGGGGTTCTTTCATGGTCACCCACAAAAGACTCTCCCTCTTCATATGCTGAGGGTTTAGCACCAACTTTGAGCTCAGCATCCCCACCTCTATTACCTTCCCGGGGAAGGCTCCGAGATCTTGTGCGGCTGCTCGCTGCAGGAGTAAACATGGTGTCACCTTTGTCTGCTAGGGCAGAAATGTTGCCAGCAGAATGAGAAAGGGAAGCTGCAATGCTTTGACCCCTTTGAGCTCTGATTCTCCTTCTGGATGGGGCAGCAATCAGAATATCCTCGGTTTGGCACTCAGAGTCCCTGGTTCCGGATCTCCTATTGACAGTGTTGGAGGGGTCTGGGTTTGTGTGCACAATCACATTCCTTTCCCTGGCCACTGGTGATTCATCAGAATCTAGGGCACATGGAAAGCACAGTGAGATATTTTCTATATCAGCAGACCAACAGACATTCTGAGCTATGTCTGCAGATCTGTGGGCTGGCAGGTTAGAGCTGTTTTTTTTTTTTTTTTTCTTTAATAGAAAAAAAACCACATAGAATTAGGAGAGAGTTAAAATGCTTTAGGGTGTATATACATGTCCCCCTCATATATGTATATATACATACCAAGAGAAGATATGCTTTTATGTCTTTTGTGAATTTTCCCTCTCTTCACTATCACATAAATTTGCCACAATAAGTGACTACTTTTAAAAACTAAAGTACATTTTATCTTTTTGGCCACTACTCTTCATTTTTATTTTGTAATATAAACATGATGAAATAAAAATCATAGCTCTCATTATTAGAAATAAAAGTCTTATTTACAAGAGATGCTACCCTGATAATTTTTAAAAACTCGTAGGCAGAGATATTTTAAATGCACTAAACAGAAAAATTGTCACCAAAGGTATCATATTATCAATATTCAATATTTCATTGCATATGCCTGAAATTTACCTTCTAAAATAATTAATGACATGAAAGTATATCTCTCTTAAATTAAGTTACAATTTTCCAAAAAGAAAACTTTCATTTACTCCTGCTACTTTTTATTCACAATTTCCACTTTAATAAAACTTTCAAAAATCAGCTAAGTATTACATTTCAGCCATAAGACCTGAATGTATATGCCTAAATCTATAAGGTCAAACCTTCACAGTCAAGAACACAGAGTTAAAAAGTAATACCACCTGGCTTGCTGAATACAGAACAAATACACACCATTTTAAAACCTCTACAAGTTAAAATGTTTAATCATTTTTCTGTTTCATCTATTTCTTCTGTTTAATCTCCCTATCATCTATACTAGGCGGAGGAATGTTAACCATTAACATTTTTTGATATCACACCTATTTCTTGTTGAACTCTTCTGGGAATACCCGAGATGGTTTTCCTCCTCCTCAATTTTCGTCTCCGCTGTAGTACCGATTGTGAATGAACCAGAGAGCAGCGTATACTAGCCTCTCTGTCAAAGCCAACTCCTGCAACCCACAAATAGGTCTCATTAGCTTTAGAAATGGCAAACAAATTTTCATTTACTTGGAACACAGTGATATTAATTGACAGGAAGTAAGGAAAGAGTTTGGGTTAAGCCTGTGAATGAATATAAGGGAGCTGTTATTCAGCTCTTATTTAAATTATGCTGCAGTACATTAAGCTTTACTTCTAAATGCAGCTCTCCACAACAGCTTGCACTGCCAACTAAAACAAGCAAAGAAGAAAAATCAAAAGAAAGAGAAGGGAAAAAGACATCCAAAAAATCCCTCTCACACAGAAATGGCTCCTTAAGGATTTATAACCTTTAGTTACTACTATTTACTGATCTATTTCTGGGCTCTTTGAAGCTGATACCTTTGCATAGGAAATTAGCAACCAGGATGCTAACCTGAATTAGCTCAGCTAACATATCCTGACCCATTTCTTCATTAAAAGCCATCTTTGTGAGGTTTTGTTCCCTCCATCTCTTATGGTCCAAACCTTCTCCCATTCCCCACGTGCGCGCGCGCGCGCACACACACACACACACACACACACACACACACATCTCTTGCTGTGAAGAAACTCAACAGTCTAAGGATTTGTTTTTTTAAATCATCACCCAACTCTGTCTACTTTCTTCTGTTTACTAAACTCAGTGCTTTGTGGTTTAGCATGAGATGTCTTTTCAATATAAAATAAACATACAAGGCAGTTCCCAGTTCTGCACTTAAATGGATCCACTTTCTATACCAACTATAAATCTGGAATTCCCAGTCTTTATGCCATAGGTTTGTTTTTGTAAACACAGAGGGCAAACCATGGTGCTTGTTAGTTTCTCTCTCCATAATCACATTATCAGCATTACATGCAGTCCCATCACAACTAGAATGATGAGAGGGGAGGTGAGGAACTCAAACCCTTGCCTGCACCATGGATTTTTCAGAGTGAACTTTGCCTCAGAAAGCCACGATGCCGTGCTTTGGAATTTGGTCACCTCATCATTTATCCTGATTGTTAAGCGTGGGGCTGGGTGGTATGTCAAGTCTTGGTTCAGCTGTATAATGAAAGAGTTGAGTTCTGTTTAACATCACAGTGCCAACAGTTTCTAGAACTCACTTTGAAAAATCTGTATGAGATATCATATGATGAATAATTACAATATTATTGGAGAATTCTTACTAATGGAATCTTTCTTAGTTCCAACCCAAAATTAAAATCCTTCATTCTGATCTTAGTAATTGTAGAATGCATTATATATAGACACAGACATTTTGTGTTATGTGGACATCATTAACAATGTTCTCATTAAAGCTCTTGAAATCAACATCTAATATAAGTTTTAATCAGAGAGTTCCTGAAATAAAGCAGAAGGAAAAAGTGTCCCTTTCCCTCAATCATAAAATAATGGCCCATAATCATAGCACTAAATTTGAAAACGAGATTTTACTTACAGTGCCATGAAAAAAGCACGTGCTGCTAATAATCAGAGGTTTCCAGAACCGAAAATTAGCTTAAGAGGGTGCCAAAATGATCCATTTTGGCAGCTGAACTCCCCTAATACATCCCGTTTAGATTGTGGAGATCAGATAGGGGCATAGCTTTAGAATAATTTATCTTACAAGTTTAATAGGTCATCAGGAAAATTAACTCCCAACTCACCACAGGCCCATGAACTAGGACTCCTTTTTCTCAGGAAAAAAATAATATCAGCACTTTGGGAGGCCGAGACGGGCGGATCACGAGGTCAGGAGATTGAGACCATCCTGGCTAACACGGTGAAACTCCGTCTCTACTAAAAAATACAAAAACTAGCCGGGCGAGGTGGCGGGCGCCTGTAGTCCCAGCTACTCGGGAGGCTGAGGCAGGAGAATGGCGTAAACCTGGGAGGCGGAGCTTGCAGTGAGCGAGATCAGGCCACTGCACTCCAGCCTGGGCGACAGAGCGAGACTCCGTCTCAAAAAAAAAAAATAATAATAATAATAATATCTGTCCCAGATGTCTGGTCCATTTGCTTCCCCACTTTATTTGAGAGAAATCTGAGTGGGGTTAATAATAGCTGTGTGCAACATGCATCTCAAGTGACATGCAATATTTAGTCACATAGTACCAATATGCAAATCAGTCATAACATGGCTGTTTTGAAATTTTCAATATACAAATAAGTTAAAATGTAACTATTAGAGATGTAAGAAAGCCCAATGGATAGACCATTTAATTTATGTCTTTGAAAGTTAGAATATTTTATAACATGATTTTACTTACAACTAAGTTTACCAGATCCAATTGTGGAATTTACAACTGCTGCCAATAAATTTTTCAGAAAGGTCTGGCTGTGCTTCCATTCTATCTAGACTAATATTCACACTCTCAGTACACAGGAGGAGGAAAAAAGAGAGTGAAAGGAAGACAGCCTTGCTGGTTTTAAAATAGAATTCAGCCTTCATCTATGTATCCATGTATTTTTAGGTCAAAAATCCCCCAAATCAATACAGAAGTCTTAACAGTCTTTTAAAAAAAGCCTACCTTCATCCAAGGAAGCATGAAAACAGATTTTCTAGTTGGCCTACAGGACCATTACTTGCAGTTTGAGAAGCCTGGGTTTGCTGTTTTCTTTCTTGCAGTGCCACACATCATTATCATATGATTAATCACTGCCGCCTTCTCCATTATTTCAGTCAGCTATGGCCAAAGAGCTATTTGGTGATTTTTTTCAAAAAGAAACTGTCCATAATTTACATAACAAGTGGCCCAGTGGAAAACATGTAAATTGATGTTCAAAACCTGACAAAAGCATATCGAACATCCTCTGGGTTTGTATTTTGATGAAAAAGGCATTACTTGTTTACAAAATGGTATTCTTAGCAGCACAGATTTTGAACATATTTCGTACACAGAATATTCTGACCCGTCTGCCCCTAAGAAAAAGCCAGAACGATACCAGTGACATTGATGGGAATAATGCAAGAAGAAATCACTTGGGCATCTTGTTTCATCTTCTCCTCTGGCGTTGGGAGAGGTAGTGCTTTGCTCCAGTTGGTCTGCTTGTCCAGTGTAGAAGGGATATTGTGTATTGGGTTTTTCGGCCTCTGCCCTAACATGACATCTGTATCTTCATCCTCTGGGGGATGGGACTGCAAACAAAGTACAATCAGGTTCAGCCATCATAGATTATACATAAACATACATATAAGGAATTTCCTAGTTTAGAGAAGTAAAAATGAGGTTAGAAATAGGCCCTTAGGACAAAGGAAGAATTCCTAGAAATAGTTAGTAAGCACAACTAATTGCAAGTATTATTTCAATAGTCAAGCAACACAAAAGGAAAGAAATGGGCTAAATAAACATGCTTCTCAGGTTAAATGGAATTAACAGGAGAGACAAGGTAGCCAGAAATCTGCAAACTTTACACCAAAGAAAACTGAGTCTCTATTCCAATGAAAGATCAACTTTTAAGCTCTCTCACCATAAATTTCTATCAAAAGTTTTGAGATCTCTAGATGACTAGGATCAAAGGAAGAAGATGAGTTAGACGCCTGTGAAAAGGTTCAGAAAACCTGGAGTCGGGAGACATTCCAGAACACATACCTGAAGGACAAGCCAACCTAATCTGAGAAGCCACATTAAAACATGAGGAGTTAATTTCACTGCAGGACTATGGCATTTTTAAATAACATTTAGAAAATTCAGTTTCATGAACACTGTATGCACGTGGAAAAGCAAAAGTGAAGAATTTCCCCCCACCAACGATAGTGGAAAATACACATCCTGTTACTGGGGAGAAATATTCCAGTAAGTTTATTTTTCAAATTAGGAAAGGTAAAACAGTCCTAGTTTATTTTCTTTTCAGCTTTGTGGTGCGAGACTTTTCCTCCAGCTGTGTAGTTATGGGCTTTGATTTCTATATGACATTGGAAAATTCTCCATCCAAACTTTTGATAAATATCAATATTGTCTAACTTTTATTTCAGGGTTGGGCTCCTAGGCCAGATCATTTAAAAAGCTCCATCCCAGTTTTGATTTCAGGGTTGGGTTTCTAAACTAGATGATTAAAAGACTCAGTTTTTACCACTCAACCTAGTTTTATTTATTTTTTACACAATTTGGAGGAAGGTGGGTATCTGTATAAAATAAATATATTTTGCTCTTATCCCAGTAAGACTTTAATAATATTCTGTCCTAAAATTAGGATCATCAAAAAAATTTTTCCCATCTTTACATTTGGAAGTATCATGCCCTGTTGACTCAGAGGATTTCACCTATTGTCAAACGAACTGTTCTCAAGTCCCCTTAAAGAGCTGATTCCAGAGCCACTTGTCTAAACTCACCCCCGGCATTTACTTACCTTGTCAGAGGTTTCTGCAAATCCCCCAACACACCCAACAGGATATGACTCCCCCCTTGGGAAAAATGTGTTCGTCATGAACGTTTTAGTAAAATATTGCAACCTTCTTTCTCTCTTCAGCTTTTGTGCAGATTCCCAGCGAAGCGAATAGCTCAAATAAAGTTCGAGAACAAAAGACTTTGTTTCCTAGGTAACTTCCAAAAAGAAAATAAGTTTGGTGCATGCAGAGAGAGAGAGAGAGAGAGAGAGAGAGAGAGAGAGAGAGAAACTGATTGAAAGAGAGACAGAGAGAAAGAGGGAGACAAAGAGAGAGAATGAGCACTAGAGGAAAACCCCCCACCACCAGAGGCTTCATTTTGTAGGCGATTCCTTCCTTGAATAACAATGGACTGCAAAGTGTTGAAAGGATAGTGACCTGTCTACAGGCTCTGACCAGCAGCCAAAAGCACTTTTTATTTAATGGTGACAGTACGATCGGCTGCCAGAGAATCCGTTTGTCTTGTTCTCCTTTTTTGATTTGAGAAGCTGAACATTTACAGTTCTGATAAATTAAATATAGGACAAGTTTCCTCTGCCGGACTACAAAGTCCAAGAGTAGTGTTAGGTGATGCAGTTTGCAGAGTGGGGGGCAGTGAATGGGGGAAAAAGGCAAATGGCATGACTGTCTAAGTTATATTACATTTAATTCAAGTTAGGAAAATACCACTTTTTAAATTAATTTTAAAGAAAAACCGTTAGTTAGAAACAAGAAAGTTTTCCATAAAGTTAAAAGAGGGAACAAGGAAGAGTGTCTGGACAGAGTGGGATAGGGCTGTGAAGGAATGTTCTCAGAACCAATACCTTTCTACTCCATGGGGTCATGTGGCAACACTCAGTGGGGGAGGGCGAACGGGTGCTGTTAAACTATGAACATGAAATGCAAAAAAAGAAAAAATTAAAAATGTGCACACAACACACAGTGTATACTGGTTAGGCCAAATCTATGATATTAATGAAAGAATATACTGGGATAACTTTCTTCTTTCCTTCCCTCCTTCCTCCTTCCTTCCCTCCCTCCTTCCTTCCTTCTCCTTATTATTCCTTCCTTCTCCTTATTATTCCTTCCTTCCTTCTCCTTATTATTCCTTCCTCCCTTCCTCCCTTCCCTCCTTCCTTCCCTCTTTCCTTTTCTTCCCTCCTTCCTCCTTCCTTCCCTTCCTTCCCTCCCTCCCTCCTTCTTTCCTTTTTTCTTCTTTCCTTTCTTCTTCCCTTCCTTCTTCCCTTCTTCCTTCCCTTTCTTCCCTTCTTTCTTCCTTCCCTCCTTCATTTCTTCCTTCTTCCTTCCTCTTTCCTTCCTTACTTCCTCCTTCCTTCTTTCCTACCTTCCTTCCTTCTTCCTTTTCTTCCTTCCCTCCTTCCTCCTTCCTTCCTACTTCCTTTTCTTCCTTCCCTCCTTCCTCCTTCCTTCTTCCGTCTTCCTCTTTTCCTCCCTCCTTCCCTCCCTCCTTCCTTCCTTCTTCCTTCCCTCCCTCCCTTCCTTTTTTACTTTCCTCCCTCCTTTTCTTCCTTCCTACTTCCTTTCCTTCCTTCTTCCTTCCTTTTTCCTTCCCTCCTTTCTAATTTCCTTCCTTTCTTTCCTTCCTTTCTTCCTCCCTCCCTCCCTCCCTTTCTTCTTTCCCTCCTTCCTCCTTTCTTCCCTCCTTTCTCCTTCCCTCCCTTCCTTCCTTTCTTCCTTCCCTCCTTGCTTTGTTTTTCCTTCCCTCCCTTCCTTCCCTTCTTCCTTCCTTTTTCCTTCCCTCCCTTCCTTCCTTTCTTCCTTCTCTTCCTTCCTTTTTTCTTCCCTTCCTTTCTCCTTCCCTTTCTTCCTTTCTTCCTTCCTTTTTCCTTCCCTTCCTTTTTCCTTCCCTTCCTTTCTCCTTCCCTTCCTTCCTCTCTTCCTTCTCTTCCTTCCTTTTTCCTTCCCTTCCTTTCTCCTTCCCTTCGTTCTTTCCCTCCTTCCCTCCCTCCCACCTCCCTCCCTCCCTCCTTCCCTTCCTTCCTATCTTTATTTTTTCAGAGGTAGCATAAATAGTGGTTAAGACCACAGACTCTGAAGCTAGACTGTCTGAATTCAAATCCTGCCTCCACCACTTATTTTCTGTGTGGCCAGGGGCAATTCCTCAACCTCTCTAAGGTCAGTTTCCTCATCTGTAGTAATACAGAGAAATAATAGAATTTTCCCTCCAGTGCTGTTTTGAGGATTAAATGAGTAAAGTGTATGTAATATACTTAGAAGAATCCTGGCACTTAATAAGTTCTATACATTAGTGCCGGGTACTACTACAACAATTATTATTATTAATGTACTTACCTTGTAGCTGTGAAATATCTGTGAAAATGTCTTTGCAAACTGTAACTTTGTTATCTTTTAGATTCCAACACCACTTGCTAATTTGGCGAAGAATGAATTATTTGCTTCTGTTGGAGTGATTTTATTTTCCTGTGAACTACTTGAAAGAAAATTCTCTATGTGTAATTTCCTTCTCTAGACTGCTCAAAATTTACTTCTTTCTCCTATTCATAGACCACATTTGCAGACAGGGCCAGTTTCATGAGCGTGTGATCTGTGTAGCATTCCCATAGGGCCCTGCACTCAGAACGCCCCCATGCTTGGTTTCAGGTTGTGCTGTCACTGTTTTGAAATTCTTGAGTAAAGGATTCTTCATTTTCATTTTGCACTGGACCCCACAAATGATATAGCCAGTCCTATTTGGAGAATAATCTGGTAACCAGAATCCCCTCCTCAGGATCTACTGAGAAGGCCACTGAAACTTTTAAAACTCTAAGCCATATCAGCTTTAGATTCAGCTGGGCCTCTATTATAGCACTTATCTTACAGCATGGCTTTAATGGAACAGGAATTGGCCCTGGATGTGTCTATTTCATTTGTTAGATTGCGAATTCCTGGAGGTCAGGGGCCACATTTGATTTGCCTTTCAGTCTTCCATGATCCATCACTGTAAGAACCCATCAAAATATTTGTGCACCCGAATGATATAGTCTCTGTGTGTTTTAGCAGTGATGGGAACCCCAAAGAAAGTAAGGGGCAGCCAGGCACAGTGGCCCATGCCTGTAATCCCAGCACTTTGGGAGCCCAAGACAGGCGGATCACTTGAGGTCAGGAGTTCGAGACCAGCCTGGCCAATATGGTGGAAACTTATCTCTACTAAAAATACAAAATTAGCTGGGCATAGTGGCGCATGCCTGTAATCCCAGCTACTCGGGAGGCTGAGGCAGGAGAATTGCTTGAACCTGGGAGGCAGAGGTTGCAGTGAGCCAAGATCACACCACTGCACTCCAACCTGGGTGACAGAGCAAGACTCTGTCTCAGAGCGGGGGTGGGGGGCGGGGGAGGAAAGTAAGGGGAATGCTGAAGATCTCAGGAGGAAGCAAATTCCTCAGAATCCAAGGGACTTATCATCTTCATGCAAACAGGTGGAAACAAGTAGAGGAAACTGCCAGTGATACTTGCTTCCTCTGACGCTGGGCCTTATTCTTAAGCCCATGGCAGACATGTGTTTTTGTGGGGAAAGCTTGGTTTCTAATTCTGTTCTATTTTTCTAAGTTTTAACTGAAAGAGTTGCTCATTAATGTTCAAAGCAAAGCAAATGTCCCCTCCTCAGGCCCAGTTAACTTTGATCTAGATCTTATTTAAGACTAATGATTTTGTAGGGTCTATGGCTCCCTCGCTGAAAGTGACCATTTTGACAGATGTGGTATATGTGGTCCGAGTTCAGACACCAACCTGGTTCTTTCCTAAAAATCAGCCACAGACAATGACGTGGAAGTCTCAAGTAAGAAACCAGGGTGTGTAAATGAGAGAGAAAGCTCACGTAAGTAGGAAAAAAGGGAGCCTGATAACAAAGCCTACATGGGAAAGGAACCTACTTCAAAGAAACCAAAAGCTTTGGTGTCTCATGGAAGTATTTTCAAAAAATTTCATAGTCAGATACTGCAGGTCAGTAAACATATTAATGATATTAATGTTAATATATACATTATGGTAGTTTGTCTTAAATCTCCTAAGTCAGCTCTCCTGTTGAAGAGTGAGGGGTGAGGAGTGGACTTCGTTTTTCATCTGTTTGAGAAACCCACCAACCCCATTAAATAAGCATGAGGTCATACCTAACAATGACTAAGGATGGCAAGTCCAGAGAAAGCACAAACTTTTCAGTTGTGGTCATTGTGATGGAGAGTTAAGGTCTCCTTGGGTTACACTCCATAGCAGATTTCTCCTCAGCTAATTGGTCTCTCCACTATTTTGATAGTAGCTCCAACCTCCAGCTTGTGAGGGTTGAAACTAGGTACTCTGGAGCTTGGATGTGGAAGGATTGTGTTCTTTGGTTCCTCTACTTAGACACAAGCTCTAGAGTCCCTGCAGATGGTCTGCAGATTCAGAGTATTTAAGTTTATAATATTAAAATGAGCTATAAGTATATAAATATACAGTTATATTTCTGGCATTAATTAGTAACTGCCTTAGTCTGGTATTTTAGAGGGCCCTCCACATAGAGGGGAGCAACACACACTGGGTTCTATTGGAGGGTAGAGAGGGGAAGAGGGAGAAGATTAGGAAAAATAATTAATGGGTACTAGACTTCATACCGGGGTGACAAAATAATCTGTACAACAAACCCACATGACACAGTTTACCCATATAACAAACCTGCACATGTAACCCTGAACTTAAAATAAAAGTTAAATAAAATTTAAAAACAACTAAAAGTAGAACTATCATTTGATCTAGCATCCCACTACCAGGTATCTACCCAAACGAAACGAAGTCATATATGAAAAAGACACTTGCACATGCATGCTTATAGCAGCACAATTTGCAATTGCAAAAATATGGAACCAACCTAAATGCTCATCAACCAATGAGTGAATAAAGAAAATGTGTTAAATATACACCATGGAATACTACTCAGTCATTAAACGGAATAAAATAATGTCCTTTGCAGCAACTTGGATGGAACTGGAGGTCATTATTCTAAGTGAAGTAACTCAGGAATGGAAGACCAAACACCATATGTTCTAATAAGTGGGAGCTAAGCTATGAAGACGCAAAGACATACAGAGTGATATCATGGACTTTGGGGACTCGGGGCAGGGGACTTTGGGAGCAGGGTGAGGGATAAAAAACTATATATTGGGTAACAGTGTACACTGCTCAGTTGAATGGGTGCACTAAAATTTCATAATTCACCACTGAAGAACTCACTCATGTAATCAAAAACCACCTGTACCTAAAAACTATTGAAACATTTTTTAAAAAACCTTAAAAATAAAATAAAGCATCCTCTTTCCTGGATGTTTAGTCAAAAGAAGTAAGATTGTTCTGAATATTTCTGACTACATTGTTTATATGATGAATGCAATAATCAGTTCATAGTATATATATTTTTTCTAAATTATCTAAGAAATACAACTGCAAGAGAACTGCTACCTCAGGTCATCTCTGCATGGCTCAGCCTGCCATGCCTTAATGGGTGCTGATGGATAAGGTTAGGGAAAGCTGGATGCTGATCAAACTTATATGAACTAAATTATTCTTCCACAACTGTTTAAATGAATCCCGTTGCTTATTCAGAGAAAGACTAACCATTTCTTGTTCATAACTCTATTTTTCTGCCTCAACAGTGCTCAATAAATATGTGTCGTACAGCTAACATGCTCACGTGCCTGGCATAAGCAAACAAAAATTCTCTTCTAGAGAAATAACATCAAATTATTTCCACCCACATATAATTTTTCAGTACAACATCCAGTACAAGGTCAAAGACAGCAAAGCACAGGAGGAGATAAGACAGCATGAGCAGGAAACATCCAAAACAACAGATAATGGAAGCAGATCCACAGGGGACTCCTGATTGTGGAATCATCACTCAGTACAAGAGTGGCAGTGAACAACTTTGGTTTCCCCAGAATAAGCATGGTAGGAGAAGTGTTAGGCATTCATTCATTCAATTATTCATTCGTTCGTTCAAGATCATTTATTTGATGTGGATCAAAATTGGCCCCAGTGGAAACAAACTGTCAGGTTAAAAATAATTTCTCCCTCATGGGTATATGTATATTCACTGTACAAGTCTTTCAACTTCTCTGTACATTTGAGATTTTTCATAATAAACCGTTGAAGAAAAATGCAAAAAAAAAAAAAAAAAAAGAGTGATTTCCTCCTCTTTTTCCAGACTCCTATTCTGGCCCTTCTACCACTGATTTTGAGAAGCCTCAGACTCCAACTTGCAGCATTTTAGAATCAGCAACTACCAGCCATGCCCATCTTGTCCCTGACAAAAGATAATTCTTTTGATGCTTTCACTCCATCTCTATCCCTGCTGGCCTCATCAGCCATATCCTCAAATCCTTTTCCTAGCTTCCCATGAGTTGCTTCAACAAAAGCCAGAATTATACTTATGACCAGTGTTCAGAATGCGAAATAACAAACATTATGCTCAAAAGCAGCCAAATAAATGTCTTTGGTATATAATGAAGGAAGATTTTTCAAACCCCAGTCTTTCTTGAGGTATGTGTGTGAGAAAAGTTCATTTCTCCCCTTTTATGGCTATGAACAAGCACTTCCCCAAAGGTTTCAAGATGATCCCCAATCTTTCTCTTACTACCAAAAGAAAAATAATCCCTCCACTCCATATTTTACTTTCTTTTGGGTTTTATTTTATATGCTGATGGGGGCTTATTTTCCTTCGAAACTTTCCAAAAGACATCTGTTAAAATGTTGTGGGTATTCCAGCAGGAAATGTTTTGAAAAATTGGCTTTGGTTTGTGATCTAACTGATACCACATGGCACTTATAGCAGTTGACTTTCAGAGCTGATTTATTGCTATCATGCTGTCTTAAACATGAAAAATATTTACTGGAGGCTGGATGCTGTGTTACATTTGAAAACAAGAATGAGACCTTACTGCAAAGATGTCCATTGCAAACCACACTGGGTTTCTAGTGAGACGATATGGGCTTTTATTTTCACTCGACCATGGGGCTTGTTTGTCCTTAAGCCAAATCCTTGCATTTTTGCACATACTATGTCCTATTGGCCTCAGCTTTTCCTGCGCAGGAGTGTTTGTGGATGTGTCGTACATAAATATGAACTGCTTTGATCTTTCTCAAAGGCTTCAAGAAGTCTGACAATGCCTTCTTCACATGTCATTCTTGTTGCTACAATTATGTAGTACTTTTATTCCCTTGAGACTGTCTCAAAGTCTCCCAAAGGCTGGCACTGTGCTCTTATCTTCCAAACATGTTTAGTAACATCATTCTACATTCACCCTGTGCTTCCCCCTTCCCCTCTCCTCAACTCCAACATTCATCAAGGTGAACAATCATGGGTAAACACAATGAAGAGGTAGGCAGAAGTTTAAGGCACATCCTATGCTTTCTCTGTTTTAGGCCTTCTTCCCTCTCTGGGTTTGTCCTTTGCCACCACTCTCTCCTCAGCAGTCAGAGCCTTCATGCTTACCCAAAGTACCTGAATGCAGCACTCCCACCTGGCATGCCATCCTTAACCCCAAGTGCCGAAACGCTTCACACTAACCTTTCAGCCAGCTTCAAGGCTAGAAAGAAGCCCACAAATGCACCCTTATTAGGGTGCTGACAACACATCATGAAAAACCCAATCCACAGTGATTTATTCCAGTCACTGTGGCGAAGTTCTGGGTAATGGTTGTGGAGAGGGATATTTGGGAACAGGTGCCTACTGAGTTCTTTCTCTAACCACTATATACATTAATATTTATTTAAAACACAAAAAGCATTATTATTCAGGCCTGGGGAATATCCTCTTATTAATAAGTCTGTTTTTCCAAATCATGCTTTACTTCCTTTCCCTGAGAGATATAGCTATCACCACTTTCTTGATTCTCCTGAGGGACACTTTGCAAAAAAAAAAAAAAAAAGTGTGTGTGTGTATATATATATATATGTATGTATGTGTGTGTGTATATATATACACACACACACACACACACACACACAGAGACACAAAAGGCCAATAAGCATATATTAAGGTGCTTGACATCATCGCTCATCAGGAAAATTCAAAAGAAAACCACACTGTGGACTAGAGGGGCTAAGATGAAAAATATTAATACACTTAATGTTGACAAAGATGTAGAGCAACTGGAACTCTCATAAATGCTGGTGGGAGTGTAAAATGGTGTAGCTTTGGAGACTATTTGGCAGTATACAATCTTAAACATATATATATACCCTTTAATTCCATCTCAGGTATATAGACTTAAGAAAAATGAGTATGTCCACAAAAAAACTTGCACAAAAATACTTATAAAATACTTATAAAACTTATAGTACCTTTATTCATAAAAGCCAACAAACAAACAAACAATACCCCACAACTAGAAACAACCCAAACATCTCCCAGCAGCAGAATGGATAAACAGATTGTACAATCCTATATTCATACAATGGAAAACTACACAACAACATCAATCTCAAAAAAGTATATGTAGCAAAAGCAGCCAAGACACAAAAAGAGTACATGCTCATTCATTTTTAAATCCTATCCTGTTGGTAGATGTTTGGGGTGTGACAACTCTCCCTAGTGAGCAAAGCTTGAATGGCGATGACAATGGTGCAGTTTTCACCCAAAAAGAGGCTTTCTGAAAGAGAGTGTGTGACTGCAAAGCATCTCTCTCTCTCCTTTTGATCTCAGCTGTAATGGAACAAAAATTCTTAGGGTAATGGAATGCAAAATAATTTTATATATGTTAAAGTTCAAGAACACTTTGTTTAATCACATCCTATTAATGAAGCATTTTAAATGTGCAAAGCATAACACAATTATATTTTGGAATATTTGTGGAAAATAGTCCCCACATGAATGGAAAAGAGGGCTAAAGGGAACCCAGGATGGAGACTGCTTCCTGCTGGCTGGTCAGCACAGTCATTTATTCCCAGGAATTGCTCTGTACTGTCAAGAACACAAAACAGGGCCCACTGGACCATGATCACTGTGATGTTGATGCCAGTATCTTATTCATTCCCTGTGGTCAGCTTGGCCAATTAGTGGAGCCACTGCCAAGGGCCACTCAGTTCCATCAACCCTCAAAGGTTGCTAGAACCAAATAAAAGACATGAGTAAGGAAAAGGCAGGCCAGGCTTTGAAGTGCAGGGAAGAAAGAATCTTTGAACTCCTACAAACAGTGCAAATACCCTCACTCATATCAGAGAAGCTGGCAGTGTGAGTCAACAGAACAGCCCAGAAGTGATAGGAGCACTCCTCTATGGCCCTCAGCTGGGGAAGTCAGAGGCGCGTGGTAACTGCAGAAATGTCACACACACTCAGGCCCACTCCAAGGGAACCTTTGCACTGCTAACTCAGGCCAGCTGTGGCTGAAGCTCAGTAGAGCCATACTTGACCTCATCACTGCAAATTTTTAAAAAGCAAAAAATGTAAGACCTCACACATAAACCATGCACATTCTGCCTTTACTGTTTTTCCCTTTTTATTTGTTTTGAGTACAGATCTATTAATGTTAGCACATGTATAGACTCTTGTAACCACGACCACAATCAGGACATAGAACTGTTCTATTACCCCCCCCCAAAACTCCCCTGTGGTATTCCGTTATAGTCGCAACCTCCCCCCACCTCTACCCCTGGCAGCCACTAATCTGTTCTCCATCTCTGTGGCTTTGTATTTTTGAAAATGTCATATGAATGGAATTATACACTAGGTAACCATTTGAGACTGGTTTCTTTCACCCAGAATAATGCCTTTGTGATCCATCCAAGTTGTTGTGTTTATCAATAATTCATTCCTTTTTATTGTGAGTAGTGTTCCATTGTCTGCCTATATTTTGAACAGTGAAAAAAGTCTCAGGCATGCAACAGAATGTCAACCTGAGAATATTCTGTAATGATATGTATAGACAAGTACTTTTATTGACAGTTCCACTGCCAGGTAAATATTTAAAAGAGAAAGAAAGAATTCCAAAACTAAACTGTAGTAAGGAATTTTCTTTATTTCTCACAGTATTTAATATGAACCAGACTCATTGGTTAATGTTTTCATTAGCTATTGTGCTGGCTATTAAGCTATTGTCTCTCAGTTCTGAACCTATTCTGTGCCCTGCTGGGACTTTGCAAACATTTCTTCCTTGCCAGCTCCTCCCTGTTAGGTTCTTTCAGTGGGAGTGCAAGAGGGAGATTAGAAGGCTGGAAGAGGAAGAAGGGACTTACTTCTTGGCACTCACTGTTTCTGTTAGCATCATCCCAGCAGTGGTCCTTTGCCCCCAGCTATGGCAATTGGTTTCAGCCCTCATCTGTTTCCTCACTCCCAGAACCAGCCTCATTATGGCCCCCGTCAGAGATGCTAGTCAGACCCAGCCGTCTAGTACCCCTTTCTAGATTCCAGCTGTGTGTGGTCCTTCTTCGGAGCTTCTGATGCATTAGCACCTGGCAGGCAGCACTCCCTACTTGGAGGTCTGGGTCCCAGTTCCTCAGAAGCTTCTGAGCTCCAGAGCTCCTGAGGCACCAGCACCAGCCAGGCCATGGTTACTCTCCAGAGGTCTGAGTTCTAGTACCGCAGGCTGCTCCAATAACTCCAACCCCTTCCTTCCATTCCTCCAGCCCTGGGAGTGTTAGCTTCTTGCTGCTGTTACTATCTCAGTGTCACCTGTTTCCCATTTGCCCTGTTAGTCTTGTAATAATAATGTCCCTATGTTAAATTCTTTTTGTGAAAATAGCTGGTGTGGTTTCTGTTTTCCTGACTGGAGCCTGACTGATAAACCACATGGAACCAGGCTTTTACCCTCTGGCTTGCTCTTGACTAAGGTATCTAAGGTCCTTGCTGCTTCCTGTTCTGAGTCCAATCAGGACAATATGAACCAGCGTGATGTGGGGAGTCAACATGACAATGATCTCTGCAGCTTATGTTATGGCAGAGAGGAGAACTGAAATGATCTTAAAAGCAAACTGCTTCTGGTTAGCCTTGAAAATGGGTATAGAGGAGAAAAGAATTTGTTGTGGTCAATAGCTGTATCATTCCACTGGCCAGGTGTTGTGCTGATTTACTTCAAGAAAAATACCACATCTGAACAGAAGATACAATTAAAGTCACCAGCTGTTTATAGCCAGTCTCCAAGATCCATCTCCCTTCTCCAAAGACCAAACAGGTGAGTTAAATGGGAGGTATATAGGCATCACCACTTCTGCAATCTTATACCTGACACTAACATCAAACACTCCTCTCTCTACTAAACCAAAAAGCAATCTCTAGAGATTCAGGAAATTAATCCTATACACACATACCCTGACATTGTCATAAAGCACAGCTTCTTCAGGTCATTGTTATTTTTGTGCCCAAAACCCTTCAATAATTTGCTAGGCTTATGGAATAAATTCAAACTTTCTAGTCTGGCATTCAAGATCCTTCAAGATCTGGCCTACTGAAGCATTATAGCCAGTGCCCTCTATTGACACACCACTTTTCTCACCAGCCAAAGCAAAGTATTTGAACTCGTGTATACACTCCATCTCCTGACTCTTACGGTTTCCTCGGTCTATAATCCTTTTCCTCCCAGTGTTCACATCAAAATTCTACCCCATCCTCCAAGGCCTTCTCAAATACTACATTTTCCATGAAGTTTAATCCTGCCACCCCACCCCATTCCAACACCACACACCAGTTAGGCATTCACACTTTCAAGTCAATACAATAGAATTGCCTCTAGTCTCCATGTACTCTGGATGAAACAGATTATGTATCATTCATGTTTGTATCCTTCTAGTACTTATTAATAGTAGGCACTCAGTTAATTTTTTTTTCAAAATGAAGGAATAAATGAGAAAACAGTGGGAGAAAGGGCATTTCAGGTGGAGATATTGTTTCGAGAGTACAGGAGGTTTTCTGGAGAAGCATGTGTAGTTTGGGTTGGCTGAGGTCTATAGTCTGTGCAAAGGATTTATGGGAAATCCACCCGGAAAGGTAAGTTAGTACCCAACTATAGAGAGTCTGGAGAGTTGGGCTAAGGATTTGAACTTATTTCTTTGGGCAGAAGGGAAAAACTGAAGGTTTGGGATCAGAGAAGAATTTGTATGTCAAAGATTCGCATAGCAAGGTTAGTATTTTTCTTAACTGATTTAAAGGAGCAAATTATCTGAGATACAGAGAACACCTAAGCCGAAGCAAGAAAGATTTAATTTGGATGGACAGAACCATTTTAGACAGAAGGTCATAAAACAACAGAATACTTTTGAGAGAGCTTATGAAGACATATGAAGACAATTTATAAAGGTAAAATAGATTTGTCTAGGACAAGTCTGGATATATCTAACTCTTAAATAGCAAAGGCAAGGCTTGATCAGCGTTTCTCAATCCCAACTCTATTGTAAACAAATGGAAAACTGAAAATCTTAAATGAACCCACAGAGAAAGGGAAGGATGGAAGAGGATGAACAACAGAAGACAGGGCTGGGGATAGGAAAGAGAACAAGGCAGTGAGAAGGTCTTTATCTCTTGGTCAAGTACTATTGAAACACCCTTCCTGCCAGCTCTGGTCTTTGACCTTCTCTCCTGGCTAGCCCCCCTGTAAGTTACTTTGATTTTTCTCAGAAGCTGCTTTCTCATAAGACTCATTTTTTTCTTCCTGATAGAAAATGGGAGAGTAAACATGGTCATTGTTTATAGCTCTGAACTATGACTAAGACGGTCTGGGTCCTAGTTTGAGTGACTTCCTTCATTTCCTTCCCAGTAAGGCAGTTGGAATGTCCCCTGCCCTTCAAAGACACATCCTTGCTAAAAAGAAAAGTTTGATTTGACATCAGTCTTTTATTTTAAAATCCCTGGATTATCAGGCTGTGAAATGACAAAGAATCCCTGATATTTTATTCCTGGCTAATTTTATCAAGTCTGGCAAACAGTACAACTGTAAAGGCAATATGTTGAAATGAATTCACTGTTGATCCTGATGATGAGGATTTAGGTCTTAGTGTTCCTCTGGAACCAAATCAACTTTTGCCATAGGGGCTCCATCTCATACCAAGTATCTTCATCCACTGCCATAGAGACCATCAGATATCCCACCCCTCGATCATTCTGATGAGGCTTGGAGAGGAAAACTTGTTGAGACTGCTGGCATCCCACTACATTTAAGGAAGGGTGACCTTACTTATCTGTCTAGATAACAGAATCTAAGCAGGGACTTGGACTTCAAGGGTCCTCATGGACTCTACTGCAGAGTGAAAGCAGAAAAAGGAGATGTTCAAACTCAAGTACTAACCCTGGTGAGTAGTGACTGTGTGGACTCAGTGGAAGACAGTGCTGTAATTGAATAGGAATGTCTGCCTTAGGCTTGCGAAAGGGAAGAGCAAGTGCATGTCCCAAGTATTTGCAGATCCAGGCCTGGACTGAGAGACATGACTGATGAGAACCAATGAGCTGAACATTCCATTCAGCAGCGGGTAAGGGTGAACTGCTATGGCTAATTGATTCCATAGTCTGAAATGGGAATCTATGCTGTGACAGTGTGTGCGGAGCCGAAGTGCTCAATACCATGACAGCTTTTAATCACCTTAGATCAGATTCTCTGCGATCTTCTAGATTTTGTTATATAAACTAAAGAAGTTCTGCACTAAGCATTTCTTGGGTGAACTCACCTTCACCTGAAGTCATATATCCATCAGAAGCACTAGGGGTGTAAGTGCCAACCCAGAAACTGTGAAATGTCTATGGTGCCAACTGTGTGTGTGTGTATGTGTGTGTGTGTGTGTGTGTGTGTCTATTTTGAAATAATTTAGACTTAAAGAAAAGTTGTAAAAATAGCAGAGTGTTCCCATTACTCGTTACTCAGCTTTTCCTAATGGAAAAGCTTACATAGCCATAGTACATCTGTTGAAACCAGGTCATTAGCATTGATAAATACTATTAACTAATCTATTAACCTTATTTAAATTTTGTCAGTTTTCCCATTGATGCTTTTTTCCTCAACCAGGATCCAATCCAGGATTGCACATTGCATTCAGTTGTCAAATTTCCTCAGTCCCCTTCATTTTTGTTTTATTTTGTTTTCGAGACAGAGTCTTGCCCTGTCATCCAGGCGGAAGTGCAATGATGCAATCATGGCTCACTGTAGCCTCGACCTCCCAGGCTGAAGCAATCCTCCCATCTCCACCTCCCAAGTAGCTGGGACCGCAGGCATATACCACCATGCCTGGCTAAGTTTTAAATTTTTTTTTTTTTTGTAGAGATGAGGTCTTGCTATGTTGCCCAGGCTGGTCTCAAATTCCTGAGCTCAGCCAGTCTTCCCACTTCAGCGTCCCAAAGTGTTGGGATTATGGGCATGAGTCTTTGTTTTCCATGACCTTAGTATTTTCAAAGAGTACTGGTCAATTATTTTATAGAGTGTCCTTCAGTTGGGGTTTGTCAGATGTTTTCTCATGATTAGATTGAGGCAACATATTTTTTGACAAGGGTCTCTCACAGAAGTGTTATCTCAATGCATCACATCAGGAGGTCCATGTACAGGTGTGTTCCCTTACTGGTGATATTAACTTTGGTCACTTGGTTAAGATGGGGAGGACCAGGTGAACTTCTGTGGATTCATAAGAACCTTGGCTCATTTCTGACCCATTGATGATGACAAAAGGAGCAAAGATGTGAATGGACCAGAACCACTTGACAGCTGAAGCAGCAAACTGCACTTTGCTTTTTAATTATATGATTTGGATAGATGTTAGACAACATCTGCAGTGAGCTGTTACAGGAGCTATGCATGATGGTCAGAGGGAATAACTCAGATGAGCGACTGGGCATTATCACAGACAGAACCATCCAGGAGGCTAACTGGGATGGGGATGATGCAATATCTTTCACAGGATATTTTAAGTTTTTGGAGAAGGTGGACATAGAACAGAAAATGAACATCTGATTTCTTGACTAAAGAACTGAGACTAAACTGTTCCATACTCTCTAGTATTTAACAACTGGAACTTGAGAGTCCTCCTGTCCACCAGCCCCACCTATACCCCATCATGCCCCATCTCCCAAAATGCTACTATTGATGCATGACAACTCCAGATGTGCTTGGTCAACACAAGCCTGCCTTTGATGCAAACAGGGCATTACAGAATAGTACACCCAGTCTATTTCTCTTCAGTCTGAATTCACTGGTTCTCCATTTCTAAATGTTATCTCCACTCTTCTGCTGCTGACGCCACATGTCCATCCAGTCTGAGAAAGTGAGAGGGGGAACCATGCCAAGCTAATTCACTGGACTAGACTGTAGGCTTCCGCATGCTCCTTCAATCTTGTCCCTATGTCCTTTGCTTCCTGCTTCTGTCACCCAACAGAGGTGTGAATGCAGCAACTGCACTTGGTCTTTTAGTCTCCCTGCTTTTTATTAACCCCCCAAATTCCCTCTGTTACACGTGGAACCCTAAGCTGTGCCTACTGAATATATTTCTGACTTGGCAAGAAAGTTCTGTGGTCTGGAAGTTTTTATTTACCTTCACTCATAAATGGGACTCTGGGATGTTGTCTCCCCGTGAGCTTTTCAGGGACCAGCACTTCTCTCAGAACAATGTGACCATCTCTTGGTCCCCTCCATTCTGCCCAGTCAGTCATCAAAGGTCTGCTTGTAAGAGATACTTTTTTTTAAAAATTTTTGACAGGGCGCAGTGGCTCATGCCTGTAATCCCAGCACTTTCAGAGGCTGAGGTGGGCGGATCATGAGGTCAGGAGATTGAGACCATCCTGGCTAACACAGTGAAACCCCATCTCTACTAAAAATACAAAAAATTAGCTGGGTGTGGTGGCAAACGCCTGTAATCCCAGCTACTCGGGAGGCTGAGGCAGGAGAATGGTGTGAACCCAGGAGGCAGAACTTGCAGTGAGCCAAGATGGCGCCACTGCACTCCATCCAGCCTGGATGGAGTAAAAGAAGCAGGAAGACCTTTATGAACTGATAAGGAGTGATTTCTAAGACATACTCTTAATTGAAAAAAAAAATTAATTCAAAAAAAATTTTTTTTTTAATTTTTAATTTTTTTTAGAGATAGGGTCTCACTCTGTCACCCAGGCTGGATGGAGTACAGTGGTGTCATCATGGCTCACCGCAGCCTCCAACTCCTGGGCTCAAGCGATCTTCCTGCATCAGCCTCCCAAGTAGCTGGGACTGCAGACACATGCCACTGTACCTAGTGGAGATGCTCTTCTTGAAAGGCGCGAGGTGTACAACCAAGTGTTCTAGGTGGCTTGCCCAGGTCATTCTCTTTCTCTGGCCTGTGATTCTCCACACACATACCTACATGGCTACTTTTGTTAGTGCAGTGTTGGTTCTTCAGAAAATAGCCATATGCCTGCTGATTTGCTTAGTTTGGGGACACCATCACCATCACAATGGCTGCTCTGACAATATGCCTGGGGGCTTTCTCATGGCTTTTTGAACAAGGAGGCTGGGCACCCTATTGAGCCTCCTGCATTCACACCTCTGCAGCATGGTTTATGCCTCAATGTTATGTGCACTGGAATGCTTTCCACTTCACATTTCCAAATAGATTACTGTTAAGGAAATTCCTAATTGATCCTATCTGAGATTTAAAGATTGTCCTCAGTATCTTGAAGGATTTTACATGGGGCAAATGATTATGCTGGGAAGCTATAGTCAGCTCCTAATGGAGGTCTAAAGCATCAAATGTACTGTAGCATCAGCCGCCTGGCTGAGGAGCCTCCTGGCTCCTCATGTAGACCACTGCTAATGCCTTAGAAACATGGTCTCGCATTTGTGGCCAATCTGAGGTGGAATGATAGGCCTCTGAGCAAGCCAGTGCAGCTTCTTTGCTAGAGTCAGCTTAGTTTAGACTTCATTGAATCAAGTAATCAGGTTGTTGTCATCCTAACATCTGTCTGTGTAAGTCTCTTCATTCATAAATCTGTCCTTGGTGGACTTTCTCTGACTCATTGCTTACTTGTTTGCTTGCTTCCTTGCTTAGGAAGGAAAACTTACACACAATTCTTTTTTTATTATTTTTTTGAGACACAGTTTTGCTGTATCACCCAGGTTGGAGTGCAGTGGCATGATCTCAGCTCACTGCAGCCTCTGCCTCCTGGGCTTAAGTGATCCTTCCACCTCAGCCTCCCGAGTAGCTAGGACTACAGGTGTGCGCCACTATGCTTGGCTGTTTTTTCTTTTCTTTTCTTTTCTTTTTTTTTTTCTTATAGACGGGGGTCTCACAATGTCGCCCAGGCTGGTCTCAAACTCCTGAGCTCAAGTGATCCACCAGCCTCAGCCTCCCAAAGTGTTGGGATTACAGGTATCAGCCACCGCGCCTGACCCACACAATTATTCAGGAAGGGAATGGCTAAAGAATACCACCTTAAAGGGATGGGGAAGGGGTGGGAATCAGGGGAGTGGCCAGGTGGGATGACTCAAGTGTGAATGAATGTGAAAGAATGAGGAATTCCTTTTAAAGTATAATTTTGACTTTGAGATCAAGTGATGTAATACAGGAATTGTATAAAAGGGAAGAATTATCTGATAGTCATCTGTGGGGTACCTCAAAGGCTCTTTGACTTGCATATTTAAAATTCCTAAGTATATGACTTTCCCCTTTTGGTTGTATAGCAAGCTGTTTTGTTTTCATTTTGAGACAGAGTCTCACTCTGTCACCCAGGCTGGAGTGCAGTGGTGCAATCTCGGCTCACTGCAACCTCTGCTTCCCAGGTTCCAGTGATTCTCCTGCCTCAGCCTCCTGAGTAGCTGGGATTAATGGGTGCCTGCCACCGCAACTGGCTAATTTTGTATTTTTAGTGGAGAATGGGTTTCACCATGTTGGCCAGGCTGGTCTCGAACAAACTCCTAACCTCAAGTGATCCGCCTGCCTCAGCCTCCTAAAGTGCTGGGATTACAGGCATGAAGCAAGGTGTTTTAATCCACAATTATGCCTTACTGTTCCATTTAAAACTATATTCATTAATCTATCAATAAATATTTGTGGTTAAAATGAAACAAAAATACTACTTTCCAAAGTTATTAAAGGTTAGCTATTTTCTTCCCCACCTCTTTCAGGGTGGTTGTTATTCATTTGTAATGTAGTTAGGTTTATGTGGTGCTGTTTGTTTTCCATTTGGGGTTCTCCTCACATCCTGGTTGATGATAATTATTTATTTATGGGGGGATATATAGAACATTACCTGAGCTATAACCCAAAAAATATACTCAGAGAAATGCCATCCCCCTTGAACCTGCCACCACCATCCCATCCCCCCATTTTTTCTACCCCACTCCCACTCATCCCCTGTAGGGAAATCCATCTCATTTATTTTTGGTTTATCCTTCCTGTACAGTCAATTTCATTATAATGCATGTTTTGAAAGTTCAAGTTTGTTCCACTGTGATCAATATCAATGTGATTGATATTGATTCAAATTTGTTCCAATGTGATTGATATCTTAGGTATCACGTGAATATCTAAGATATCTTAGGTATTCACGTTTGAGCATAATGTGAGACTCTCTAGATGAACACAGCAACTGCACACAGCCGAACTGAGCTGCATAAGAGTACATAACACACACACATATCAAGTATCTACCCGCTACCTCAGTTCACTCCATATATTAGGAGCCACACCTGCCCACACCTGGTGTTATGACCTTCCCTCCGGTTTCAGGTAACCTTCCTTCCTGTCCTTCCCAGTAACTCACAAGCTGTGGCCCTTCTGTTGCCCAACCCCCAGCCAACTCTATGACTTTTTTGGGTGAAGTGCCAATTTATTGCAGTACTTGTGTATTTTTAACCATTTACAATGTGTAAAACTGTGCTATTGTATTTTATTAGGTTCCTATTTGTGTGTGTGTGTGTGTGGTCATGGAAGAAATTTTTGAGTGTTGTGCCCCTAACTTCATTTTCTCCATAAGCCCTTTGTTTTTTATTGTGCAATTTTGCATAGTGTGGAGAGTTTTAGGGATGCGTATGTTGTGTCACAGCAGAATGGACTCTTTTATCCAAATAAGTGGCTACTTGTATATTTTCTTATATAGTTATAGATCACTTATGACTGGGATGCATTCTGAGAAATACGTCCTCAGGCAATTTTCTTGTGCAAACATCTTAGAGTGTACTTACACAAACTTAGAAGGTACAGCCTACTACGTACTTAGGCTATATGGTAGAGCCTATTGCTCCTAGGCTACAAATCTGTATGGCATGTTACTGTACTGAATACAGTAGGCAATTGTGAAACAATGTGAAGTATTTGTGTATCTAAACACAGGTAAACATAGAAAAGGTACAGCAAAAATATGACATTATAATTTTATGGGCCCAACAGACTATATGCAGTCTGTTGTTGACAGAAATGTTATTATGTGCTATATGACTATATACCCTTATTTCTAAAGTGAAGGGTAGCATACTGTGGACACTTTTTTGGGCTTTGCCTTTTTCAATTAAGAGTATGTCTTAGAAATCACTCCTTATCAGTTCATAAAGGTCTTCCTGCTGCTTTTACTCCATCACTCTTCTATGTATAGGTATTTGGGTTGTTTCCAACATCTTGTAATTGTTAGCAATGCTGAAAGAAATAACCTTTTTGTGTTACTGGAGGTGTATCTTTAGTAGAATTGCAGAAGCAGAAGGTAAGTGCATATGTAGTTTGGTTAGATATTGCCAAATTGCCCTCAGTTAGGTTGGACCACGTTTGAATTTCCACCAGCAATGTATGAGAGTGCTTATTTCTCCAGTTTCACTAACAGAATACATTGTTATATTGTTTAATTTTTGCCAGTCTAATAGGTAATATGTGGAATCTCAGTGTTGTTTGCATTTCTTTTTTTTCTTTTCTTTTCTTTTCTTTCTTCCTTTTTTTTTTTTTTTTTTTTTTTTTGAGACAGAATCTCCTCTGTCATGCAGGCTGGAGTATAGTGGTGTGATCATAGCAACCTCAACCTCCCCAAGCTCAAGTGATTCTCCCACCTCAGCCTCCTGAGTAGCTGGGACTACAGGCACACCCCATCAGGCCCAGCTAATTTTTGCATTTTTTTGTAGAGATGGGGTTTCACCATGTTACCCAGGCTGGTCTCAAACTCCTGGGCTCAAGCGATCCTCCTACCTGAGCCTCCCAAAATGCTGGGATTACAGGCTGCAGAATGCTCCGGCCTGCATTTCTAATTGAGAGTGAGCTTAAACAATTTTTCTTCAGTTGAAGAAACATATCTATATTTTTTCTGAATTGTCTGTTCACATCTTTTCCTCAATTTTTCTTCCAAGGTTTTGCTCTTTTCTTTATCCCTCAATTTTTAAGAGGTATTTATCAAAAAATTATTTGTCAACAGTGCTGAGGTTGAGAAACACTGATCAAAGTTTTCCTTTCACCAAATGGCTATGCAGTTGTTCCAGCATCATTAAAAAACTCCATCTCTTGCCTCAGTTATTTGTGATGTTGCCTTTATTGAATGTTTTTATATATACTCTGGTCTCCTTCTGGACTTTGTGTTTTATTCTACTGATACATCCGTCTATTCATGTGCCAATACCACAATATTGTAACTGTAGAGGCTTTAAATATATCTTAATGTCTGGTAGGGCTAGGTTTCCTTTTTCAGGGAGATGTCTTTCTATTTGAAAAAGTCTAATTTTGTGTCTTTAAGGAGTGCTTTAAAGTTTTTCTCATAAAAGTTTTACACATTTTTGGTAAATTAATTCCTAAGTATTTAGTCTTCTTTGTTATTGCTGTAAATGGGGGTTTCTCTAACATTAGATATATATACATATACATATATATATAGAGAGAGAGGGGGAGAGAGAGAGAGAGAGGCATATATATGTATGGAAACATTAGAGGCATTTCTAATTAAAAATAGATATTGAATTTTGTTTAAGGCTTAGCCAGTATAAAAGGAGCTAACCATATAGGTTTTCTCCTACTAGATCTGTTAATATGATATATGATACTAGTAGATTTCATAATATTGAACCAACCTTCCATTCCTAGAATAAATCCCATTTAGTCACAGCATATTAATCTCCTACTGTGATGTTATATTCTGTTTGCTAATGTTGAATTTAGTATTTTTGAATCAATAATCATAAGTGATATTGGTCTGTAGTCATCTTTCTTTTTTATGGACTGTCTTTATCAGTTTAGGTGTCAATGTTATACTTGCTTCATAAAAGAAATAGGGAAGTTTTGCTTCATTTTCAATGCTCTTAAACAATTTAAAGAGCATTGGGAACATCTGGACTTTGAAGGTTTAGTAGAATTCCTCTGGGAAACCATCTAGGCCTGACGTTTTTTAGTGGCATGGCTCCTTAATAACTTCTTCTGGTTCTACCATGGAAGTCAGTCTGTTTAAGCTTACCAACTCTAATGAGGCCAATTCTGGCAATTTTTCTTCTTCTAGGAAATTACCCATTTCATCTAGGTTTTCAAATTTATTTGCACAGAGGTCTGCAAAATAGTCTCTTATAATTTTTAAATTTTCTTTTGTTTCAGTGGTATTTTTTCCTGTCATTGCTTATTTTATTTGTGCTTTCTCTCTTTTTCTTGGTCATGTTTTTTCAAACAATCACGACCTAATTAATAAATAAAAATCTTGTGTGTGTTTAATGTATGCAGCATATAGTTGGGTTTGCTTTGTGAGCCAAATTGAAAAGTTTTAAAATAGGCAAATTAAGCTCACGCATATTCATTGATATGACTAAACTCTGATAAATATTATAATTATGTGTATTTTGTTATATTTGTTATGTTTCTTCCTCCATAAGATGTGTTGTCTTCTCTCTTTATATAAAACAATTTTTTGGTATTTAGGAAGTTTTTTTTGTTTTTGTTTTTGTTTTTTTTTTGTTTTGTTTTGTTTTTTGCTAGTAGTCTTCTTTGTTCTTATACCATTTTATTTATTTTTATTTTATTTATTTATTTATTTATTTATTTATTTATTTGAGATGGAGTCTTGCTCAGTCGCCCAGGCTGGAGTGCAAGCTCCATCCCCCGGGTTCCCACCATTCTCCTGCCTCAGCCTCCCGAGTAGCTCAGCTCGGACTACAGGCTATTTTTTTTTTTTTTTTAGTAGAGACGAGGTTTCACCATGTTAGCCAGGATGGTCTCTATCTCCTGACCTCGTGATCCTGATCTGCCCGTCTCAGCCTCCCAAAGTGCTGGGATTACAGGCGTGAGCCACCGTGCCCGGCCTCTTATACCATTTTAATGTCCTTAGTCCCCTGTTTTATTTTTCAAGCCTTTACTATCCGGTTGACTAGTTCTTACTGGTATCCTTTAACAGTCACTTATTGCCTAGACAATAATCAATTAGCTTATTCTACTTTCTTCTTTACCTCTCCCTTCTCTCATTTTTAGTTGTACCATTCTCTGTTGTCACAACATTTAAAATTGCACGTTAGTTTTCTATCTTCATGTCCACTTTAGTTTTAGTTTTAGATCTACATTTACATGTATTAAAATGTATGCTACCCATCCTTTTGCTGACATTTCCCCAATTATTCCTTGGTTGGATGAAGCTTGTCCTCTGGTAGATTCCTCATAAAGGACTCATGGGTGTAAAATTCTCTAAGTTCCTGTATGTTGAAAATTGCTTTTCTATACTTGAAGTACAGCATGGTTGGACATAAAACCCTTGCTTCATATATTCTTTAATTGATCTTTTGCAATCACTCTATGTAGATCTGCTAATCTATCTCTTACTCCATTTGTGTGGCTTTGGTGTGTTTCACAAGATCCCTGGTTTAATGGCACCATCTTCTGTCAGTTCATCGAAGTCGAATATTTTAGTGTATTTGTTTGTTTTGGTGGTGATGCAGGAGTTGAAGGACACACACAACTCCTGCGTGTCCTTGAATGTTTTGGTTTTATTTTGTCTTGCAGGGTCCTAGAAATTTCCTTTTTGCCTCTTTTTTTCTTCACTCCCAATTGCTGAAGGGCAGATTTCCCTTCCTGTTTGTCTTTGTCTCCCCCAGAAGCTTTATATAGAGAAAACTGCTCCTGTAAAATATACATACTTTTAGGTCCTTTTTTGTAGTTTGTGTCTATCTGAAAAAATTTGTACTATTTTTCAGACTTAGGGCAGACAATTTTTCTGGTGGTGGTTTTATATCAATCTTAAGACCCACTGCTAGTTCGTCTCTTCCATGTAGCTTTCTGAATCTGCCCTCCCTCACCTTGTAACAGGAGGAAATATGCTGAGACTTGGTGTTTTCTCTCTTTTTACTTAACAGTCAATGTGATGTTTGGGAATTCTCTGTCCTCAAGTTATGCTGATGGTGTGTTTTTCTGTGTAGTTTTATTTTTACCTTCTTGTTCGATATCATTTTTGGAGGAAATAATAGGAGATGGGGACCTAGGGTATCACCATTATCATCAGTTACCTGGGAGTCTCAGTGTATATTTTGATCCACCAAAAAACCTATGTATTCAACTGCCTCAAACAGGCTACTTTCCAGCCATCAGCACTGTAAGTCTAATAGTTTTTGAGCATATAAAAGTATTGTTTCTTACCAAAAAAAAAAAGCTGTGTGGACTACTTCTAATGGTTAGTACCAAGAGTGAAAACACATGGTTGGATTTGCAGGGAACAGGATACCTGTTACAGCTCTGGCAAACGCTCCTGTTTTGATACCCATTTGCCATTCTCAATTTGACCACAGCCTAGAGAAGGAAGAAAAATTCCCCAGAAATTCTGCCTGGAGGCAAATGGCTTTCAGTAAACTGGGTTTTTGTAAACAAAAGTACTAAAGTACACAAACATACCTCACTGGGGACCCTTTCCTCTCCCTACCTTTCCCTAAATAATCAGTATTCTGATGCTTAACAAGTCAGTCTGCAACCAAGAGTTCATGTGGACAGAAGTCGATCCCAGGCAATTTCTCTTTCATATTGCCCTTGGGAACATTTTTACTACAAACTTTTTACATTTGGTTCCTAGCTAGGCCCAGATAACTCTTCAGATCCTTTACCAGCCTAAAGCTGTAGTTTCTGTGGTGCATTAAAGAAAAGGTTGGGATGCTATGTGCTAGTGTTGATTTCGTGAAGTTTGTTTCGATCTCTTCCCTGTAGCTCAGGTCGACAGTAACTTCATGTCCCAAATAAATGATCTTAAACTAATCTCTGGCTATAGAATTTCAGAATCCAGCAGGATGGAATAGATACCCTTTTTTTAGGAAGCCTTTCCCTGAAATGACCTCCTTTGCCACCCTTAATGAGTAAGGACTCCTAGAAGGGCTTTAATTAGAGATACTCCTTGAATTTTCAGCTAACAAAGCGTTTAGGGTTTTATGCTAAATTGGCTTGTCCTGTTTCCTGTGAGTTCCCCCTAGAGAACTTTTGGTACAAATTAAATGTCAAGAAACCAAGCGTCCTCTCTTCTCACTTGTAGGAGTTATGAGGTTACTTTGGAGCCATCACCAGATGCCACCAGACAGATGACACTTTGTCCCTTGAAATTTTAAAATATCCCATGGCACCCTTAGGAGTTCACTGCAGTGCCCTAAGGCACCTAAGCACACAGTTTGGGAATCACAGATATACAACCTTCCAGCCTTTTCCCCCTATGCATATGTATATGTACACATACATATACAGTCATTGACATTTTTTGAGATTATACTATACACAAATTTATAAACTATGTAAAAATCCCTGATAATAAAACATACATTTTCCCATGTCATTAAATATTCTTCTCTAACACTATTTTTGATATTGTATTCTATCCTGTAGTTATATCAGTATTCATTAAACTAAGTCCCTATTGTTGGACATTTGAGATATTTGTGATTAATTTTCCCATTGTAAACAGTGCTTTGATGAACACCCTAGTGAATAAATCTTTGCATACACTGATTATTGCCTTGGGATAAATTCCTAGATGTAAAATTGCTGGATCAAAGGTTATGAATATTTAGAGTTTTGCCCTCTAGAAAGAGTGTAACAGTTTATACTTCCTCTAGTATATGTGAGTATATGTTAAGGTTTTTCATTTGATGGTAAGAATTTTATTATAAATGATTTCAATATAGACTGACATTCAGGTATTTTAGGCATTGTGCTGGGCACTTGCACAAATACACATGCATAGTTTAATCTTATTTATAAAATGTCATATTTAGCCTCCTTAACAACCTTGAAAAGTTGATATTATCCCCATTTTACAGATAAAGAGACTGGGAGTCAGAAAGATACAATAGCTTTTTCCAAGTTACACATCCAGAAAGTTGTAGTGCTGGGATTTAAACACAGTTAGACCTATGATCTTATCACCATATAATAGATACTTCAGGGAATTGATTGGCTAATAATAACGTCTGATGCTTATATAGTACTTATGTATGAGGTACTGTTTACATGTATTATCACGTTCAATTATCATCCCAAGGCTATGAGGTACTATCTACTCCCATTCCCAAGACACTGAAATGACTAACTTGCCAGGGTCATACAGCTTGCAAGTGTTAGAGCTGATATTCAAAGTCAGGCAGTTTAACTTCATGGTCCATGCCATTAATGATCAAGGTACAGTACAATAGCCTGCAGAGTTGCAGAAGACTGTATATCAATCTCATTATGAATGCTTTCTTAAAGGAAGAAAAGCATGGCTTCACCAAATCTCATACATGAAAGGAGAGTTGTCTAAGAAAATGTCTATCTAGCAATTTAACTACAAATTTCCTGTCCCTTTATCTGCAGCCATTTGTCTTTCAGCAATATACAGTCTTGTAAGCTTGAACTATGTTCTATCCAGGCCTAAGGGATATAACTCAAATGAAAATCTTCTAATCATTGTAGTGACCCAAACTCTTGAACAAATAAACAGTTAAAATTACTTAGAAATACTAAGTATTATCATTTGGGATGGACAAACTTACTGAAGTTTACCTAAGTGTAATCCATAGTCCTCTTTTATTGATATTTTTTAGGTAAGTAAATGAAGTACTCTCATTGCTATTCATCATTTTAAGCTTTTCCTATAGTCTTACTTTAGTATTTAGACATTATTAAAAATTATGCAGATCATGAAAAGGGTTATATTTTTATGTAATTTCTGTAAATGCTCAAAATTCTTCTCTTTCACCTACCCCTTCCAAGAAAACCAACTTAATTAGCCATAAAACATGTTATAATGAATGGGAAAATATTTTTAACATCTTAATGCAGAAAATGCCTCATTAAAAGCAAATGCCTCAGCAAGCAGATTTGAGCTGCTTAAGAACTTCTTTATGACAAATCACTAGCATGTGAAACTGCTCTATCTGAAGAACTAGAAAGCCCTAAGAGGCCCTTATCTCCTTTTCTTATCCTTAGGCTGCAGTGCAACAATGTAGTGAGTGCGACATGGCACTCAGTGTGCACTTGATGAGCACTGAAGGACCTGCCTGCAGTCCAGCTACAAATAGGAAAAATGTTTTTATATTTTGTCCAATATCATTCAAGGTCTTATCTGGATATGTTATATCATGTGGATTCATTTAGATGAAGTCTGTTTTTGGCTGGATATTTGGCACCATGTGACCCAAATATTTTGCATCTCTCTTGCATATTGTAAAAGCCATAAGAGTGCACAATTTAGAGTCATACATGCAAATTTAATTTCTAATAAAAACCTTAACTCATACCCACACTGTTGTAACTTCTTTAGACTTTGGATCTTGAACCAGAATGACAAGACAGCAGGAATGCAGACATTCAGAAAGGCAGTGTGGGCTGATTTGGTCCCAAAAGCCATAGTCCCTCACTTCAGTGTTGCCTGCTTAGAGGCACAAAGTGCTCAGTTGTCCCCACTGAGGCCCTAGAAGGCACATCTGCAGTGATGTGTTTGTAGTGGCTGCTGATAGTGCTTGCGGGTGTTCTGAGCTGGGCTCAGCTTCATCATCTGTGACCCATGCTTAAGGGCTTGGGCTGAGTTACAGCCACATCCATCTGGTCAGGGCTGAAAGCCGCAGAGGCGATGACATCACCATGGTATTAAGTTACCCTGGAGAATTAGCCTCCTTTGGAGAATGAGAAAGCATGAAATAATGACATGATTACTCTTCAAATGGTAATTTTTCACAACACTAAAGTTCTTTACCAGATCACCCCACCAAGTCAGCCATGCTGTTACTTTACTAGTAATAACAGTAGTAGCAGTTGTGGTTAACATTTCTTGAGGTCTTACTCTGTATCAGTCAGTCATTGGGCTAAGCACTTTACATGCCTTATCTCATTTAATCCTCTAGCCCTATAAACCAGGTACTATTAATATCCCTGTATTACAGATGAGGGAACTGAGGGCAAAGAACATAAGTAACATCCTGAATCCTTCAGCTTGCAAGCAGAAGAACTGAGGTTTGAAGTACATATTTTTTTTTTCCTGATTTTAGTCTGTAACTATTCTTGCTTTACTGCATTGTGCAACCAGTTAACTAAAAAATATGTCTGTATTCCAAAAAAGAGGCATTTCTTTCAGGAATGAAAGCAGGGGAAATTAATTTGTTCCCAAATGCCCGTGATTTGAGCTCTTAGCCAGCCCAGCCTCTTTCACTGGGAGGCAGGAAACTGACTCCCAGACAAACTGATGTTTCCTCAGGAGCAAGCATAGGGCTACAGGTGGCCACCAAGCTTACCGTTAAAAAGTGACGGTCCTTAACCTCACGCCTCCTCTGGCTGTGAGCTGGAGGGTAGGCTGGCAGTGGAGGAGCTGCAATGGAAAGGGGGGCAGCTGCTCTTTGCTCTCGGCGATCGCTCCGGCTCCGGTGTTCTGAGAAGGAGAAAAAGCAGTAATACTGAAATACACTTGGCATTTTCCATTTATCTTTTCCCCTTGGGAGTGTTAGCAAAAGGCTGTAAAAAAAAAAAAAGTGAGTTTTCATTACGTTAGCTAATTTGTATACCAAATAAGATTTTCAGAATGGTTTTTAATTGAACTTTCACTTACTATTAATATGAAATTGGATGCATACATTTCAGTGGGTCCATCTCATAATCTGTACAAGAGGGTTCACTTCTGAGTTCAGTGTGACTTATTTCAAAATAACACAAGCAACAACAACAACAACAAAAGTTGAGAACATAGTGGAAGATTTGCTGCCATCAGTACTGGAGTGGAAAGTAGGCACAGACACACCAGAGCTGCCTGGCCCACTCACTGGGTACGGGAGCTGGCTGTCACTGGCTCAGGGGAGCTGATTGCTACATATTCAGGAATTTGTGTGAGTCAATTTTTCAACCGTTGGTACCTGGAAATAACTCATGTTGGGAGTATTTGCATCACATGTTTGTTGAGTGACTGAAAGTGAATTTATGCTTTCATTAGAGTCTAGTTTTAAAAATTAGAATGTGTTCAATTTCTCTGTATTTTGAATGGGCTGTGGCAGGTGCCTTCACTGCCATAGGCTTTTCTAGGTCCTGTTACTTGTTTCTGACAGGCCTCCCCAATGCTGGCTCCATTTTCTTTGCCCCATTCAATGTGCTGCCTCCTAAACTAGGAACTGAGCACTCTTGAACTTTTTGATTTCTATCCATGTCTGACTTGGCTGTCCGTGTGCCTCGCCACCTGAACATAGTGTCTGTGTCGAGAAGGTGTGATAGTATTCCCCATCTCCCTTTGCTTGGGATTCTTCTGACAAATGTTGGCTCCCATAAGCAATTAGAGCAAAGTCTTCAAAACCATGTAGGTAGTCTTTGCTAAACTGCCTCCAAAGTCAATGTTTATCAGAAGGCTGTTTAAGATAAATGTCTTCCTTGTTAAAGTGCCCACCTCCAATGCCACCATCATTATGCAAGCAAACAGTGGGCTTTTCTAAATGGGTAACACAATGAAAAGTGTTTACATTGTTAAATCCATACAGAAGAGCCGCTTACAGGTGTTCCTGGTTAGGAAGAAGTGAAAGGAGGGGAGTAGTTGGAAGGGAAACATCAACTCAATTTTCCATTCAATTGCTCCCCTCCTACACAATCTTAAATATATATCTTTCTTTGCCCTAGGCTGGGAGTAGGCAGGCTAGATTAATGGCTCCCTAATAATACCTTTTTTCTGGTGCTGAGGTAGGGAGAACATTAGTTCACTAGAGCCTGAAACTACAGTGGAATCCTGCTCCTTATTCCCTCAGACCAATGAAACTTATGCTGCAGCCCGAAACTTGAAAGGAAAGGAAATATAAAATATAATTATCTATTTATAGTTGCTTATGAATCTCTCTCTCCATGATTTATGAACATAAACAATAGCATCACATAAAGCCATTACTGGCTCTGAGCATTAAAGAATTACTAAGAAAACGAAAAAAGTAATCAGAGCCTAAATAACTTGAAATACATTTAGATGCTACTTCCTCCATGAAGCCCTCCCTGAAGCTCTATGGAATGACTTGGTACATTTCTTCTTAGCCTCCCTATCACTGTATTGAAATGACCTGGTTACTTGTCTGTCTCTCCACTAGACCAGGGATTCCTTGTGGGCAGCATATGTTATTGCTTTTTGACTCCTAGGTTCTAGAACACTCCCTTGCCTTCAATAAAATTTGTTGAGGGGTTTGCTATTAAGCAGATCTTGAAGGCAGCCAATTTCTAGGTTTTAATCTTGGTCCCCCAGCTGTCTCCTTACAGTCTCACCTCCAAAAGAAGCACAGAGCTGCTGCCACCACAGCCTCATTTGTCTGTGCTTCATTATCCACTCCATCATGGTGGAAGTCAGGCTATTCCAGCTGTCCAAATAGAGAACCTACAGGGATGCTCACTGCGGCATTTGCTGAGCATGGCAGTTGTCTGATAGGTCAGTATTATTCATGGCCACCAGATGGCAGAAGCAGATTATGCTGATGAATACAGCAGTATGCTATTGTGTTTCTTGGACAAGGTTAAAAAAAAAAAGTCACTTTCTAATTTTAATTCTACACTGCATGTTTTTAATTCCATGATGGCTATAATTCTTGTTTATGGCTCTCTGCAGTGCTATTAAAACTACTACACCCAAGATGTGCTATCGAGCCAACCGCAAAACAAGCCAGTCTGTGGAGGGTAAAACGCATCTCCACAGTCTTCCTTCCAAACCCCAGGAGGCCCTACATCCCTGTCTCACCACCCCCAGGAGGAGGTTCAGAGAAAACTGATACTGGCACTTGCTGTTCTTCTGTTCTGCTTTAAGTCTAAACATGACAAAGCAGTGAAATGTGATAGTTTACAAGCAGCTTGGTGTTATCTGGTGGAATCCATAAAATCCTAATCAGGGATGACTTATTAATAAAATAAAGGGATAAAAATAATTACACCTAAAGGGCTAATGTTACCCAAGCTTTCTAATGATGAGACCTGAAAAAGGATTCTGTGAGAACAATCAGATTCCTTTATAGTCATCCTGTGCCCTCAGTGTTCAACCAGTTTTCTGCAAAACTTGATTCAGTTCCACAAATGTTCATTGAGGACCTACTATATGTCAGCTTCATACTAAGTGCTTTGAATAAAATAAATTAATAAGATATCATCCTTGCCCTTGAGTTGCTCATAGATTAATGGCTTATTAGTGGTTGGTTGGCAAAACAGGCCCATAGTGGTTGCTTATAAGATTATAAGTGGCAGGATGGGAGGATGCACAGAATATTATGGGAAGGGTGCCTAATCCAGGCTGCAAAGGAATGGCAAGTATGGAAAGAAAGATTTTCAGAAGGTGGCTTAAGTTAAAAAAGAACTTTTTAGCCAACTATAAAATTGAAGTGAATGGTAAGTATGCCAAAGATGCTTCTAGAGGATACTGATCATCACTCTTCATTTTAAGTGTCACATTGTCTTCCCCTAATAACCAAGGAAAATTTTTAGAAACAATTGCTTTAGGGATATTAGGAGGTTAGCTCTTTCATTAAAATGAAAAAAAAAAGATGAGGAAGGGAAAAAAGAGGAGGAGGGAGAAAAAGATGGTAATTGAAGGCAACAAACTATTAAAGATGAGGATAGGGGAAAAGGCAGGAGTTATACAAATGTGGAATAAATAAGATGAAAACAATATTTATCACCATTTTGTTTCTCCACTTTGATAATGACATTAAAATATTTTACTTGCATTTTAATACTTTTGCAAAATGCCATTTCTTAAAAGAATGCAGGGAATTTGGAAGAAAGACGTTGAATGTGTAGACACCATCTATCTCCGTAACAAGAATCTAAAGGCCAGAAAAAGCTGACATGTCCCCTACTGATACCCACTTTAGGGGGCTCTAAAACAATGATGCTACTTTTTATTCCCCTTGTCCTAATTAGAATGGTTTTAAGGCACTGAAAAGCAACCAGTGTAAGAAAGAGCTGTATTCCTATTTTGACTGCTATGAGCCTATCTCTAGATTTCTCAGGACTGTGAGAGACATGTAAATATCAGTATCTATTTCCATGAGACACAGTGTATGACAAGGAGGAAAAGAGCTCTGGCAGGCATTTCACATGCTTAGGTTGGGTCCTGGTACCACACCTGATCTGCTATGTGTGACCCTGAACAAGTTTCCTCACCTTTCTAGGCCTCCATGTGACCCACTAAAGAATGGGGGCATTAGACTGATCACTGGTTCTCAAGAGAAGCAGAAGAGCCCTCTAGGGGATCATTCTAATTGTTAGAATGATTGGGTGGGAGCCAAAGATGACAGCCATCCCATAATGCAAAGGATGGTCAATGAAAAGGTATCCCAGGTCTCACACAATTTTAAATGTTCCATCAGAATCTCTTACAGGGGAAAAGCCTAGTGCCTATTTATGAGTCAAACTCATATAATCCATTATAATCCAAAGTATTTATTTTTTTGCCCATATCTAAAATATACTGAATGTACCAGTTTTAATGGCCATGCCATCCTGCCCCTTGGAATAGTTTCTGAAGGTCTGTACTTAATTCAGACTTACTTTTGACAAGTGCAAACATCTGACTGCTTCATGATGTCTTCTAGTGAGGTCACGCCTGAGCATTTGCATATTGAAATAGATATTATTATAAATAATTTCCTTTCAATTTCTCTTTATTATCATATTTAGACCATAATGCTATTTTTTCTTACATGTATGGGTAGGGCATATTACCCATGGATTTCATTTCAGGGTAGAAACGGAAGCATTTCAAAGTACTTGCTACAATGAGGGGGTGTGTTGGGGCTGATGGGACAGAGGACACCTGGATGGGACAACCTCTGAGTTGTCTCCTGCAAAAGCCCCCGAGCCCAGGATCTATCACCTCTGCGCAGGGCTTGCAGGCTCTGCCGGGCATGGCGGTGCAGCTCCTCCACGCAGGGTGGCCTTGTGGCCGGGAGGAAGATGTTGCGCTGCTGGTGCCACGGGGCGCGGTAGTACACACTCAGCTTACTCTCGATGTCCAGGTTGGAGACGGCTGCAAGACAAAGAAACAGAGCATTGTCCATCAGTGGTTTTAAGTTGTGCTTTTGGCCAACCCTGGGGTGGGGAAGAGGACAGGAGTAAAGTCTGGGTGGAGTGGAAGTCCAGACTACTGCATTCACATTAAGAACTAACTCAAGGCCGGAGAAAGGTTTGGCATTTACGATACTGATAGGAACAACCTTTGCCCCTGAGCCGAGGCACAGAAGGCTCCAAGACACCAACAGTCTACCTATGACTAGCTAATTTCCTCTCCGTACCTTCATTCCTCACCCTTGGCACAGTCGCTCATCAACACTGACAAGCCCCTGGCTAGCCTGCTTGGGGGTGTAGATGGGGGTCCTGTTTCTGAAAAATGTGGAGGAAAGCCTCGGAGATGAATGGAAAGGCTGCCTCACCTCCAGCCTTCTGGCTGCAAGGCCTCAGAGCTGTAGTTCTGCACGCTGCCCCTGCTGTCCACCTGAACTTTGGCCCATACCTTGCCCTGCCTCTGTCCCTTGTGGTCCCGTCCCCAAGGTATCCTTATCATGCCCTCCACCTACCGGCTCCATTGCCTGTCATCTTTCAAGCATCGCTCAGTTTCCTTGGTTTCACCTAGGGGTGAGCATACACATTAAAGAAACCATCACAGGGGTAATGAGTATCAAGGGAGGGAAACTGCAGATGCAAGATGAGTTTTTGCAACTCATCCAAGAGATCAAGGAAGGAAGGCTTCCTTCCCCCAAACACAGCATTTAACCCACTCTCATCTTCTTCATGTACACATGGATCCTAGGATGGAACGCTCCGTGAGTTAAACAGAAATTCTGCTTGAAGCAGATGTTAGGAACGAGGAGGATTTTTACTAAGAAATGGCTGCAAAGAGGACCTCACAAGCACCTGGGTAGCCTGTCAGCCTCGGGAATGGCAAGAACTGACCCAGTCTGCTTTACCCTCCAGACACACTATCCAGATCCAGACTCCTGTCCTGGCCCCACCCCACTCCTCCCACCTCCCAGTCTCATCTCTTTCCACTCTGGTTCAGTAATGGGGGATTGGCTGAAAAATCAGGCTCTGTCTGCATAAAGAAGTCAACTCCTACCCAATGGGGCAGAGGTCATTACCAAACCCAACAGAGAGGACCATGAATTCATGTGCTCATGACAGCTGGGAGAAGGGACAGAACATAAAGCCTGGCAGTGGAAAGAATGGGCAGGAAGCCAAGTGGGCAGTCCTAGAAGTAGAGGAGCTTCTGAGCACCCCTTCCCTTAGGCTTGTCTTTTCAGGAAGGTGGGAACCAGGATAGAGGGCTGGGCCAAGGTGACTAAGAGGTAGACCAAAAGACTCTTTCCTAGTCCCTCATTCCCTCAGCACAGCTGCCCAGAGGCTTAGGGTGGTAACTTTTGACAGCCCCTCAGAAACCAGGTCAAGTGGCCATGGCTCTTCAATTCTTGTGTGGGGAAAACCTGACACCCTCCTATTTATCTTAATGTTGGTCTGAAGAAAAGACTCATCAGAAGTGCATGGCAAAAACACAGATTCCTGGGCATCAACCTAGACTTGGAATCAGAATTTCCAAGAGAAAGGTGTGGCAATCTATATTACATGAAAAGTTATTTTTATCATCAGGCAGGTTTGAGAAACACAAAATGTCTTCTGATAATGTCTTGGGATCTTGTGGGAGTGAAAGGAGTTGGGCAACATGAGGGAAGGGAAGAGACTGATGAAAATGGAAACATCCATCCACCCATGGAACATTCCCAAGTAGCTCTTAGTCTCAGGCATGGTGCTAGGTGTTGGAACACAGCACAGAACAAAACACACAGGAATCCCTGCCCTCATAAAGCATTTGTTTTCTGGCTTTGTGCAAAATGGTTTAACTGTGATTCTGCCTGGACAAAATAGTTTGGGAGCAATGACATTGGCAGACTCTTCCTATTTTGGTTTTATACAGTTCCCTAGGGATGGTCTCAGGCATCAAGACTCTAGAGGCCCTGAACACCAAAAAGGTTATAGTCCTCACTCCTCCACCTCCACCTTTCTGCAGTAGGTGATCCCAAATTTCAGAATAAATTGGCATATCATAAAATTTTAGTGTAAAGATGTTCAGCAAATTATCTTCCCTCATTATTAAATATTAAATATCAAGTTACTTGAAAAAAAGCATTTTTTGGTGCCCATGCTTTGCTGATACCCTAAACACATTTCTACTGTGCTTGTTAGGCAAGCCAGTGCTGAGTTTCTGGGCTGCTAAACTCTGCCTGCTGCTTGGGACTGTGAATTCACAGATGCAAAGAGTAATGCATGAGTTCCAGCATGGGCAGCCTAGTCATGGCACCCGGGAAGAACCAGCCCTCACAATGACAGCCTTCAGGGCCAGGTATCCTCACCTTTTCCTTTCCAAAATCTTTTTCTTTCTCCATTGAGAAGCTATATCAGATTTCTGCCACATATTAGCAGGTGAACATTTCACTCATCAGTTGCCACCATCCTGTCTATCTCTTAGACAGGGAAAGGAGGAAAACTCTTTAATGCCTTTGCTCTCAGTGACGTCATTTGGTCACAGAGCATTAACTAGTATTATGTGTCCACTAGAGCCAGGCAGACAGGCACTAATGGAGCTCTTCCAGGGAAAACTGTCCCATTTTTCCTTCTTTAAAAAATCTATTCCTTTTCTTAAGTAACAGTTCAACCACAGTTCAATCCATTCATTCATGAGCTGCTCCACTGCCATTGTAAGGCTGCCCTGCATCTTTGGGTTCACCATGCTCCCTTTTCCTCCCTATTTAACAATCTCACCATGGCTGAGTTATGCAAGATAGCAGGCTTAGTGCCCTAGGAATGTTTGTTCTCCTAAAAATGGAACAAAGCAAAACAAGAAGGTTTTTCCTCTGTTTATTTGGATACATCCAGGGGCCACTGTGTGATAGGCAGAATTTTAGGATGGTTCTCAAGATTCCTGCCTTCTTGTGCATGTACCCTGTATAATCCCCTATAATCCCCTTCCCTTGAATGTAGGCAGAACCTGTGACTTATGTTACATTACAAGGCAAAAAGGGTTTTACGGTCTGTACTCAATCGACTTTGAGTTAATCAAAAAAGAGAGTATAATCCTGAGTTAATACTTAAAAGAGACAAGAAGCAGCAGAGATGCTCTCCTGTTGGCCTTGAAGAAGCAAACTATCATGTTGTGGACAGGGACATGTGGCAGGGAATGGCAGGTGGCCTCTAGGAGCTGAGGGCATCACTCCTACAACTTCAAGAAACTGAATTCTGCCGACAACCAATGAACTTGAAAGAGAACTCTGAGGCCAGGCGCGGTGGCTCAAGCCTGTAATCCTAGCACTTTGGGAGGACGAGACGGGCGGATCATGAGGTCAAGAGATCGAGACCATCCTGGCTAACACGGTGAAACCCCGTCTCTACGAAAAAATACAAAAAAATTAGCTGGGCATGGTGGTGGGCACCTGTAGTCCCAGCTACTTGGGAGGCTGAGGTAGGAGAATGGCGTAAACCCGGGAGGCGGAGCTTGCAGTGAGCTGAGATCTGGCCACTGCACTCCAGCCTGGGTGACGGAGTGAGACTCAGTCTCAAAAAAAAAAAAAAAAAGAAAAGAAAGAAAGAAAGAAAGAGAGAGAGAGAGAGAGAGAGAGAGAGAGAGAAGAAAGAAAGAAAGAAAGAAAGAAAGAAAGAAAGAAAGAAAGAAAGAAAGAAAGAAAGAAAGAAAGAAAGAAAGAAAGAAGAAAGAAAGAGAACTCTGGGCCTGAGATGAGATGAGATGAGATGAGATGAGATGAGATGAGATGAGATGAGATGAGATGAGATGAGCCCAGCTGACACCTTGATTTCAGCCCAGTTAACCCTGAGCAGAGGACCCAGTTAACCCATACCCAGACTCCTGACCCATGGATATTGAAACATAATAAATGGGTGTTGTGTTAAGGTGATAAGTTTGCAATGATTTGCCATGCAATAATAGAAATAATAGTAGAAAATTAATTGTATTAGTCTGTCCATTCTCATGCTGCTAATAAAGACATACCCATGACTGGGTAATTTATAAAGGAAAGAGGTTTAATGGGCTCACAGTTCCACATGGTTGGGGAGGCCTCACAATCATGGCAGAAGGCAAAAGACGAGCAAAGTCACGTCTAACATGGTGGCAGGCAAAGAGAGCATGTGCAGGGGAACTCCCCTTTATAAAACCATCAGATCTCATGAGACTTATTCACTACCACAAGAACAACATGGGAAAAACCAGCCCCCATGATTCAATTACCTCCCACTAGGTCTCTCCCATAACACTGGGAATTATGGGAGCTGCAATTCAAGATGAGATTTGGGTGGGGACACAGCCAAACCATATCACTAATGCACATTCCCACTACTTTATCTACTTCTCTAGAGTCAGTCACTTGCTTTGTCTTGTCAACTCCTCCCCTCTGTTACTGCTCCCCAAAAAAGGGGAAGATAATGACAAGGGTTACAATAGGAAATAAGGCTCTATGTGTCATTTTTATCCTCCACAGCAGGAAAAAGGTTATTTGGATGTATCATTTCCCTCATCTAAGACTATAAGCTCTTGTGGGAAGCTCCAACCACATGCCAAGTTCTAAGCCAGGTGCATTATATTGATAATATCATGGTACCCTCACACAACTCAAAGAGGAAAATATTGCCCCTATTTTATAGATAAGGAAATGGGAACTCAGACAGAGTAAGTAAATTTGCTAAGTCATCCACCTGGTAAGTAGAAGATCTGGGATCAGAAACCATCTCTGTTTGGCTTCTAAGCTGCCACTTTTTCCCAAACCAATATTGAAATAAGTTTCCCTAAGCTAAGGGTGATGGGGTAGGGGAAGGGGAATGGGTCGTCTGCCACATAAAAAGGATCTAGTGCTTTTCAAAATAAAGAGAAAAGATTCAGAACTGCTACTATCTCTATCATTCATAGCATCAGGTATAACCAAGGACTGAGTGACTCTTCCAGAAAGTGCCTAGCAGGAGGTTGGGAAGATGGGTTCTACTATACCAGAAAGACAACAGCATAAACAGATAACCACAAAACCAAACTGCTGAAAGAAAATGCCATTGCAGGAAATGTCCACAGGCCAGTGAAAAGTCTTTATAGACTGATCTTAGTTCATTCCCCTGTCGAACACTGGAGATAATGTAATTGTCTAGATCTTGATTCGTAGTGATGTATTGGAAGGATGGATATGGTCACTGGGGTCCTCTGAAATGAGCTAACTTAGACATTAAGGAAAACTAGTGGCTGCCACTCTTTTGGAAAGACCAGGCCCATTTCTAAGAGCAGGAGGAAGCCTGGTTTTAGGAACTACTGGGAAGGGGTAAAAATCAGGGGCAAACTTAGTCTTGCCCCAGCCTCTCCAGCCCCATCTCCCCTGCCCTGCTAGGGGTGTTACTCATTTAATCCTCTCTTTCCTAGCCTTGTGAGCATCCCACACTGCCTTACAGCTTTATGCCCTCTGGGAGCAGTGCAAAATGCTTATTCTTGGCCTCCCTTCCTAGAAAGCCTCCTTACCTCACATCCCCACCCCACACTGGCTTTCTCCCCTGCTACTCCTTCTTCCTTAAGAAGGGAGAGGTGACAGCTGAGATCAAAGTTTGACTGCTACATGTGGTGAAATTTTCAGAAAAAATGCACAAAATGACTCAGAAATGGAATTTGTACCCCTTCAAGGGAGGGAAGAAAAATTTTTAAATGTTCTCAGTGCCTGCAGACACATTTACCCACCCACACCTTGCTAATCTTTTTCCTGCCCTTCTACCATCATAGCCACCCCCAACACACAGCTTTGTGGGCAGGAACACATCCCTCTACAAACCACCCATTCTGATGCCCCATGACAGGGAGGAGTGTGTTGACACATTAATCAATTAATAAGCATCTGAAATTGTCAGTGTCACAGATATGTAGCCAGTTTGCTCTCCGGGTCTCTGCTACACTGAAGCCAATCCTCAGGAGCCATCAGCTTGGTAAGCAAAATGGTAAATCTCCCTAAGGTGTCTGTTGCTGCTGCCTGAGAGCTCAGATCTATTGGGAGGATGGGAAGAGGATTTCACCAAGTGAACCCCATGGTAACCATCCCCTTGCCCACTCTGCTTGGCAGTTTGGAGGAAGGAACAGGGTAAATTACAAGGAGAGCAAGGACCACCAAGGCTCCTGTCACCTGCAGAGCAGCCCAAAGCCAGAGCCAGTTTCCCAGAGTCTTTCCTTGCTGGGTTTCCTGTTCTGTAGAACCATAATAATTCAGATTTGTTCCCCACTATGGATGAAATGTCTAATGTTCATCTCTCAGCATCAGAAAGATCTAGGTCTCTTAACAAATTCCAGCATCTTGAAACATTCCAACACTTACAGGATAACATATCTGTGTGTTTATTTGTACACTAAAAGGACTAGAACAATTTTTCCCATAGAAATAGTTTTCCTAGCTTCGAAAACAAAATGATGCTTCATGCCAGGAAGACTGTTTAATTATTACTGTTACCATTGTTGTTTTAATGTCCAACATCCTGTGGAAAGACCAGTAGAAGCCTGGGTTCTAGTCGCAGTTCTGTCACCATGTGACATTGTACAAGTCATTGAACCTTTCCTGGATTCAAGTTCCCCATCTTTACAAAGGAGGGGTTTGAACTTTTTGATCTCTGAGTCCTGTGCTGTCCTGCCTGTCCTGTACTGCCCTCCATTTGATGCCAGTCACCAAAATCCACCCAGACTCTGTAGTTGAGCTATGGCAGGATGGGATGGTGAAAAGAGCCTGGGCTCTGGGATGGAAAGATGGATCACAGCATCAATGTGATCCAGAGCAAGTCTTCTATGAAAGGGAAATCACAGAGCCTTCATGCAATGGCTCAGGCTCCAATTAAGTAACAACGTCCTTGGCATGTGTCACTGCTTAATAAAGATTAGTACCCTTTCCTGGGCTGAAAAGAAAAGAAGATTGGGAGGCCAGGATTAGGGTCCAAGTTCACAAGAGGAAAGTCTGGAGCTCTCCAAGTTTCTTTTTGCTTTATTTTGCCTGTCTTCTTGTTGAGTGAAGTATAAACAAAGATGAGACTACTAAAGATCACTCTTTGAGGGTCTCATTTCTGGAAACTGGAAAGAAGACTGCCCACAACTGGGGAGCCTGTGACCTCTCTGACAGGTTCAATGTCCCCAGGTCTCTGCCATCTGTTGACATGGACAGCATTTAGTGAAATGACTCAGTGATCTTAACTCTCTGAGCCAGTGGCAGAGTTGCAGTCCTAGACATTCTTCTTAGCAGCATTTTGTAATTTACTTGTTTATCTTCAGGTCATTCTGCTGCCATATTCTATACCAGACACTTCCTCCAGAATGTAAGCACATAGTCATCTGTCACAGCTCAGCTATTGTTTTAAGAAAATTCCTTTAGGCATCTAGCAGAGTCATTGGATTCTACTGCTGGAAGGGACTTCGGAAATTATGGACTTCTGTATTTTTTTTTTTTTTCAAACTGCAAGAGCATGACCCATTAGTGGATTGTGAAATCCATTTAGCAGGTCAAGACTAGCATTTTAAAACTGCACGTTCTGCACATGTACCCCAGAACTTAAAGTATAATTAAAAAACAAACAAAAACAATGAAATAAAATAGAGCAGACTGGAAAATACCCACGTGCACTGTATGCAGTGTTGTTTTGTAAAGCTATCACTTGTGTCACACATGTGCATGTGCACACATGTGTGTATGTGTATGCTGAGTTGTGATGTAAAAATGTGTTTCTTACTCTGAGTAGCAGTCAAAACACTGTGAAAGCCATTGTTTAGGCCACTCCTTTCATGTGCTGATGAGAAAACTGAGATTAAAATATTTGACCCTAGATCACAGAGCTGATTTTTGGCAGAGGCAAAAACCAAAGCCAAGGTCTTCTGAGCCCAGGCCCATGCACTTCCCTCGGCAGCCTCTTCCTTCCATGGGGATAATCAGCCTAGCTTCTGCACCCTTCGTGTTTCTTGGTCATTATTTTCTACCTTTCACATTTATCAGATTGTCCTTAGGGGGGAAAAAAACACTTCTCACCTGTGGATAGCACACATTCCATCCATTTTAAAATTCCAGGTGCACTTCAGCTCAGAGAGCAGTTGTTGGGATGAACCAGCCACAGAAGCCAGGGTTTGCCCTGTGTTCCTTTACAGAAGGACACACCCACCAAGAGCTGCTCTGAGGGGACTATGGCTGCAAGAGAGGGCCCTGCCCATATACAGTAACAACTATGAGCCACTTTGAGACTTAGAGTATACATATCATCAGGGAAAGATGACATTGATGGAAAACCTTTGTTACAGCAGTGGAAACGCACATACTCCCCTTTCTTCCTTCTTGTTAAAGATAGAAAGCTGGGTATTCAATGTACTCAGGTATTCAGTATATGAAATATCTGAACTCCTTTCCTTCCCTGTGTTCTGCCTCTTTTGCATTCTGAGTTTTCCAGAGCAAATAACTCAGAAGAGGATTGGATCAGGGAAAAAGGAAAGCCCAACTTGGTTACCTTGGTTGGCTTGTATGCCTCCTAGAATGCCTGCACTGTTTGCCATCTATCTACCCTCCAAGCCTCATCTTCAACAAAAGCCTTCTACCTCCCACCTTCAAGCTGCTGGGCCACTCACTGTTTCCCACCTCTCATTTGCACTCCTCACAGACTATCTTAGATTGCCATACACATCTGCAGCCACATCCTTATGCCCCTGACAAGAAGAGCCACAGCTGATACTTCTTGAGATCCCTGACAATGCCAGGCATTGTCCCATGTAAATTCTTAAAGGAAATGTGTTTGATTGCTTTTGTTACTTGTTAATGACTCCCTGTATACTTTGGCAGGGAAATGAAATTGGCATAAATAGCTCAAGTGGGGTTTTACACCAACTGTGGGTTTCATTTATCCACAGGATTACAATAGAAGAAATTTAGATTCAATACAAAGAAGAAATTCTCAACCACAGGGGTCTAGAGAGGGGATGGATGGAATTATCAAAAGAGGTTAGAGAGAAGGGGTAGAGAGGGGAATGTGGTAAAAGAAAAAAAAATCGCAAGGGTGGAGAAAGTGAGTGGGGGAGGGCATGACCTTAGAGAGATAGTACACATTCTAGGGCCTGAGGATATTTTAGAAGAGTCTCTGATTTATAGAAAGCACTGACTCAGGTGCAGTACAAACTTGGTTTTTCAGCAGGAAAAATGTATTAGATAAAGTTGACATGTCCAGCAGCTCTGGGAGTCTGGACCTTCACTCAAACCCACTCACTTGTATTGAGCAGCTACTTTTGCAAAACTCTGGGCTAGGAACTAGGGGACACACAGATAGCTAAGACAGGATCCCTGTCATCCAAGTGCTTATGATGTAGTATTCATTTATTCTTTATTTATTTCCAGCATTTATTAAATGTCTATTATGTAGTAGTGAAAGGGCTACAAAGATTAAAATACAGTGCGTGCTCTCTCTCTCTCTTTGATATGGTTTGGATGTGCGTCCCTACCCAAATCTCATGTTGAAATGTAATGCCCAATGTTGGAGGTGGGGCCTGGTGGGAGGTGATTGGATCACAGGGGTGGTTTCTCATGGTTTAACACCACCCCCATTGGTGCTGCCATCACAATAGTGAGTTCTCATGAGATCTGGTTCTTTAAAAGTGTGTGGCACCTCCCCCCAACCCCTCTCAGTCCAGCTCCTGCCATGTAAGAAGTCTGGTTCCACTTTGCCTTCCACCAGGAGTAAAAGCTCCCTGAGGCCTCCCCAGGAATAGATGCTGCCATGCTTCCTGTACAGCCTGCAGAACCATGAGCCAATTAAACCTCTTCTCTTTATAAATTACCCAGTCTCAGGTATTTCTCTATAGCAGTGTGAGAACAGACTAATACTCTCTCTCTCTCTTTCTCTCTCTCTCTCTCTCTCTCTCACACACACACACAGTCATTCAAAAAAGTCTAAAAGAACAACAAAAAGCCAACTCTTAATCCTGTCGCCAAAGGCCACTGTTAGCATGCTAGCATGTTTCCAAGCAGTTTTTTTCAAGTACATTTCTAAATAGTTGAGATATAGCATATATACCCTATTGTATACTGCTTTTTAAAAATAAAAGAAATTGGCCAAGCGCAGTGACCAAGGTGGGCAGATCACATGAATCCAGGAGTTCAAGACCAGCCTGGGCAACACAGCAAAACTCCATCCCTACAAAAAAAAAAAAAAAAACAACAACAACTAAAACAAAACAAAACAAAACACAATAAACAAAACCCTCAAAAATTAGCTTGGTGTGGTAGCATGCGCCTGTAATCCCAGGTACTCTGAGGTGGGAGGATCTCTTGAGCCTGGGAGGAGGAGGCTGCAGTGAGCTGAGATTGTGCTACTGCATTCCAGCTTGGGTGGCAGAGTGAGACCCTGTCTCAAAAATAAAACGAAATAAAATAATTTTCCTTTGTGAATCAACCTCAATACTTATTAACAGCTGTATAATGTTCTGCCATGTGGGTGTACTGTAGTTTATTTACCCATTCTCCTAGCATTGGACTTGGATTAGCTCCCAGTTATAACACAGACTGCAAGGAACATCTCTCCTTAAAAACCCCTGTCTAGGCCACATTCTCCATGTGATTGTGAGTATGCTGTGAGCCAGACTGGAGATTTTGCTATCCTTAGCATGAACCAGGCTGTCCTTTCCTTGGCCAGTTTGAACAGAGGCTATCAAGACCTAGCTAACCCCGGAGTCCAGCTCCCTAATCAATGGATGGGGAGCAGACTAGCATCTTAGATGTACACATGGCCTAGTGTTTGATATATATATATATATCATATATATCAGATATATCTATATACATATATACATATATATATATGTGTGTGTGTGTATATATATCTCAGCAAGGTACATCCTTTTAAAAACACCAGACACTAAGGTGGCAGTCGCTTGGCAAAGCTAGAAATTGTATTGTTTAAGCTACCATTCCACAGAGCACACAATAGGCAGAGGATTCACATTTGTTCTTGTCAAAATGTACCATCCTGCCTCAACAATGCTGATGGAAATATTTGTTCTTAACCAGGAACCATCATTGTACGTGAGGCTGTATGGATACAAACCACACCATTGGGGAACTAAGAAGGCTGCCCTCAAAGGCAGACTTAAACATTAACATAATAGGTTAAAATGGAGCTTCCCAAACTCCAGTATGCATAGGAATCACCTGGAGACTTTATTAAAACAGATTCTACTGCCAGAGATCTTGATGCTGTAGGTCTTGGATGGGATCTGAGAATCTGCATTTCTAACAAGTCCCAGGGGGATGCTGATGTTGCCAGTCAGTGGACCACAGAGGCCTAGGTAACAAGGTAGGTATTAGATTGAACCATATTAAATTGGTGATATTCAACCATCTTAATCTTAAAAAACTATCTCAATAGTTCAATCTAATAATTAGTTCAACTCCAAGGTTAGCTTTACCAGAAGGGCCACTGTGCTCTTAGATAGCATTAAAGTGCTTGCTTTTCAGCAACCTGTACTGAAAGTGACCATCCCATCACTAAGTCATGAAACATTTGTGCCAGTTTTCAAGGCTTCCATGCCTGAGTTCAAACCAGGGTAGGAGAAATGGGGGCTTGACCCAATCCTTACTTCATCAGCCCGACACCGAAGAGACACTGTCAGTGTTACAAGTTTGCAAACAAGTAAAAGTATAGAAAGATAATACTGATCAGAAATAAGGAATTTGCTCTTTCAGGAGAGTGAAAGAAATAGTTAAGAAATACTTCCAAGATTATGGGTTTAACAAGGGTTAAAAATAAAACTCCTTGGTGAATGACACAAATCTGTTTCCATTATTTGAGATGAACCAGGTGAGGCTGATTACAGGGAAGACCGTGAGTATCATCCTTTAGCACCCATAGTTTCTTGAAAGCAGGCTCTCTCCATAAAATAAAGAATAAAGGAGGGAATGCACCCATGAAGATGAGTATGACATGTTAAAATCCCTTCACTCCTGTTCAAACTAAGATAAGATGTCATAAACATGGGTGCCTCTGACATCCCAGGGAAGAAAATGGAGCTGGAGTGGGACAGGCAGGTCAGAGAAAGCATGTGAAAATCACCATTTTATTCAAGAACCACTGCACTCAGTCACTGGATATAAGAGAAAAAGGGTTCTATTTTTCAGTATGGCTCATGGAGCCTCTTCTGTCCTCTTGGACAGATGCCCTTGGCTTGGTTAGATTGTGAAGCAGTAAGGTAATTAGCACATGCATCCAATTATATATGCTAATAAATCCCTTCTCCTAGGTGGAGGTTAGTCTCTTAAAATCTACTTAGAGAACATCAGTGATGATGGAAAATTTTAAAATACTTACAAAAGGCCCCACATACCACCTCCACTACATTTACTTAGAATCACTACTTGCTAATTAGTATCTTTGCAGGTAGAAGAGAAGTGATGCTCTTTATTGGGCCAACAAAGAAGCTATAAATACGTGAGCCTGCAAGCCAAAAGGCATTCTTTTCCAAGGACATTTCCACCCCAAAAGCCTAGATATTTGTAATGAGTTATGTGCTTTCTATAACAGACATAGCTAGATGAGTGGCAAATACTTAACCCATAATGGATTCATTCTGGTGTCAGAAGAGATGGGTTCTCTTGTGACTCAATTAGCTTGAGTCTAGCTGAGTCTGCAGTGGTATCAAGGGAGGTGTACTACGTTCATCTTGCACATTTGCTGCCTCAGACCTAGAATCAGCCCTTTCTTGAAGAAGCCCTGACTCCTCTCAGACGGAATAGACTTTAGAGACCACACTCTGCATGGTAGGGGTATTCATCATTGCTAGGTTGTCATTAGTTCTAGCCTTCTTCAGTAGACAGGACTAGAAAATATGTAAGAAGGTGAAAATAAATAATGAGTTTAAACCATTATTGCCAATTCATATCTAAGATTACAGGTTTTAACTTCCTTGATTTTATAATTGACCTCTTTTGTCTTGTGCTGAAAATCTTGATTCCTAATGGCATAATTACTTATTTGAATAGTTGCAAAATGACTACAATAAGACAACTTAATTCAGTTTTAGATTTCTTTTTGTTTTTCATTTGTCATTAGGATATTTTCTACTAGAAATGTACAGTAAAGGGTACTTCATTTGGAAGTCACATGAAATGACTGAAGGTGTTGAATGCAATGATTGCTAAGGTCCTGTGTATTCCTTTGGGTACATAAAGTAAGAAAACTATGAAAGGCTCCTGGCCATCCCATTCAGGTGGATCTAGTTCATAAATAACTAAAATCCATGTAAAGTTCCTGCATTTTTAATTTCCAGTTTATTTGAGAAAAACATAAAGACTTCCTTCCCTTCACATTCATCTGCTCCACGTGTTGCAGTATTTCGAAAACTAGGAGCTCCTCCTCTTCCTTCCTTAACTCGTGAACTCTGCCACTGGCCCCTGCAGGAGCTGGGGTTGCTTTGTTGAGTAACAGCACAGAGAAGCCCACACAGTGATGAGGAGAGACTTTGATCTCCAGAAGACTTGAAAACTCAAGTCTGGAGGTCTTGGCATTTATCCCAGAGATCAAACACATATGTTGGCACCTGCAGGGAAAAGGGAAATATGAACTAGCCCTTTTTGAGTCCAGAGCCTATGATGGAAACTCCACAAGCAATGGCAGAATCTACCAAAGGCCACAGGCCCATCAGAAGCTATGAGTAGCCTCCATGGGGATCTCTTTACCAAGGATTTGGTGAGTAGACCACCCACAGGGATCAGACAACTTCACCCCTGAGTGACTGTGCATGAGCTCAAATACTAAAAACTAGGTTGAACCCTATGAAATTGACATTTTTGTAGGTCAAAATAGTTGAATATTGGCAATTTCATGTGGTTCAACTTTACAGCTCTTAAGTAAGCAAATGAAGAGCCAAAAACTCAATAATCGCTCAAGCCAGATAAATGACACCCTATTTCCCCCTCCCAAGTTCAAGGCATTTCGTGCTTCTCTTCTCAGGTTCATTTGCTAAGGAGGCAGATAGAGATGAGGGGAGAAGAGAAAGCAAAGTTATAACAGGCAATTGATTCTAGAGGGTCGCGTTAGAGAACAAGTGACTTGGGCCCCGGTGCTGGCTGGCATGGTGTGGAGGATCATCAGCAAAGCTCAACTCCAATCCCTCCAAGTGTACTGGAGGCCCCAGCTAATCACACTTGGGCCTGGGAAAGGAAATATGTCACCTCTTATTATGTCCAAGGGACTGTGCAGAGGTGCTTTAAAGAGAAAGGAACACCATCCATCGGTGCCGTCAAGCAGTTTATAACCTGGTAGCCATATTAGACAAATTAGGTGATAATCCAAGGTAGGATCAAGTGTGCTGCCACACAGGTTCAAGAGACATGCTCTCTGGTTAAGGAAGAGGTGCAGGGAAGAGGTAACATTGAAGTAGGGAGGAGGGTTAAGGGCTGGCTAGGATCGGCAAATGCTGGGAGAGATTAGCATATGCTAAAGTGTTAGGTTGAACCATATGGAATTTCCCTTTTGAGGCAAAAATTTTTGAATATTAGCAATTTCCTGTGATCCAACCTAATATGAAGGTTAGAACGAGTCTGTTGGTATAGGTCCCAGGAGTAGTTCATTGTGGCTTGGCCAGGAGTCATGTGAATCAGAGAGGGGCAGGTAGGGAGCTTCTTAGGAAGAAGATGAAGACTACTTAGTGAGTATGTCCATGAACCACACAGTGGGTTAGGCTCTCGATATAGCTAATCTTATTTGGTTCCCACAATAAATCCAAGATGAACATTTCATTATTTCCCACTTACTGTATAGGTACAGAAAGCTTAAGATGCTTGCTAGAGGGCCGCAAGATGATAAGTCATAGAGGCAGGACTGGAATCAAATACATCTGATTCCAAGGCCCAAGATCTTTCTGCCCCACATCACTTCCCCACAAAGGAGCAGATATTGGTGTGGGGAGACATTGTTCACCCCAGAAAGGAAGACTGAAGTGGTTCAGTGGAGGATGTTGGTGGCCGGGATGTGGAGCTCAGGCCTAATCCTCTTATGTAAAGGGAAGTGTCTTAGTCTCTGGCTCAAAGCAGAGCTCAAGACAAGTTGTTTGAGGATAGAGATGAGCTTTCTTGTGTGTGTGTGTGTGTGTGTGTGTGTGTGTGTGTGTGTGTGTGTGTTTTCTCTTCTAGCCGAGCAATGGTCTAGAACACTGGCCTGTGTGTAATAGGTGCTCAAATGTGAGTTGAATGGATCTGGCTCAATTCCATAAATGGTTCAATCTGTATATCTTGTGGTCCTTTTTGTCTTCTTTTAATCTATGTCCTTTCTTTCCTTGATCTCTCCTCCTAGACAAATTCTACTCAATACCAAACTCAAGCTGCACCTCTTTTGTGAAGCCATTGAAGACCTCCCAAGGCCCAGCTGGTTCATTCATTCATTGATCAATGAGTTATTAAGGACCTCCCATGTGCCAACCACTGTGCTAGGCACTGGAATAGAATGGTGGACATGACATGCACCATTGTCCTTGTCCTTATAGAACTTACTTCCAGGTAGGACAAAAGCCAGTAAGTAAATCAATTGATAAGGAAGAATGTCATTGGTAGTGATAAGCACTCTGATGTACTAAAACAGGGAGATGTGAAAGAGAGTAAGAATAGTGGGAGGTGTGGCATTGAGGAAATGACAATGGCGACCTAATGACCAGGAAGGCCTGAGATTCTCAAGTGTAGGCATCAGAGACACCAAGGAGAGGGAGTGAGGGTCCCTGTCCACATGGAGCTGAAATCTAGTGAAATGACCTCTTCCTGTAGCTCAGAGTGGCCATCTGGCTTCACTGGTCACCAAAGCCATTTCCTCTTCTTTCTGGGCACAAAGCTAAACTATATTTCCCAGCCTCCCTTGCAGTTGGGTGTGCCACATGCTGAGGTCCACCTGGTAGAATGTGAGCAGAAGTGACACACACCACTTCCAGCCTGGCCCATTGAAACCTCCCACACATTCCCTTTCATGTTCTTGATGAAGATGAGTACAGAGACTTTGGAAGTCATCTGCTGAAGATAGTAGATTCCTAAGATGGAAGGAATCTGCATCCTTCAACCCAGCTAGGAGAAGAGCTACCCACCAATGAGGCAAAACTCATTTTGGACACTATGCAAGTGAGGAATAAACCTGAATTTTATTAAGTCACTGAGATGTTTGGGTTTGTTACAGCAGCTAATGGTACACTAATTCACTGAACTCGCTGTATCATTGCTATGGGTACTCATTTGGTCCCTGTTTATCCTAGGACATGGCTTCTATTGTATCACTGTTGGATTCTGTGCTTTTCTTTAGTTTTTCCTTCCTGTATGTCCCATCCCTCTCAACTCAGATGGCAAGAGTGCAGTCAGAGGCTCGCCCTTCCAGTGCTTTGGTATCTTACCAGCTCTTACCAGAAGTGGGCGTCTGCTTTCACTGCTCTATCATGTCAATGGATGCTTTTATGTCCCTTTAAGTCATTGGTACTTTTAGGTAAGGGAATGACCAATTTTTTCATGTTTTCCTCTTTTAGTTTGCTGAGAAGACATGATTTCTAGACTACTATTATACAAATGTAATCCTATCATAGCCCCTTTCTAAATGGTGTTCAGTTCTGAATCGGGGACCTGAGTTAATAAGACAGGACCACCCATACACTGTTTTAATTGCTTGTTTCCCTGTCAAACTAGATGCTTTTTCAGGGCAAGGGGAGTATTTATTCTCTATATTTCAGCATCAAGGACAGTGTTGGACACATAGTAGGTGCTGCATAAATGCTTGCTCTATGAACTAATAAGGTTGTCTAATGTTGTTAAATACACCGGTAGGCTATAGAAATAATCTGCCAAAGTTTTTGTTCTTCAGAAAACATTGCTAAAGCCACACCCTCAATTTACAGTCAGTATTAACAAAAGCTTTTCCTTGAAAACCAGATGTATAGGAGTCAGGCTGAATTAGGAGTTGCTTTGGGGCATCCACAAAAATTAAGATTGTGCGGGAGAGTACACTAAATAGGGCTCTGCTTCTCTGCTGCAGCTCTGCTAAGTGGTGGCTTTCCCTCTCCTCTTTTGCTTTTTCTTCTCTAACTCAACCTTCAAATTAGCTCTTGGAATCTGCAGGTGGAGTAACTCTTTGTTCTAATACACCCTTTGCCAAGACTTGCCAGTGAAAGCTGCAAGTACCTGGTTGGCCCAAAGGGTGAGTTTGATTTCTCTTCAGGGTGGATCCTCAGGCAGTGCATGAGGAACTGGGAGTGCCTGTAGCCCAGCCCATGCTCAGATGCCTTCCCAGCACCCTCTCAGAAGTCACCCAATCTGACACTGCCTCTGGCCTTCAGGCACCCTCCAGCCCCAGATAGTGACTTTCGTTGCAGAGCTCACTTACTCAGAGACATCCAGGCCAGACCAACTTGGCCAAAGATCATGATCAGAAAAGGAACGGACTACTCCATAACCTCAAAGAGTAAGGAAGTACTTTTTTGCACGTCATTTTTTTAAGCCCTCAAACCCATGCAGCAGTTGGAATAGAGGTCAAATTGCAGAGGACAGCAACCTGCAAACCGAATGGAATGAGTCAGTGTCATCAGACTAGAGGTCTGTTTTGAACCCAAGCAATGGTTCAAGCTACATGTAGGGTCACACTGATTGTTCTAACAATGGATCAACTCCAGACATAAGCATTTTTGACAGAATTTGACATTGCAGAAACAGCTGGCTAATCTGGTCATTCCAGTAACAAATGAGAACCATTAATTATTTCATTACACTTAACCCATAAACCAGTCCTCTAACTGGATGTTTCCCAAAAGTTGCCAGTGAATTCAATTAAATGTGCTGATTCAGTCCTGTGTAGACATAGCATAGACTCCTGTTAGTGGGTGGTTATGAGGCTTCTTCTGTCAGTTCTGTGAGGGATTAAATATCAGGGCAAGAATGCTTACATGAAAAGATAAAGGTATTGAAGAGAAGGCAATTGGAACCTAAACACAACTTGGGAATCTCATTTTATTTAAGAATGAGCTTTGGCCACTCTTCTGACTTTTTGTAACCTGCTTTTAAAAGCTGTCAAACCAATAGGTTTGGTGAATACAACATTTATTTGCCTTTTATCCACCCACAGAAAAGTGTTCTTTCCAGAACAAAAGCCACTGGGGACAAGTGGTGCACAGAGATGCCCAGATTCCCATCCCTTTCACCATTGTGTCAGCTTACCATTGTGCACTTCTGAGTCTTCTGAGTAGCTATGGGCTCAAGTCCATTCTAGAAATGCCAATGTCCTTTGTGATGGAGTTTTCTGCAAAGCCACAGAGAGCAGGATCTACTGGGGCTGCCCAGGCAAGCTGCCTTTTCAGCAACAACATACTGCAGAAGTTTCGTCTTCCTGGGGTGAATTCAAGCCAGGGGCCTGGAGCAGAGCGTTCAGGGCCTGAACTATGGGACTAACAGGCCTTTACAGTAACAAGTGAGGATTTGGGGCTTTGGGGTAGGTTGTGTTTACTCGAATAGGTCCCCAAAAGCTCATCTCAAAGTTAATAAAATCCCAGTTGAATATTCCATTTTTAGTGAGGACTCCAAGGTTGTTAGGCCCTTCCTTTGCCACCTGCTTCCCTGAACTGCATTTTCTCCATCACTGTCTCTCCCTACTTCCTTCCTTTGTCCCCTTCACATTTCTTTCCCTGTTGTCCTTGGCCTGAGCCCTCTAGTGGATCAAGATTAGGGGGCCCTTTTTTGGACATATTAAATTTCCCAGACTGCAAAGAAACTCTTGTTGTTGTTGTTGTTTCCATTTGGTATATAGGTCAAAAAATAATAGCTGTTATGGCCATGGCAAGGATGAAATCTTTAAGTCCCCAGAAACATCAGACCAGGAAACTGGAATAATGTTCTTATCCATTCATATTGAAGCCCCTGCTATGGCCCTCATTGTCCAATGCTTACCTTCATTTGTGCAACTGATTTCTGCCCTGCTTCTCTCACTCTTTCATGTGCTGAGGATAATATTGATGTCAATGAATTTCAGTCTTTCTCTGAATATTCATTCACTCAACAAATAATTACCGAACACCCACTACCTCCGTCTGAGGCACTGAAAGACATATGAGGTCTCTGTCTTCCTGGAACTTGCTGTCTACTGGGAGAGATAGATGACAAATAAGCATACAGATGTACTGTCAGGTGGCGTAAATTCTGTGAAGTCAGAAAGTGGAACAAGGTGATAAAGAGTGATGGAGTTGCTATTTTAGAGAGGATGTTGTGGCAGATGCTTCGTGCCTTGCCAATGTGCCTTCAGTATTCACTTCAACACTCAGAAGGCTGCTTCTCATGATTCCCCAAGACCCTCTGCCTAATGGTGATTTTTTTCCCCTTTGACGATGGGAGAATGCTTGGCCCACATGCAGGGCAAGCAGGAAGTGTTAGATATTTAATGACACTGGGAGCAGCCCTGGAGCAGTGACAGATGCCCTCCTCTGCGGTCAAGATAACTCTGAAGTGTGTTCTACACTATCTCTCAGAGTTCCTCAGCAGGACTGAGTCACAGCTGCCCACATGGTAGCTGCTTGATAGCACACCTTTCTTAGATCCTTTCCCTTATCCCTCTCACTTCCCCACTCCCCTGCTGTATTACTTGGGTTCATCTCTCTGATAGACTACTTGTACTCAAATTCTTGTCTCAGGGTCTACTTCTGGGGGAATTCAAACTAAGATAGTAGTTAGGCAAGGCATCTCTGCAAAGGTGACATTTGAGCAGTCTCCTGATCCAGTGAAGGGGTGAGCTGTGTGAAAACATGTGGTAAGAGAATTCCAAGCAGAGAGAACAGCAAGTGCACAGGCCCCAAGGTCGGATCTTGTTTGAATGTTTGAGGAACAGCAAAGCCAGAATGCAGGAACAGAAGGAGTGAGGCAAAAGGCATTAGGACAGGTCTTACTTTCCTCATTTCATAGTTACAGTATCTCCTTTAATCCTTTCTTTCACGATTTCCTCCAATATGCTCACTTCTCATTTCTCTGATGGCTCATTTTCTGAGAGTTCTGTCATTTTTTTTTTGTATTATTAATTTCACTCTATTTAACTGTATTTGTGTGTGTGTGTGTGTGTGTGTGTGTGTGAGAGAGAGAGAGAGAGAGAGAGAGAGAGAGACAAGGTCTCACTGTGTCACCCAGGCTAGAGTGCAGTGGCGTGATCATAGCTCACTGCAGCCTTGGCCTCCTGGGCCCAAGCAGTCCTCCTGCCTTAGCCTCCTGAGTAGCTGGGACTACAGGTGTGTGCCATCACCCCTGGCTAATTTTTTTTTTTTTTTTTTTTTTTTTTTTTTTTTTTAGAGAGAGATGGGGTTTTGCCATGTTGCCAGGGCTGGTCTCAAACTCCTGGGCTCAAATTATTTGCCTGCCTTGGCATCCCAAAGGGTTAGGATTACATGCATGAGACACCATGCCTGGTCCTTAACTGTACCTTTAAAAAGGAAAAAAAAAATGTGAGGCAGAAAGTCTGATGTGGAACCACTGATTGGTGCAGGGGAGCTGGGGGACTGTCCATGACCCCTCTTAGGGAAGCCGCCTCCAGGGGAAAGCAGCAGGCTCTCTGCATTGTCATTGTCGCCCCCTTTCCTTGCCAAATTTAAGAAAGATGAGAGACTTCTTTTCTCCTGCTCCATGGTTATCCTCCTATCACTAGTACCTTCTCCTGAGAACTCACCTTAGGCCAAGCTTCATCCCATGTGCTTGACCTTCATCATCTCTGATGCTCACACCACTCTGAAAACCAAACAATGCCTACATCTAGCTGAGGAACACAACCTCCTTCCATCTAGTTTACCCTCCTGTGGCAGATGAGGTGCTTCCCCTCACACCTCTGGCTCCACCTGAGACACCCCGGCAGCATTTTCCAAGGCCACAGAGCCCTCACCATGCATTCCAAGCCCTGTGGAGGCAGCTAGTTTGATCCTGAACGGGAGACTCCAGATCACAGAGGATGTGGAGTTCTCTTTAAGGCAGCTGGCATGAGCTCAGCACAGATGCCTCCCAAAGCAGGACTGCTTTGCTGACTCCTGGGAGGTTTATCATCAAAACTCCCTGCCTTGACCCATATCCTGCCTCTCTCCATTTGTGCTTCTGGCTGGAGCTACCGTGTAACCAACGGCAGGGTCTATTAGTGCTTCGTTCTGCTCACAGTTCCTCTTGGAGGAGTTGGCTTCTAAAAATTAGTTAGCAATAAGTGAGCCACGAGATTATAAATGTTAAAGCCTGAAAGGCAGGCCAGAGAGTCTGAGCTCTATTGACAGAAGTAATCTGTAATCTGTATGGGGAGTCCTCAATAAGTCCCTTAACATCTCTAGGACTTAGCTTTCTCTCAGGCTGGAAGCAATAACAAATAGTTTTAGGGCTCCCTTTTGCTCCTTTCTAATTGTCCTTAGTGTTTACCAAATTTCCATTCTACATCTGTATTTTCCAGCTTTCTCGGCAGTTTGATGGGGGCCAAATGACTGAGTGTTGGCTAATGGGATGTAGGCAGAAGTGATGTACACCACTTTCAGGCTGGATCCTTAACAAAACTTCCCAAGAGCCTTGGTTCTCTCTTTTCCCCTGCTGCTAGGAGGGTACATGTTCTAGACTTACACCAGACTTTGTGTAAGGAAGGAAGAGAACTTTTATTGTGTTAAAGCACTGAGCTTTGTTGGTTTATCTGTTATCATAGCATAGCCTAGCCTATCCTGACTAATCCAGTTTTTTATCCTGCCTGCTCATTCACTTATTCATTCACTCATTCATTCATTCATTCATTCATCCAGTTGCTCATTCATATTTTCAGCTTTCATTCATTCACTTGGTATTAACTAAGTGCTTACTGCATGCTGGCACTAGTACTTTAGCATAGATAAATCTTGGGGACTTTCCCCAGAGGAGCTGGATGTCCAGGTGAGGAGATGGATATGGGAACAGAGAAAATATTAAGAGTGTGACAAGTTTGTACTAGGTGCATAACACCATGTTGTTTACAGAGAAATAAATACTCAGAGGCCTACTCGGTCCTAGCTCCATTCTTTATCAAACTTGTTTCACCTAGGCAGTGCTTACCACTGCATACTGCACCATTCTAAAAGAGTTGCATTTACCTCTACCCTTCTTTCACCAGTCCATCATTCTAAATCATTTCCCTCAATACCATTTCTGCAGGCCATGCCCCTGTTTGGAAATAATATAGGGGTTTTTCATTTCCTACGTAAGATCTAAACTCCTCAATTTGGCATTGATCTGGCTCCAAGGTATCTTTCTATCATTGTTTTCCATTTCTTCTTTACCCAAAACTTCCACTACAACCAGATGGGGATAATCCATATTTAAACAACCCACACCACTGGTAATCCCATGCCCCATGTCTTTTCTCATACCATTCTTTCCCCAGGACTTCCCTCCTTGTCTAGCCAATCTCTTCTCTTCAAAGTCCTACCTCAAGTGATATGTTTGGTCTTTCTGCCTACTCTAGCCTACAGTACTGATACATTTAGCAACTTAGATGAAACATAAAATTCCTTGAAAAACTTAGCAAGGGACACAGGAGAAATAGAAAATACAAATAGTCCTGTAAATTCTAAAGAAATGGAATTCTTAATAAAAACCACAAGGAAAATTCCAGACCCAGATGGCTTCACCAGTGAATTCCATCAGACATTTAGGGAAGAAATAATACCAATTTACATAAATTTTTCTAGAAAATAGAGGAGGAGAGAACACTTCCCAACTCATTGTATGAAGTCTGTATAATCCTAATATGGAAACCTGATGACAGGCATCTCTGAAAAATCTATAGCTAATATACTTAATGGTGAAACATTTATTTCCCTTAAGATTGGGAAGAATTTTAAAAAACACTCTCATCAGTGTAATAAGACAAATAGATAGAAAAAGAAGAATACTGTCATTATTGAGACGACATGATTGTGTAGGTTAAAAACCCTATGGAATCTACAAAAAACTACTAGAACTAAAGAGTGAATTTAGAAAAGTCACTGGATACGAAAAGGTCAATATATAAAAATCAATTGCATTTATATATATACACATACATATAAATATAATTGATTATATATTGATTTATATATTGATTATTATATATAAACTAGTAATGAAAAATTAGAGAATGAAATAAAAAGAATACCATTTATAATAGCATCACAAATATCAAATACAAAGGCCAAACAAATCTAACAGAAAATATGCAAGTCCTTTACACTAAAATCTGCAAACTTTGCTAAGAGAAATTAAAGAAGACCTATTGATCAAAAGCTATAGCATATCCAGGGCCTGAAGATACAACATTGTTAAAAATGTCCATGCTCTCCAAATCCATCTATACATTCAAATGAATGCCAATCAAAATCATACCATGTTTTTTTGAAGAAATTGACAAGCTGATTCTAAAATGTATATGAAAATGCACAGGTTCTAGAATAGCTAAAACAATCTTGACAGAGAACAAATTTGAAGGATTTTTACTATCTGATTTCAAGACTTACTATAATTCTACAGAGGTCAAGACAGTGTGGTTTTGGCAAGAAAGTAGACATATAGATCAATGAAGCAGCACAGAGAATTCAGAAATAGACCCACACATAAATAGTTGAATTGATTGTTTGAAAAAGGCATTAAGTCAATTCCATGGGAGAAAGGAAGGAGTTTTCTGGTTTTCTTTTTACAAATGGTTCTGGAACAAATAAATATACATATGGGGAAAAATGAATTTTGACCCTACCTTACTCCATACACAACCAGTAATTAGAGAAGGACCATAGACCTAAACATAAAAGCTAGAACCATAAAACTCCTAGAAGAAAATGTATGAAATAATATTTATGAACTTGAGGGAAGCAGATTGTTCTGACAGTGTCCAGAGGCTAGTCATAAAAGAAAACATTAAGAAATTGGACTTTGTCGAAATTAAAAATTTCTGCTCATCAAGAGAACACTATTAAAAAACAGGCAAGGTAAGTACTTGGAGTAAACATTTGCAATACAAATATCTAACAAAGAACTTTTACTCAGTGTATATAAAGAGCTACTACAAATAAAAAATATCAATAATAAAAAGACAAAAGAATTAAAAACAAGAAAAAGTCTTAATTAGACACTTCACAAGATATATGAATGCCTACTAAGTACATGAAAAGGCGTTCAACGTTATTTGTCATCACAGAAATGCAGATGAAAGCCACAATGAGATACCATTTCATATCCACTAGAATGGCTCCTGACATACCAAGCATTGATGAGGATGCAGAACAACTAGAACTCTGATACGTTGGTGATGAGAGTGCAAAATGATACAACAATTTTTGAAGAATCTCTGCCAGTTTCTTATAAAACTAAACATACATTTACCCCATAACTAAGCAATTTTACTCCTAGATATTTACCAAAATAAACGAAAAATGTAAATCCACGAAGATTTGTAGAAGAATATTCTTAGAAGCTTTATTCATAATATCCCCAAACTGGAAACAGCCCAACTAAGTCAGTGAATAAAGTATGGTATATTCTTACAATGGATTACTGCTTAGCAATAAAAAAGAATAAACTACTGATACATACAACAGCATGGATAAATTTCAAAAATACTATGCTGAATGAAAGAGGCTAGACATTTTTTAAAGTCATACTCATGATTCAATTTATGTAAGCTCTTGAACCAGTGAATCTAATCTACATGATAGAAATCAGAATAATGGTTGCCAAAAGGTGTGGCAGAGTGACTGGAAAGGAGTACTGAAGACATTTTGGGATGATGGAAATGCATTATATCTTGTTTTGGGGGGTTGTTACATGGATGTATATGTCAAAGCTCATTGAACTTAACACTTAAGACTTAGGCATAACTCAACTGTATGTAAATTATATCTCACTTAACAAAAAATATTACTCCTTCTCTCCCCCCCACCCTACAAAATGACATGTTGGATGCTACTGTGTTATATCATTATTTAGTATTTCCATGCATGGTTATCCATTTTAAACTTTCTTAGATTCCTCAAGCAGAGCCTGCACAATACTAGGGACTCCTCATTTGTTGAATGAATGAATGAATGAATGAATGAATGAATGAATGAATGAGTAATAATCAGACAGAGTAAAATGGAAAGGAAAAGTAAAGAAAAATCAAAATATAACATCATACCAATTTCTACTGTTTCTATTTTCCTGGGAGTCAACACCACTGCAAACACAGGTCCCTATTCCCAGTGAAAAACAATAACCCAATATCTAAGACATTTTGCTTTTATTTACAATAAAAGAGGAGGCAAGGAAATAAGAGAAAGCTTTTTGTCTCCTAGATTTTGAGGTAACACCACATTATTATTACTATATTTCTTAACTCTAGTGAGATAGACCAAAAGACATCTGATGAATCACCTTTTCATTCATAAAAGCCTGCTTATATCTTTCATCACTTTTATCCTGCTAGAATAATAGCAGAGAAACAGTACTTGATGGGCCTGCATTATCAGATGCTATTGGAAAGGTCTAGATAAGAGCACTGAACCACCTATTAGTATTCTGCATGCAAACCCTTCTCTATAACCCAGAGTCATCTGTATCCTGGCAACCCTCAAAATTTCATTCTCATTGAATTGCTAGATCTTTATCAAAATATAATTATAGCCCTAATTTGAAAGATAAATTTTGATTGCCAGTGCCATGCCCAAAGGAAGAAATAATCAGGTGGGAGAGCACTTAGGCACAATTGTTAACCATATAATCAATGTCATGAATCATCCATCCCCTAAAAATCGCAAAATACAACTTTGGGGGACGTTGTAAGGGGTAGTATGAGGAGGGGAAAATCCTTGAGGCATCAGACTTACTTGTGACTCTGGTACATTATGTTTGCTTAACTTCTCATGCTGTCACTTAAGTGCTTGTCATGTCTTCCCAACTGGAAGTCTGAGGAAGGCCCAGGCTTCTGTGTGTGCCCACAGTGGCCCAGCCTGTAGTAGGAAGTAACCCAGTCTATAACCCCTCCTTCACTTGACCTCCAGGTAAAGTTTCTTGGAAGTAAGCTTTGAGACAGAAATTGGGGTGTGGGAAGCATATCAGGAAATGTTCTCTGGGCAACACCTGTGGAAGAAATGGATTAAGCAGGGCTGGGCAGAGGGAGAAGTTGGGCTAGAAGAGTCACAACGAAGGCTCAGCCCATCACATGGGGAGCTCTAGAGCTGCGATGGATGGCCCTGTAGAATTGTCCTGAGTTGAGGCAAGGTGGGTGGGCCTTTATACTACTGTATTGACCATTCATCAGAGGAGTGCTGCCCTTGGAAGGAGTGTGACCTTAGGCGGGGTTACTTTCTTCAGGGAAGGACAATTTGCAAAGAGGGATGCAGCTGTGAGCTGTCAGCCATGGCACCTAGCTCTGGCGAATGAGTGCTTGGGGAATAAGTGCTTGAGCCCTGACGAAGAGGGGTAGACAGTGAATCAAAGTAGCCATTGCACCCTCACTGACTACAGTGACTCAGAAGCCTGGGGAAAATAATCTGAAATGGATTCCCAAAGGATTGAACCCACCAGCCCATTTCTGCAGGAGAGCAGTTCTACCTCCTGAGGCAGGCAGGGGCTCCTGCTGTGCATGCTGAATCCCCTCGGAATGTGTGACTTGCCAAGAGAAGAGTAAATGGAGATTAGAAATACTCCTGTCTTCAAGAGGGGAACATCACACACTGGGGCCTGTTGGGGGGTGCGGGGCAAGGGCAGGGATAGCATTAGGAGAAATACCTAATGTATGGGGGGCTTAAAACCTAGGTGATGGATTGATGGGTGCAGCAAACCACCATGGTGCATGTATGCCTATGTTACAAACCTGCACGTTCTACACATATATCCCAGAACTTAAAAGTATAATAAAAAGAAAAAAGAAATATTCCTGTCTTCTCATCCAATTGGTATGCTCCTGCCTTTTCACAAACTATCCTTAGTTTATGTCTGAGGATAGGTATTGATACCTTTTAAAAAATAGATACCTTTGAGACAGTATGGCAGGAGCAAGAGAGCAGAAATCACACACTTCTGTTCCCCTTCTCTTTGGGCAGTCACATCTACAGCCTCGATGCTTCCATAGGGCATAAATGATTTGTTAGTTTCAGGATGAAGAAATAATCAAGCATCTATTAATATAATAGTCTTGCTCCATTGGAGCAAAAGGAATGGATTTTATTTAACCTATATTTTAATGTACAGTCAACTCCTCCTGAGATCTTTGGGAATCCTCAAATTTGTAAATACAGAAGCTTCAGACTTTACCTTTGTGGATGTCTGTTTCCATGTCTCCTGTTATTTATTCCCCTGGTTAATTCCCTTACCTGGGGTTTGGGCTGGGCCTGTGACTTGCCTCATTCTGTTGGCAAAACAAGACACAGGCCCAACCTAAGAAAACCTGGAAGCTCCTGCCTTTGCACCCTTGGGCACTCTGAGTTGCCAGGTAAGAAATCCAGTTACCCTGCTGGAGTGATCACATGGAGAGACCACTGGGAAAGACTATGTGGAGAGGGAGAATCCCTGAGACTACCCAGAAAGAGACGTAAGCACAGCCAGTCCAGTGACCCAGCTGAACCTTGCCTGCAGGTGACATACCATCTGACCAACCACCAGCAAGACTAGCAGAGCTGTCCAGTTAAGCTTATCCCAGATTGCAGAATTTTGAACCAATAGATTGGCTTGTATCTTAAGCCAGTAAATTTTGGGGTGGTTTCTCCTGCAACAATAGATAAACAACCACAAAAAGCAATTTCTTCCAGAGTTAAGTGACTATGATGGCCTTGCCTGCCCCTACCAAGTCAACTGCCTCTTAATCTTGCACCGAAGGTTACGGTTGACCATGGCTGCTTTTCACAAAGAAACAGACATTTTTATTACTTCACAGTGGTAACGGACTACACAACAGTGTCTATCCCAAAAATCTTGAAAGAAAAAAAAAGCTTCATTGGGCTGTTGGAGCTGGAGGTTGGGAGCTGAGCTTCTTCACTAGCTAAGTAGCTCAATCCTGTGTATCCATTTTATATGCTTGAGGCTCAAAGACATGCCTCAGCAAATTTACAAATGACTCCCCTCATGGATCTTCAAGGTCACTCACTTAAAAAGGAAATTAAAAATGTCCCAGTTGGACATCCCAGAAAGGGCTGGAGAAGGAGTCTACCAGATCAGAGAGGTAGTATAGTAAAATAATCCAGGGTTGGATTCTAGAGCCATAGTACCCAGGATCAAATCCCAAATTTGTCATTTGTTTGCCGTAAAACCTTGAACAAGTTATTTATCTTCTCTGTGCCTCAGTTTTTCATCTGTAAAATGGGGATAATAATAACCTCTACCTCCTAGGGTTATTGTGAGGATTAAATGAGCTATATATGTGCAGGGCATAGATTAGTGTCTGGTTATTCTTTGCCTGATTATAAGTGATTATACAGTAAGAACCAGAAGAAAATCATACATGGATTTTAAATCATATGAAGTCATTTTTAGTGACTATACATTATGAAAGCATGTCAGCTTTCAGAAACAATATCCTATATAACTGTTTTCATAAGAGGGCAGGGTCAACATAGCATGGTAGAAGGAGCACTGAGCCAAGAGAAGGGGATCTAGGTATGATTTCAGCCCTGCTATAAACCAGCTGTGTTATATGGGGAAAGTTATCTATAAATTGAGGAAAATGATAATGACCTTGCCTACAGAGGTTGGACTAGATGGTCCCTGTAGGAGCCTTTTATGTTTCTACATCTTTCCAAATCCCTTTAAGACAGGAAAGAGGAGGTGGAATTACTACCATTTTTAAGATGGAGATCTGTATTTGGCCATATGACTTGTCCAGAGCCAAACTCCAATATCAAAGTAGAGCTTAAAAAGGGCCCCTCCATGCCAGAGAGTGTACTGCCATAGCACAAACTGCACAGACTACATTTCCCAGTCCCCTTGCAGTTAGATGTGGCCATGTGATTGAGTTCTGGCCATGGAATGTGGGTGGGAGTGAGAGGTGCTGCTTCCAGGGTAATCTTCCATGTTCTTGTTTTCCCTTCTCCTGGTTGGATGCAGAAGACCCAGTAGGGGCTTCAAGGCCCTAAGAAATGGTAGATTCATTAGAAGAGACTAGGTTCCTTATAATCACAAGTCAAAAAGCTGTTTTGACATTATATAAGAAATAAACTGCTATTGTGTTAAACCCTGAAATTTGGGGCTCACCTGTTATGGTGTTTATCCTTCCCTGACCAGTATACTCACTGTGGGTCTCTAGTCAATTGCCGGTTCAGGTTCTGATCTTCAAGAGGAAAAGCTTATTCGACATTATTTAAGAAATAAACTGCTATTGTGTTAAACCCTGAAATTTGGGGCTCACCTATTATGGTGTTTATCCTTCCCTGACCAATATGCTCACTGTGGGTCTCTAGTCAATTGCTGGTTTAGGTTCTGATCTTCAAGAGGAAGCAGCCCTTTCTATTTAAGACCAAGGGATCATTGATATCTTATTTGGTACAGGTCAAGTCAAGCCAATGATGTTCTTATAAAATTGAAATCTCAACCCATGGTCTTCCCATATCTACTCTTCTAAGCTGGCCAAACTTGGTCACTGTTGCACTGGGTCCTTATACTACATTTCATCATCATTAATCCTTTGTCTTCCATGGGGAACACAAAGATGGTGGAAATTTTAAAAATAAACTAGCAACTGTGTGCAAGTCTCCACTAGAAGACTAGAGGAATGATGGATATCTCGAAGGTGCTGTTTCTTGGTCTCTTCCTTCCCCCCAATCACGATCTCTATCTTAATAGTTGCCCAGTGATTATAGTTATGACATACAGAAAATAAAGGTAAAAATTTTAAATCGAAATTCATTTTGAAAGAGAGGGGAAAATCACTTGGTAGATTCCATCTTGAACAGAGAATGCTTGCCCTTACATTCCCTTGCTGTTTAGTTCATTTATTTCACTGGAGAAAAAAATAGGCATTTACATTTTTCAGCAATCGCTAATGCATTCTTGCCAAAAAATAAAAAATAAAAATCCCATCATCCAACCAAATCAAGAACAGAGGGGGCCTTTTTTTCTTCCAGCTGGACTTTGCCACCATTGCCATGAAAGAAAAAGTGAACAAGGAAGAAATGAAGGCTTTTGAAAATAAATAATGAGGGAAGCCTAGCAGGCTTGCAGAATCTAGGACCCACGGGAGAAGACCTGCGCTTCCTGCTTCCACTGCAATCACTGCAAAGTCCTCAATCCCTTCCTATCTCCATTCCAGGTGGCCTCTTCACCATCAGCTGGAGGCGGCCCCCTTCAGACAGGCTGGGGCCACCCTCCTGCTGACCAGGAAGAGGCTCCTCACTCAACTGTCCAGGGGTTTCCACCTGGAAAGGAAAGAGTAGTAGCCCAGCTGCTATCCACACAGTAGGAAGTTGGCATGGTTTAAGTGCCACCTGGCCCCTTTTGTCCCTCTGTATTCTGGAACGAACTCCATTGTGAGGGAGTTGCTTGTTGGCTTTAAAGTGCAAAGGAGGAAGCCCTTTGGGGCAAGAGAGGGACCCTGTCCAGGCTCCCATCCTCCAGTCTTGCAGCCCAGTGGCTTTGGGCCTCACCCAGGAATGGATGAGGCTTCTCAGAGCTGCTGCCCTTCTCACATGGACCAGCATTCAACATCCCTGCCTTGCCTTGAGACCTGAAGGTGAATTGCTCTGAAGGATGTGTGGACCTGGTCTAAGGCTGTCTGGGGCCCCAAGTTTGGCCCACCCTCAGGGAGCTGGGAAGGAGACCCCACCCCTCTAAAAGCAGGGTCAAGCCAAACTGTACCTCCAACTGCAGGGCTATTTTTAGATGCTGTTATCTTTGCCTTGCTCACAAGCAGCTGTGAAAAACAAACTGGTCACCAAGAGGCAAGAAACTGCAAAATAAAAACCTCATAAAACAAAAGCTCCAAAACTCCAGAGCATACCACACTATGGCAAAACACTGTGCACCATCATGGCGGGACCTGCTGAGTCTTCCCCTCAGTGGGGTGAGGGAGGGTGTTGCTCTTTCACTGCCCACACATTCCTGGCCTAGCATGCCATGAGCAAGTCCAGCTTTGGCTCACTGTCCCTGGAATGGGTAGTGGGTCAGGCTGCCCCACTCATGGGCACAGATGGTGAGTCCTGGGGACAGGTGTGCCAGGTAAGTGGGAGTGATGGGGTTAACACTGCCACAAAAGGAAAAGCTCCAGCTCACTCCCCTCTCTTCCAGCTCATCCTAACAGCCCATTTGCCTTACAGCATCACAGCTCCTTGACAGTAAAACCCCTGCACAGGCAAAATGTCATCTAACACCAAGTGGCAGGGCAGGAACACAGGAGAGGGCACCAAGCAGGATCCCCGACTTCTCCCCAGCCCTTAGAAGCCCTCAAAAGGCCAAACCTCAGGGCGCCCTTCCACTCACAGCGCCGTGGAATCATCATTCCCCCTGCAGGAAACCCAGCACCAGACGCTGCAGCCCCTGCAGACCCCTCCACCCAGAGGGTAGGCAGCGTGGAAAAGTGCCGCCCCGCCCCAGAACCCGGGATCCGGGGTAGGGAGGAGGCGGCAAACTTAAAAGCTGCAACTGCAATATGCTTTTAAAAATAATAAAACCCCTGAAAGCCAGTGCTGTTCCCTTCGCCCCTCCGAGCTATGTGCGGTCCACCTTGACCGTCAGCTCACCCTCGCTCAGTTCTGCCAAGGGGACCCAGTTCTCAGATCTCGACCAAGGGGGATCTCCTCTCTGGCTAGCGCGCGGCTGGGCTGCGCCTCGAGCCTCCCCCGACCCCCAAGTTCACCCAGCACCCAGAGGTGCGAGAAATTAGTTTAATATGATGTCACTTGCCCATACCCCCTCCCCCCAGGCTGGTCCCATCTCACACACCCGCGTGGCCTGGGCTGCGAGTCGTGGAGCATCCCGGAGGGTTGCGGTGGGGCGCCACGCCGAGGCTAGCCTCCCCCGGCGCCCGCTCAGGTTCAGGCTCGGCCCTGGGCAGCCCGCCCGTGCATCGTTCCCCTGGTGCAGAAATCCTACCGCCGGTGCGCCCTGGGCGCGCCGCCGGGCCCCGCGCCGGCTCCCCGGGAATGCGGCCGTCAGGTGAGGTAGGCATGCGTGCCGGCTCCGCAGCGAAGCAGCAGCTGGCTGGGGCGCTGGGCTCGGAATCTGCCTCTTCTCCCTCTCCCCGCAAAAGAGAGGCCTCTCGGGGACTTTCCAGTGCCTTGTTGCGTTAGGACTGCATTCCCCCTTCCTTTTCCCTTTTATCTTAGTTTTTCCTTCAGATGCAAAAAGAGAGATCTCAGGAGTCCATGCCCAGTTCCAGCCTAACTCGGTCCACAGGCAGAGAATTATGAATGGATGCTGCCTTCTGATGAGGAAGTCGACTGGGGAGGTCTCTGCGCACGGCGCGCTCCATCAAAGCAGGGGCATTGGCCCCTCCACTGCTTCAATGCTGCAGGCTGAGACACCTAATTGACCACTGGGAAATCAGGTGCCCGGAGACCTGGGCGGGACGTAGCCCTGGGGCCACGCTAGGATCCAGAGCCTTGCCGGTGTAGACAGCTTCGATTTACAGCTCAGTGAATGGAGAGGACTGCGGCAGCCAAACCTCCCGGGCAGTAAGGCACGGCTGCACCAATGCTCCGCGGACAGCCGCCTGGCTCCGCGAGCATCTCCTAGCTCCACAGGGCTAAAGGGAACCTGCTAAAAATAATCCGTCCCCTGCCGCCAGCCGCAGTGAGCTGCAGGACTCAGTCCCCAGCCCCAAACTCGGTGGTGCGCGGGAGCCGGCCACAAAGCCCGGCCTGTGAGCTTAGACAAGCTGGAGGCTGCGGAGGATCCCGGATCCGGATTTCTTGTACCTCTGTGTTTCCTTCTCCCGTAGCGCGACCGCTGGGGCTGCGCGTTACCCATGCCCAGAGTGGCGGCGGGCTCCGCACATCACCAACAGGCTGGACCGACCGCAGCTGCTCAGCACCGCACCCCCGTGGCTCTCTTCTCACCTCCCTTATTCCTAGTTTATGGCCAACAGCAGAGGAAGGAATCAGAAACGCCGACCGTGCCAACCCCTCCAGCCCGGGCAGGAGGGTGGACACAGACTGGCGTAGAGCATGTCCCCGCATATAACAGGACTAGAGCACCCCAAAAATGTGACATTGCGTTCCCTTCCCCGATTCATCTCCGTACGCTGAAACCTCGCATCCTAGACACATCTCACCCTGCCCGGGCTGAAAAACACTGCAAGGACAATGCCTTTGCAGCCATGTATTAATCTCCAGGGAGCAGCGATTTACTAAACCAGACCTGAGGTTGAACCAGGGTTAAAAACTATGGCAGTGTGTGCCCATAGCTTAAGTTGGTAGGCTCTCCATATAGCAACCTAATGCAGAAGGCAGAGAGCCATTTAGGGCCACTTCAAAGACAACACTTATGGGATATGTCCTAATCCCATACACAACAAGAAGAAACCCAGTGAATGAAATTATCCAAAGATGATTTGTGGGATGTTGTTTTTGGTAATACATCTTTGAAACCTATTTAGGGAAAACTTGACTCTTTTCTGACTAGATTGCCTATTTTCAACTAGGGATGTTTAGGCGCTGGGCAGATTTGCATGTGTGGGCAATACTATATCCACCAGGCCTGTAACTTCTCCAGAATTCACAATTGTGAAACACTCCACTTGCCAAGGTCACAAGAAATATTGGGTTTTGCCTGTGTATGAAATAAAGAATATTTCCTAATTGGCATTACTATGAATTAATGTAGTATCACATGAAGTATCACCTAGAACCCAAGTCAGTCTGGGTTAGCTGTTCTCCACTAGCCTCCTTGGAGGGCTGCCAGTTGCTGGCAAGGACAGAATCTAGTGGGAGTCCCCCAGAAGACAGAGTGTGACTGGGACAGGAAGGATGAGGTGGGAGGAGATGGCATGGCCACTCCCCCAGTGAAGGTGAGAAGACAGCCATGTACCCCAAAGTTTAAGGGGTGGGTGGGTAAAGGAAAAGGTCATCAGAGAGGAAGAGAGACATTACTCAGAGAAGCAGGAGACCAGGATGGAAGGGGGAAGGGTCCCATCTCAGAAACAGGGGGATGGACCAAAGAGTTTTAAGAAGGCAGGGTGATGTATAATGTCAAATGTCACTGAGGGGTCAGTGGGAGGAGTTCTGCCTGCCAAGGGCAGACCTGAACCCCTGAGGCTTTGGGAAGGCTTGATGGATTGGCTACTGATGGGAGATGTGAAGTGGGTGCGAATACTAGTCAGAGCTTCTCAAAGGTAAAGGGAAGTCCTTCCCTTAGCCTTGCTCCTCAAAGGACCGGCAGCCCCTGGGGGTTTGGTAGAGATGCACCTTCTCAGGTCCTCCCAGACCTGCTGAATCAGACTCTGGAGTGAGGCCTGGCCATCTGTATGTTAACAAGCTCTCAGATCAACTTCAAACAGGAAGCCTCACCATATATGAATTCAAACCTCTCAGGTCTTGACATTAGAATTTACATTAGGGTGAGCAAAACGGCTGCCCTCAACAGCAATCCCTGGCAAGTGCATGGGTAGCTAGTGGCCAAGTCACTAATCATGCAGCCCAAGGAAATGAACTGCATTGCTTGGGGTTTTCAGGTCTGCTCTATCATGGGAGAGCCTTGACAATGAAGTCTGCAGAATTCCACAAAGCAATGAAAATGGCCATGTCTTTTCTCCTTTGTATTGATCTTTACAATAATGAGGTGGTTGTTAACAGTGATGGCAAAAATAATGATATAACTAGATTGCTTAAATTTGAATGAGATTTTAGCAAGTCCCTTGGCAGAGAGGTGAAAAAAAAGAAAAAAAAAAAAAGAAAAAGTAAAGAAAAGAAAAGAAAACCACATAGGCTTTGTACCCAGAAAGACCTGTGTTTGAATCCTAGCTCCTCCAGTTCTTAACAAGTGTGGCCTTGGGAAAACTATTTGACTTCTCTGAATCTTGAATCTTCTTTGAATCAGTTTCTCATTTGTAAATGAAAATAAGAATACCTAATTTATAGCGTTGCTTAAAAGAGTAAATAAAACAATAAAGCACCATGATAGTGCCCAGCACATAATAAAAGCTCAACAAAGATGGTTCCTTCCTACCTGTGTTTGAGGTCTTTGCACGTAATGCTCATATTGCATTTTTTTTGAGGTCCCCCTATCCTCTGTATGGTGGTTAGGGTATCGGATGCTTCCTGTGGCTCAAAGGTTCAAATATAAGCCCTTATTGAGTATCTCTTAGATGCCAGGTACTGTGCTGGGTGCTTGTGGGGATACAGCAGAGTCTGGATCCAGTTGGAGCTGACGTTCTAAGGAGTGAGTTTACCTCCCAGTCCATATAGGTATCCTTTTCTGATATATATTTTAAATTATTATTTTAATTGATACTTAATAATTATGCATATTTTCAGTATACGGTATGATATTTCAATACATGTGTACAAGGTGAAGTGATCAAAATAGGGTAATTAGCAAATTGATCATCTAAAGCATTTATCATTTCTTTTTGTTGGAAACATTTAAAATCCTCTATTCTAGCTATTTCAAAATATACAATAAATTCTTGTTAACTATAGTCACCCTACAGTGCTATATGCCACTAGAACTTATTCCACCTATCTAGCTGTAATTTTTTAATTCATTAACCAAACTCTCCTTATCCCCACACCACCATCCCCAGCCTCTGGTAACCACTATTCTACTCTCTACTTCTATGTGATCCTTTTGGTAGCTCTCACATATGAGTGAGAACATGCCATGTTTGTCTTTCTGTGCCTAGCTTATTTCACTTAACATAATGTCCCCCAGTTTCATCCATGTTGCTGCAAATGATAGGATTTTATTCTTTTTTATGGCTTAATAGTATTCTATTGTATATATAAGCCACATATTCTTTATCCATTCATCTGTCAATGGACACAGGTTGATTTCATATCTTGGCTATTGCAATTAGTGCTGTAATAAACATGGGAGTGCAGATGTCTCTTCGACATACTGATGTTTTTACTGAAAGCCAAGGGTACCAGGTCTCACAGACAATTGTAAATGTGTCCTTCTTTAGGACAGTGATGATCTATAGCAGGGGTCAACAAACGTTTTCTGTAAAGGGCCAGGTAGAAAGTATTTTAGGATTTGCTGGTTATGTAGTCTCTGTTGCAACTACTCTACTCTGCTGTTGTAGCTCAAAAGCAGCCATCAGTGGTGCATATATGGATGGATGTGGCTGTGTTTCAATAGAACCTTCTTCATAAAAATAGAGAGTGGGTGGGATTTGGCCCATGGGCCATAATTTGCCAACCTCTGATCTACAGTATGGCTCGGGAAATAACTATTTCCTTTAACTGGTATTGCCAGGAAATGGTAAAGTCTACATAGGTAATTTTCCATATAACTAAAGTTTATCCAACCAAGAACAATTTTCTGAAGCCCCTTATTGTTCTGAAGCATATTTTATACTTTCCCTGGAAGAAACTGGTTAATCAGTTGTTCACTAAACTATCTCCTTCTTTCTCCTACAGCTAAACTACTTTCCCAGCCTCCCTTGCAGTTAGGTACAGCCCTGTAACTGAGTCCTGGCCAATGGAATGTGGGCAGAAGCTATGTGTGCCTCCAGCCTTGGCACATAAAAGCTCTTACCTATTCCTACACACATTTTCTTGTCTTCCCTGCTGGCTGAACACAAAGGCTCTGTGGGATGGTGGATTCCCAAGATGGGAAGAGCCTAGGTACCCACCTGCATGCTAATCAGCATTAAACTGCAAGGAAAGTGAGAGGTAAGCCACTGAAATATTGGGGGTTTATTACCAGAATTAGCCTACCTTGAGTAATTCACTTTCCTATCTCTTTAATCAGATGCTACAAAACACAATTTAATGTTTTGTTGATTACTTAGGGTCTTTATTAAGAAAACTTATTATTGGTCTCTATGGTAACACATTTCTAAGACTCCTTTTTGGATTTCCATGCTCTTTCCTTGGTATTTAATTCTCCACTATCATTCCTTTCTCAACCTTCTTTTAGCTCCTTTCCCCAGAGTTTAAGCCTCCAGTGAGCTGAGGATAACAGACACCCACGGTTGAGAAACATCTGTCCATTAAACACGAGTTACCAATTCTCCGGCAAGAACCAAAAGGATACATGTGGGCTTGCTGACAATTGTTTGTAGCCTTGGGAAACTCTTTTCACTTACTTCCAGGTTTAGTGCTGTATTCCTGAAAGCTGAAATTATTGGAAGTTCAGCAGCCCTGAGAAGAGTGGGGGTATTTCTGTATTGTTGAGCTTACAAATTTTCAAAGCTTTCATTCTTTTACTAGCCATCTTGGGGGAGTCCATGATACAGATTCCAGTTCTGTCCTTCAACATGCATGGACTATTCAATTATCAAAATACTGTCATTTCCTGATTTTGTACATATATATTTTAGCTGTTATATGCTCCAAATCTCCATTTTAAATTCACCTTTTCTGGTTAATTTACTGTTTTGGTGACACAAACAGATCTTAATTGACTCCTATTTTACAGGAGCTGGAAGAATTGACTCTAAAAGGCTAAATAGTTTTAATTCAGTTCAAGAGGTGGTATGCCTCAGACAATTTACCAAGAAAATCCAGGTGTGCTTTAGACATGGTCTTTGGATTATTCTGACAGGTGGGAATGTGGTCCTTTCCCAGCATGAGGTGGGATACAGGAGAGGAATTCGTGGGGCTGGATCAAGGGGAGAAAGACTGGAGGAAGTCAATGGAGCCCAAATACTTTGACAGTCTGATTTTACTTCTTTATTGTAAAAACTAAGATGATCATATTTAAATGATCCTCTTGGTCTGTTTCTTCATCTATAAAATAAGGAGGGTGGAGATGATCTCTAAAATTTTCTCTACGTTTTTCATTGTGTAAGTCAATTTTTCTATGAGACTTGGAACCAAAAATACCTTCTAAAATGATTTCTGATCATCAGTACTTATTTTATCTTCCTGTTTAGGCTGAGCATCCAGAATTGGCCATTCTACCTATAAACCTCAGCATCTGCAAGGGAAGTAATATGTTCTGTGATCTGCCCAGGGCTGGATAACCTTTTGGTCCCAGAATGACCTTGAGGGTGAACTTGGGGATCCCAATTCTAGCTCTACTGTATTTATACCACACCCATTCTCTCCTTTTGTTTACCTAGGGTGACTTTCCTGCTTTATTCTCTTTGACTCAAATACATGCTGAGACCCAATTATGAAAACTCAGTTTTGTCTCCAAGGCTTACTTCCCTGGAGCAAGTTGAATGTCCCCTCCAGAACTATGCATGTGGTAGAGCTTTACTTCTCACTTATCCCAGTAGCAGCACATTACTATTGCTGCTGCCCCACCACTGTTCACAAGGGACTCCCTTGACTTCCAGAAGAAATAGCTGCTATAAAATGGATCACTCATTCATAAGGAACTATATGTTTATTCATATATATTTTATATCATAACAAATGTAAATTAATTTCAGGGTACGACTACCCAAGCTAGTATCTATGTGGCTGCCTGTATAAAATTTCTCCCTCAAAATTCTCCAAACCATCTGGCATAAACTACTGTATTGTGACCTGTTAAAATAAGTAACAGCTGTGATAATCCCTCTCAATTTATAGCAAGCTATAAAACTTTGCATATACTGGCAATGAATATAAAATAATAAATAAAACCATTATCATTCTGTGCTGTCTTGGTGGGAATTATGATGATTTAGCCAAAATGGAGCCCTATAGAATGCATCAGAGGAGAAGATTAAGCAAAGGTTTTGCCCAACGTGGCCTCCTCTAGCCCCCAAAGACTAACCTCACTATTTAGAATTCCTGGATGTGTTTGAAAATCTTATCCAATGTAAATACATCCTTTCTGAAAAAACATGGTTCCCATACATTGCTGCCCAACTTCTAGTATTTCAAAGCCTCCTTTTCTGATGGTGGGTTTCCAAAATTGCACAGTATATCCAGACCATAAAGAAAAAGCAAGCTATGCATAACTCAAAAATGTGAATAATCTATAGCACCAAAGCTAAGAATTGTCTTGGAATTTTTAACTGTAAGTTTATGTTTGCAAACATTGCAAAGATCCCAGGTTGAAAAATATTGTATTGAAGTCGTCTCTCAAAGATATGTAATATGTGAACAAAGACAAGCTGGTATCTGGAAGGGAAAGGGGTGGGACAGCTTTGATTCTGAATGAAAGAATCACTATGCCCACTACACACCAATTTTACAAAATTAAGGGGTCAAGGAAGGAAACTAGCACCGTGAATGGCTCTTTACTAGGTTCTGGGCATTACCCCATAACCTTATTTAATCCTCACAACAGATATGTGCCTTAAATATTATTATTCCTGTTTCATGGTTAGGAAACTAATGTTCAGAGAGGTTAAATAAGTTGCCCAAGGCCATCCAACTAACAAGTTGGAGAGACGGAGTTTGAACTCAGGTCTGTATGATTTCAAGATTCGTGCTCTTTCTACCTCACTATACTGTCTCTTGGGCAGCTGTTCAAAACCTTTTTCTGCCATGACCCATAGTATTTACACGAACCACTCATTATCACAACTGTGGGAAATTCCCACCCCTTTTTCTCACATTTATTTGAATACAAGGAGAGTTAGCCTACTATTGGAAGAACTTCAAATCCATTTTAATTTATGCATATAAAAATTTGCAAATACAGGTGCTTCGTTATTGCGATAGATTTCAAAAATAGCCATGCTACTTTTCAGCTCTTCCCAGCAAGAGGCGGAATCTGTTTCTCCACCTTGAATCTGAGCAGGCCTTATGACCTGATTTGGCCAGAAGAATGTGGTGGAAGTGACATTGTACATGTCTTAGCCTGGGCCTCAAGAAGCCTTGCAACTTCTGCTTCTGCTGGTCTTGGCACCTGTCCTCCTTACTGCTGCTCATGAAGAAGCCTGGTCCAACCTGTTGGATGATGAGGTACAGGTGGCCCAGTTGTCTCCTACCCCCATCTTGATCTGCTAATCACCAGACATGAATAAGGCCACTCTAGGTCATTCAGCCCACCTGACTATAGACATAAGCAAGCTCCACAGAGCTTAACTGAGCCATCCCAGACCAGAAGAACCAAGCACTAAATTTTAAGCCACTAAGTACTGGGTGATTTTTTATGCAGAAAAGGCTAACTAATGCCGTTCTTTAAAATAAATTTCTGGCCATATGTCAAAACAGATACTAATGCTTGAGGATTGTTGGTTTGAGCACAAGGATCATAAACTAAAGACTTAAAAAAATAAAAGATAAATCCTTTCTGATGGCTCCAAATACTGTCGCTGCTCAAGGTCTTCACAGTACTTCAATATGCCCCATGAAAGTGCCAGTTCAGAAAGGATTCCTATGGATACAGTTCCAGAAGACCACCTTTCCTCCTCCAATCCTGGGCTTGGCAGCTTGATTTTGGGTGATATGGTTTTGGGGAAAGAATCACCAAGGCGAATGGCTCAGAGCTTCCCTCAAGAAACAATCAGTGGATGGAAGCAAGAGAAAAAGAGATCATGTGTTTCAAGACTGCTAATGCCAATACATGATCCATTATTGAAATCCATCATTGAAATTAAAAAGTAATGCTGTGGGCCAAGAAGAACTATGATTTGTTAGAATATGGGGTCAGTTTTGTATTTAAAAACATAGTCATGCTGTCTTCCTAAGAAGATAAGGTATGCAAAGACACAGGTGGGAGAGAGGGAAAGAGATGTCCACCCTCCCTTTCCACACACTTGGGAAATGTACAGATGGAAACCCTCAAAAGGAAGGAAGGAATGCTGTAATTATAAACCAAATTAGGGCCAAAGTGAACTATCTGAGAAAGGAAGTTACAACTAAGTACTTAAAGCAGTGTTCTCAACCTTGACTGTATGTTGGAATTTCAGCATAGTGAAAGCAACTCCAAAGCTTGCATTCTTAATCTCTACAGGGATTACTAGCTTTATTTATTATACTCAGAAAAAATGTTCAGATTTGGACTTTCCACCAGTTTCTACAAAAGCCATTTCTTTTTAAGAAAATGCTGGGGTAACATATTACTTGATCGTTCAGCTATCTTAGCATGTGAATGCTTGTGCTCTTTTTCTTAGTATCTTAGCATGTGAATGCTTGTGCTCTTTTTCTTATTTTCTTAGTAAATCTTGGAGCCTTTGAACTTTGAATAATTTCTTTTTTCTTTCTCCCAGTGCCCTCTAGTTACACAAACACACACACACAAAATTACAGAAGCAGTATTTACATCTATACGTCTATGGCTTTTTCATTTGGTATTTACAGTACTGAGTGAATGAATTAATTCAGTTCATTTTGCTTCTTAGGAAAAAAGATGTGTAACGAAAAGAGGTCCCTTTTAGTCTACTCTTGCAAGGTTTCATAAAGAGTAGATAAAGGAGAAACAGAGAGAAGGAAACCCTCCTTATAAACCTAAAAAAATATATTGGTCTGTACCCTAAACATTTTTTTTCTACATCTGCAGTTAAAAACGTACTAATTTTGTTCCAGAAAAGGGGATGTTTTGCTGAGCAACCTTATAAATTAAAACAAACCTGTCTATACCAGTATTTGCAGTCTCACCTAGTTCAGGTTCTGAACTTGTTTCCCAACAGTTTTTCCCAGTCTGAGAACATGCCTAGGACAGTGGATTAAGGCTCTAGTCTGGGACGTCCATTGGTTGCCTTCCCAGCAGAATCAGAAATGGCATTTCCAGAGCAGAGGAGACATAAAAGTAGTATCATGTACTCAGTTGGGAGGGAAGACTTCCTCGTTTGAGGATAGGGTTGAGTGGAATAGCAGGAAAGAGAAATGACCAGGTATGGAGAAATTACCAGGTATGGAGAAATTACCAGATATGGAGAATCAATGGCCCCTCTGAGATACTAGAAGCTTTACTAGAGAAGCCAGGTAAAGAAGTCTCCTGTTCTTGTCAAAAGCCCCTTATCCATGTCTTACCACCTAGACTTTGACATGAAAGAGAATCAAGGCACAGTTTGGCTTGCTCTTGTAAGGTTTTGGTTTACAGTAATTCACTTCTAAAAGGAGAAACGAAACGGCATGGTGGCTCATGCCTGTAGTCCCAGTGCTTTGGGAGGCTGAGGCAGGAGAATTATTTGAGGCCAGGAGTTTGAGACTAGCCTGGGCAAAATAGTGAGACCCTGTCCCTACAGAAAATAAAAAATCAGCTGGGCATGGTGGCTAATCCCAGCCACTTGGGAGGCTGGGGTGGGAGGATTACTTGCACCCAGGAGTTTGAGGCTGCAGTGAGCTGTGATCACGGTACTGCACGCCATCCTGGATGTCAGAAGAGCAAGACCCTGTCTCTAAAGAGATACATACATACATACATACATACGTACATACATACATACATACATACATAAAAGGAGAAAGACAAAGCAACAGGAAGTTTCTGCAGAATAATTTCATAATAAGTGGACCATGTGTTAGAAAGTTGCTTTGCACATAGGAGCTCCTTCACTCATAAATATTTCTTAACAAACAATATTTTTAAAAATTGACTTTTTAAAACAGAGAAAACAGATGATTCAGATGTTTCTTGTCTCAAGAGGGAACAGTTTTGGGATCATAGAGATGTAAATCTCAGTAGGATTTGTAAGAAAGAAGTTTTCTGGCTTTCTGGGATGGTCAATATGTATCCAAGATGGCCTAGTGATGATGCTGATAGAACTTTGAAAGAGCCCAGCGGGGGACCACACTGAGGTCCTCCCTGCCCACTTCAGCAGTTCTAGGATGTCACTTTGTGTCTCTGGATTTAGGCTCCCTCCCTTAGGCCCCCAGGCTTCGGGCAGTAAGCCGTATAAATTGGAGCCATAGGGTGCAGGGGTCTGATGCTTAAATGCAGTCAGTCTTCAGCCTCGAAGTGTTCTGAAGCTCATTTCTAAGTCAGTTTTCCCTTTTAATTCAGGACACATTTTCCCATGGAAAAGAAACTACAGACGGTGTTTAGAGTTCCAGGTTTTTCCATCAAGGCTTATTTCCCCCACAATATTCCTGGAAAATATGTATTTGCAATGAAGAGTGGAAAATAATACTGGTATCATGGTAGTGAGTAAACAATATTAATATAACTCAAGAAGATAGTTTTAAAAATTAATTTTAAATGCCAGTGCCTGATGAAATGCAAGAATAATTAGAGAAAGAGTAGTAGGCTGATGGAGACTTTGGGGTCTACAAATGAAATATCTGTCTTTTTGAAGATTAATGATACTGATTCTCTATTATGTCTGATATCACTTGAAAGATTAACTCATTCCAAAAAATAATATTTCTTGAGTATCTAAAATCCACTAGACAATACTATAGCAGAGATGAAAGACCTAGTGCCTACTCTGAAGGAGACCATTGAATGGCTGCCTTGAGAGACACTTTTTTATACCTGGTTTTCAGGGGGACTTATGCATACTCCTGGCATTTCAGGAAGCCACAGGATAAATATAGAAGGATGTTCCTGGACCACTAGCTTTACTCAATGATTGTTTGAGGAGAGATTATTTTACATTACATAACATAGATAATACTGCTAATTTTATAAGAATGCTTAGGATGAGGCATGCAATTACAAAAAAAATTCAGATGATCATATAAAAGACTGTTTGGGGCCATGCCTGACTTTATCTCTCCCTATCTCCACCACTGGCTCAGGTCCTCATAGGGGTACTGGTTCACCCTTTTCCCTTGGAAGCACCACCATCCACTAAAAGACAGACAGGCACAACTATCTTTTCTTTACATATGGGCTATGGAAAGGGAGATATCTAAATCACCCTGGGCAATTTCAGGGAAGGCTTCCCCCAGAAAAGTGATGCTTAAGCCAAGGCTTCTAAACTGAAGAAATAGCCAGGCAAAATAGGTCATAAAAGCATTCGGAGGTTTTAGTGTACACAGACCTGTAGGCGTGTGAGACAGCATGATGTGATGAGAAACTGCAAGCAATTTTGTATGACTGGAACATCTGGCTGGTGTGGGGAACTTCAGAGACACATGCATTATCATTCCAAGGTGCAAGAAGGGAAGTGGAGGGGAAAAAAGATGTTGAATTCAAGAGTTCTCTGTTCCAGTCAACAGGCGGCATTGTTGGCCCAGGGCACCTTTGTGGTTATCCAGAGCAAGTGGCCTTGGGAAATTTGAGAAAGCAGATGGTGGTATGAAGATAGCCAATTGTAGATGGGAGACATTTAAAAATAGGTTTTTATAACTACAGAAAGAGTTGTAATCATATTTGCTACTTGTTACTTCATTCAGAGACTTTGAATGAGATAAAATATGGTCCCTGCAAGCAACTTCACCAGATGCTAAAGTTAAGAAATTAGAGGACAAACTATCATCTTTCTCATCATGGAAAAACACCATCTCTTCATGCTGACCTGCCAACATATCCAAACAACAGTGTTGGAAATTCTGCATTGTAACTTCTTGACCTATCACAACTACCAGCACTTGTTAATCTATCACCTTATATGATACCAGAGGACATTTACAACCTTCTCCTGGGAAACAAACATTTGAACAATACGTCACTGATAAACAATGCTTAGCAATAAATATATCAGTTGCAGACAATCAAGTTAATTAGCAAAAAGTTCTAGTGTCATTAAAGAAACCAAAAGTGAAAGTAACAGACTTTACCTACCATGCCTCTCCCTTTTTTCAAGACACAGGACACTATTGGATCTGTCCCTTGTCCAAGTGACACCACTTCTCAGTTCACAGTCTTGCATTTTGGTTGAGGCCATTTCTTCTGATCAGTTTTTGCACCTTCAAATCAGAACTAAATTCCTTCTACTTTGGATGAACTAAACAGAGATTGTAGCACAGGCCATGGCACATCTTTTAACCCTTAACCTCATTGAGAGCTCCCACTTTCCCCAAGGCACTGTATGATAACCTAAAAACATCACTTCCATGTTTAGTTTGGGATCATTATTTTCAAACCCCTGCAGACAGTATAATCTACTGGTAAACAACAAAACAAAACAAACAAACAATAACAACAACAACAAAAACATAGGTTTTGGAGCCAGAAAGAACTGAGTCTAAATTCTGGCTCTGTAACAACTAAGCTGTAATCTTGGGCAAGTTGTTATGTAAATATTCTAAGCCTCATTTTCTTCATCTATGGAATCAGAAGAATAATTGTACCTACATCAGAGGGTTGTGATGAGAATAAGCTATGACCAAGCAATTAGCATAAATCTCCTGAGCACATAAGTCATTAAATTACTTTTAACATTAACATCCTGGTTTCCCCCAGCCACTGCATGTGACAATCTCCTCAATCCCTAACATCAATGGACAAGCCCCTCTCAAACACATTATATCCATCACTTATGAGGCAAAAATACTTAGACTGCCATCTTAACTGCTAAACTTAAAAAAGAAATGTTTCATTGCTTATTTCCAGAAATACCTTTCCTTTCTGACTTGGATGAAATCACTGGAAGATAAACAGATTAGAAGAAAATCAAAATAACCGGAATGAATAGTTTTTGAAATTGCTAAAATAAGTTGCTAAAAACAAAGACCCCTGGAGAAATTATAGCATAAGCTATTAGTTTTATATTTACATCTTCACTTAAATATCCACCCACTACCAAAATTGTAAATCAGTGTATAAGATGTTATATTGGGAAATGGAGTGGGGTTAAAAAAAATCTTTTGATACTTGGTTGGGTCTGCTTTCATCTTGCCAGAGGCGAACTAATATTAACCAAAGTATACCAAAATATAAAAGATGACAGTCTCAGAAAGAATGGGATAAGATCAGAGAAAAAGGGGTCAGGAAAAAGGGCTTTAATTACTTGTGGTAACATACTTCCAATACCACCTCCTAATTGTAATGATAATAATAGTAGCAATGACAACAACTACAACCATTTATTCAGTCCTTATGTCCCAAGCAGTGTGCCATGTGCACTATTTTAATTATGCCATTAAATCTTCACAACAAGTCTATGAGATTTTGTAGAAGAAACCAAAGCTTAGAAAGATATACCCTAGGTCGAGCACGGTGGCTCACGCCTGTAATCCCAGCACTTTGGGAGGCCGAGGCGGGCGGATCACGAGGTCAGGAGATTGAGACCATCCTGGCTAACACGGTGAAACTCCGTCTCTACCAAAAATACAAAAAAACTAGCCAGGCCTGGTGGCCCTCGCCTGTAATCCTAGCTACTAGGGAAGCTGAGGCAGGAGAATCGCTTGAACCTGGGAGGCAGAGGTTGCAGTGAGCTGAGATTGCGCC